>NC_135803.1:110611492-110945158 GCF_964213995.1 Mustelus asterias | reverse complement strand
CCAACACTTTATGGATAGTTTGATAATCACAAAGTTAGAACACAAAGTTATAAATCTTAAGCATTTTGTCATTTTATGCCATGCATATTTTACTGACAAATTACTTAAAATGTTTGATACCACAGCAATTACAACAAATGAGTGTTAACTGTAGTGTCAAAATAGTAGGAGTTTAATGAATTGTTAAGTTATTTATACAAATTATAGCCATGGATCCTCATTTTGGTTATTCTCCAAACCATGGTAATAATTTGTTGCGAATTGGTGCTTGTACAACATGGGTAAAAGAAACTTTAATTATTTCTCAATGCTGCATAAAAAATAATGCAACATTTAAAACCCAAAGTAATAAATCATGATAACTGTTCTTTAAAATAGAGTATACAGTCAGTCACAAATGTTCGCATAGTTATCTACTGTATTTAGATCTGCAGCTATACTGTCACTTCTGTGATGCTGCAAAGTGTGGTAAACCACTGTTAGCTTATTGCCTGTGTGTGTGTGTGACATGCCTGGACATGCCCCTGCCGACCCTGCCTGGGACTCCTCCCCCCTGGTCCAGGTATAAAGGTGACTGCTCCCCACCCCCTGCCTCAGTCTCTGGACCAGTTCATCGGCATGGGTGTGCTCCAAGTCTTTTGCTAATAACAGCCTATTTGTTCTTGCATACAAACTAGTCTTTGCTTGATTGATAGTGCATCAATTTTATTTGATCAGTTTTGGGATGGAGCAGATACTAATACCCGATAGACTCGAATTGGATCCTCAAGCTGTAGGAACCTCTAACAGCTTCGATCACTGGCTGCGATGTTTCAAAACTTTCCTCACTGCCTCCGCCTCCGTCATCCGGACCGAAACCGACAAGCTACACGTGCTCCACGCCCGGGTAAGCGATCATGTATTCTCGATGATTAGAGACGCTGAAACTTACAAGGACGCGATCGGACTTTTAAAAGGCCAGTACAACAAACAGTCTAATGAAATCTGCGCCAGACATCTTCTGGCTACTCGCAGACAACAGCCAGGAGAATCGGGCGATCAATTCCTGCGTGCATTGTGAGCACTTGGCAGGGCCTGCAACTGCAAGGCCGTAACAGCCACCCAAAACACTGAGGACTTAATCAGAGATGCCTATGTCACGGGTATCAGGTCAAACTATATCCGACAACGACTGCTGGAACAGGGTGGGCTGGACCTACAAAAGACTGTGGCACTTGCCGACTCGTTAAGAGGTGGCCTTCCGTAATCTCGAGGCCTACACCCCCGACCACAGGGGCACATCGTTGACACCGCGGTCGCCGCCACCTCTGTACTCAGGAGGGCTGCAGGCCTACGCCACGTCCCACCAATGACCCAACCGCTGCGGCAGTCTCCGGAGGCCCGAAGTGCTACTTCTGCGGCCTGGGGAAGCACCCCCGACAACGCTGCCCGGCGAAGGATGCGATCTGCTCCGGGTGTGGAAAGAAGGGCCATTACATCAAGGTATGCAGGGCAAAATCAATCTCCAAGCCCAGTAGTGCCGCGTGCGACCTGCGGGGGCCGCCACCCTGGGCGCCGGTAGCTGCGTGTGAGCCGTGCGGGCCGCCACCTTGGACACCTTCAGCCGCGTGTGAGCCATGCGGGCTGCCATCTTGGACGCCAACAGCCACGTGTGAGCCGTGCGGGTCGCCATCTTAGACGCCTTCAGCCGCGTGTGAACCGTGCGGGCCGCCATCTTGGAAACCATCAACCGCGTCGCAAAATCCAACAGTGGCTTCGATTACGCTGGATCAATCCAGGCCTCACCAACTCGCCAGGTCCATGATGGACATCGAGGTAAACGGTCGCACTACAAACTGTTTATTTGACTGTGGGAGTACGGAGAGCTTTATTCACCCTAACACAGTGAGTCGCTACGCCCTTTCAGTACTGCCAGTGAAGCAAACGATCTCCATTTCTTCAAAGTCCCACTCGGTGGATATCCTCGGGTACTGCGTGGCGACCCTGACTGTACGGGGCACAGTGTACAAAAGTTTCAGGCTCCTCGTGCTGCCACAACTCTGCGCTGCCGTACTCCTAGGGCTAGATTTCCTGTGTCACCTTAAGAGTGTCACCATGGAGTATAACGGGCATTTTCCCCCGCTCTCCGTTTGCAATCAGCAGTTCTTAGATCGCCCACCGCGCACCACCTGCAGCCTCTTGACCCTTAAAGTCGCCCCTCCCTCACTGTTTGAAAATCTCACCCCCGACTGCAAGCCCATCACCACCAAGAGCAGACGGTACAGTGCTGGAGACAGAGTTTTTATCAGGTCCAAAGTACAACGGCTCCTGGGGGAGGGGATCATCGAGGCCAGTACCAGCCCCTGGAGAGCCCAAGTAGTAGTTGTTAAGACTGGGGAAAACATCGCATGGTCATTGACTACAGTCAGACCATTAACCGCTACACGCAGCTGGATGCATACCCCCTTCCCCGCATATCTGACATGGTTAATCAGATTGCGCAATATCGGGTGTTCTCCACCATCGACTTAAAATCTGCATACCACCAGCTCCCTATCTGCCTGGAAGACCGCCAATATACTGCCTTTGAGGCGGATGGTCGCCTCTATCACTTCCTTCGGGTCCCCTTTGGCGTCACCAACGGGGTCTCGGTTTTCCAGCGTGAGGTAGACCGAATGGTAGACCAGAATGGGCCGCGGGCCACTTTCCCGTACCTGGATAACGTCACCATCTGCGGCCATGATCAGTAGGACCACGACGCCAACCTCTACAAATTCCTCCGCACTGCCACACTCCTAAATCTGACCTATAATAAGGAGAAGTGCGTATTCCGCACACGCCGCCTCGCCATCCTTGGTTGTGTTGTGGAAAACGGGATCATCGGTCCCGATCCTGACCGCATGCATCCCCTCCTGGAACTCCCCCTCCCCACTAGCCTCAAAGCACTGAGGAGATGCCTGGACTTCTTCTCGTATTACGCCCAGTTATGCGGATAAAGCCCGTCCGCTCATCAAATCCACCTCTTTTCCCCTGACGGCAGAGGCCCGCCTGGCCTTCGACCGCATCAAAGCAGACATCGTGAAGGCCACGATGCACGCTGTAGACGAATCCATCCCGTTCCAGGTGGAGAGCGATGCATCTGCCTTCGCCCTAGCCGCCACCATTGACCAGGCGGGCAGACCCGTGGCCTTCTTCTCACGAACCCTCCAAGGCCCTGAAATTCGACACTCCTCTGTCGAAAAAGAGGCCCAAGCCATAGTGGAAGCTGTACGGCACTGGTGCCACTACTTAGCTGGTAAACGATTCACCCTACTCACGGACCAACAGTCAGTTGCGTTCATGTTTAATAACACACAGCGGGACAAGATCAAAAATGATAAAATATTGAGGTGGAGAATCGAGCTTTCCACCTACAATTACGACATCTTATACCGGCCCGGGAAGCTCGATGAGCCCCCAGACGCCCTGTCCTGGGGAATATGTGCCAGCGCACAAATAGACCAATTGCAGACTCTCCACAACAACCTCTGCCACCCGGGGGTCACCAGGTTTTTTTCACTTCATTAAAGCCCGTAACCTGCCCTACTCCATTGAGGAAGTCAGGTCTATAACCAGACACTGCCAGGTCTGCGCAGAGTACAAGCCGCACTTCTATCGGCCAGACAGAGCACACCTCATAAAGGCCACCCGCCCTTTCGAACGCCTAAGCGTCGACTTCAAAGGCCCCCTCCCCTCTTCTGACCACATCATATACTTCCTCAACGTCATTGACGAATATTCACGTTTCCCCTTCGCTATTCCCTGCCCGGATATGACCTCGGCCACAGTCGTCAGGGCCCTGCACAGCCTCTTCACCCTGTTTGGTTTCCCTATCTATATCCATAGCGACCGGGGATCCTCTTTTATGAGTGATGAGCTGCGACAGTACCTGCTCTCCAAAGGCATAGCCTCGAGTAGGACCACCAGCTACAACCCCAGGGGGAACGGACAGGTAGAGAGGGAGAACGCAACAGTCTGGAAGGCCGTTTTACTAGCTCTGAGGTCTATAGGTCTTCCAGTCACCTGCTGGCAAGACGTCCTCCCTGATGCACTACACTCGATTAGATCACTCCTTTGCACAGCTACCAATGCTACCCCTCACGAAAGAATGTTTGTTTTCCCCAGAAAGTCCTCCTCGGGGACCTCACTACTGTCGTGGCTGACGTCCCTAGGCCCTGTCCTGCTCCGGAAGCACATGAGGACCCATAAGTCAGACCCCCTGGTCGAAAGGGTCCAACTCCTCCACGCCAACTCCCAATACACCTAGGTGGCGTACCCCGATGGGCGGGAGGGCACGGTCTCTATTCAAGACCTGGCACCCGCAGGTGCCCCAAGGACCACGACGACCCACAACCCCACACACCCAACCCCCGCATACAGCACGCCTGAGCCCCAGGAGCTGCCACCTGACAATCGGAAGGGACTACAGACGACTCGAGCGACTACGGCCTGGTGCCTGAACCAACACTGCGGCCACCGGAACCAACACCACAACCAGCACTACGGCAGTCGCAGCGGTAGATCAAGCCCCCAGAGAGACTAAATTTGTAATTCTGTAAATATTGTTCCACCCACCTCACCCCCGCTGGACTCTTTTTTAAAAGCAGGGGGTGAATGTGGTAAACCACTGTTAGCTTATTGACTGTGTGTGTGTGTGTGACATGCCTGGACATGCCCCTGCTGGCCTGGCCTGGGACTCCTCCCCCCTCATCCAGGTATAAAGGTGACTGCTCCAGTCTCTGGACCAGCTCATCGGCATGGGTGTGCTCCAAGTCTTTTGCTAAAAAAAGCCTATTTGTTCTTGCATACTAACTAGTCTTTGCTTGATTGATAGTGCAATTGCCACCTCACTTCAGTAGAACATGCAACTACAAAAGTCAGACTTTGATTGGACTCCAAACTTGAAAGGGCTAAGACTCACTGGGGGATACAGTTCCATACTGCATGGCTTGACACCATATGAAATATAACTTCAGTGCAGTGTCAAATGGATTTTAAAATGTGAAGGTAGATTGCTGGATCTCCTGGCCACTTCATCAAGGCTTTGAGAACATTGGCCTGGAGCAGGAGCTCTGGTTATAGATGTGCAATCTCTCTTGTTCATGGGAGTGCAGCGCAAAGCCATGGGGCAGTCCACATTATAACTGGTAGCTTTGACTGTGAACTTCTCATTGTAGTTGCCATATGAGGCTCGTATATATGAGCAATCCTCAGGTTGCAAATTCTATTTCAAGAAAAACAATTTAGTTGACATTCATTTCAATGGTATCTCCTGTTTTGATTGCATGCCTACTGGCTTCAATTCACAAAGTTTTTTTAAAATTCTGATTAGTGCATGTCAATAGGATTTTGATCATATACAATCCTTAAATTACCAGTACTTTTTCTGAATGAATGATAGCCAATATGCAACCAGGAAAATTGTCAACCAAAAAGTTTTCCTTCATTGCCTATCGTACTAAAGTTAAAGTTTATTTATTAGTCACAAGTAGGCTTACATTCACACTGCAATGAAGTTACTGTGAAAATCCCCTCGTCGCCACAATCCAGCGTCTGTTCGGGTACACTGAGGGAGAATTTATCAAGACCAATTCACCTAACCAGCACATTTTTGGACTGTGGAGGGAAACCGGAGCACCCGGAGGAAATTGACGCAGACATGGGGAGAACGTGCAAACTCCACACAGACAGTGACCCAGCTGGGAATCAAACCCGGGTCCCTGACGCTGCGAGGCAGCAGTGCTAACCATTGTGCCACCGTGCCGCCCCACTAGTGACTGTGTCAATATCTTGACAATCTTCTATGAACTTGTTAATGATTTGGCAACACATCAGCTGAAGAAAAATGTAGCAGCCACCACACCATGCCAACCTTAGAAATTGAATTTGATTTTGCATTGCAAGAATCTCACTTTCAAAGGGATGTATACTAAAACTTGTTGTGCAATGGATGTTTTTAAAGAGAGAAACAGCTGAGACACCAGCATAGCAGAATAAGACAACTCAGGTTCAGAAACAATCTCACTTAATTAGGCATTTAAGAACAGGCACAACATTCTCACAGTCAGTATAACTCATTGCCATTGTTTTATTTGGACTAAACATGGTAATATCCTGAACTATCACTTGGAAATTATCCCTAAAGCAATGGAGTATCATTTTGGAATACATTGAAGTGTGTGTCCAACAAATATACACATCAAAGATCGCAGCCAGGAATATAGGTGATGGAACGAACTGCCAAGAAAAAGGGGCAGTGGAGAGACTGCCTGACAAATGAAAGGTGAAGATATATCCATCATGTTAATTCAACCTCGTGGTTATCGAACATACAACCCCATCTGCACACTTAAATTGCCAAATACCTACTGTTCAAAATCTACAAAGAAGAACTGGATCTCGTTAATAGAGAATCATCGGAGGTGATAGTAACAAGTGCGTTAATATTAAATCACAAAACACAATGCAATTTTATGGTATTCAGTTGAAGTTGACAGAAATGACAGATGTGCAGCTTGGAAGGAATACATCAGACACAGATTACTACATTATATGAGCAATAGCTGTACCAACAAAGCAGATTTGGGAATAGCAAAAGAAATTAGGCATGAAAAGATGTTATTTGTAAAAAAAACTTTTAATTTATAATTTGCAAAAGGATAATTAATTTCCATTAATTTTCTATTGCATGAGTCTTTGTTTCACTGACAAACTTGGAAGTGAAAATTGGCTAATATTTATTACCCAGTTACATTTAAGGCGTCTTCTTTGACATTCACATTCAAAACTCTTGGTGTCTCTTTCACAGGTATAGCCAACGTAAAGAAATAAAGTTTTAAGTCACATTGCCAGACACTCAAGTAACTATCTTTTCCAGTGGAATCGTAAAATGTTCATGTTGCACCAATGTTTCCTGTGTTTTGAAAGGAAAAATAAGGTCCAATGAGCAGGATTCAGAGAAGTAAGTGTGCCAACCAATGAGATTATGACAAGACCTGCAATTTCATGTCCATTAAAACCTTCAGTGGAGAACCACATTTATTCATCTGTCCTCCAAGTAAATTATAACTGTATGCTCATAACAGTTGCAAGGAAACTGACTTATGTTTACACTAATGCTGGAGGGCACAAATGCTTAAAACCGCCAATTTTTTTTCTGAAAAAGAACCATTTATTGTGCAAGACAATTGGTGCTCACATTGTCTTTATAATTGGACAAAGGTGTTGTGAATGCATACAATCGAAAAAAAAATTAGAATTTTGTAGGTCATGACAACATCGTGGACATATCAAAACCTCTGTTTACAATTTTTTAAAATGAAAACAAAACATAATTGTTTCTTAGAGTGCTGAACCTTCTTTGAAGTCTGTATTTCTAGTTTTCCACCTCCAACTCTTTCAACACACTGTGAGCTGATCTTCAAAGGCTCCCAGATGACAAGCTTCAAAGAATCATTCAGTCAAAGCAATGCAATAAGTTCCAAATCTTGCCATTCTATTGTGACAAAGACTCAAACACTGTATTTGAATATAAAACCTCCTGGATGTTTCTGCTCCTCTCAGGAAACTTTTATCAAACGTAGCTCAGTAGCACTGTTAAATACCGGATTGGCCAAGTTCAGAAGGACATATCTGCCAGACTCCACCCAGTGGCTGGTGGTGAGAGAACCAACAAGACATAAAAACAAAGCGTCTTGATCTCAGCTTCACCAACTTACCTTTTAAAGTTTATTTATTACTCACAAGTAAGACTTACATGAAGTTACTGTGAAATGCCCCTAGTCACCACACTCCGGTGCTTGTTCGGGCAATGCACCCAACCAACACGTCTTTCAGACTGTGGGAGGAAACGGGAGCACCCAGAGGAAACCCACGCAGACATGGGGAGAACGTTCAAATTCAAGGCAGACAGTGACCCAAGCCGGGAATCGAACTCCTGGTCCCTGGCGTTGTGAGGCAGCAGTGCTAACCACTTTGCCACCATGCCGCCCGTACCTGTAGCAGATTCATCAATCCATGACAGTATTGGTACATGTAACCACTGCACAGTCCTTGTGGAGACCAAGTTCCATCTTTATACTGATAACATCCTCCATTGTGTTGTATGGCACTATCATCAGGCTAAATGGGATACACTGATCTTTCCCTGTCACATCCTCCCTTTGCCTATTTATTTCCAGGTAGAATCAATTTACAGGGAATTCAGCAATACTGGCATGTAACTTCCTGTGCATCATGCTTACAATTATTAGGCTTCTGTTCAATTTTGGCAAGCGCTGGAACAACAGGAGGAAATGTGTCCTCAAAATCTGACTCACCGAATATTCTCCCCTGCAACATTTCACCAATGAGAACCAAATCAGCAAATACATTCACACAAAAGCAAAATACGGTGATGCTGAAAACCTGAAATAAAAACAAAACATGCTGGAAATACTCAACAGTTCAGGCTGATGATCCCAGTTCTGATGAAAGATCTGAAACGTTAACTTCGTTCCTCTCCCCACAGATGCTGCAAGACATGCCCAGCATTTCCAGCATTTTCTGTTTTTATTATAGCATAAACATTACCTGTTGTCAATGCCAAATATACAATCTCCATTTTGTTTTAAGAGGTGCAGCCACCAATCTCCTGTCAAAAGGGTCTTCGACCATAATGCAACTAATAAGAACATAAGAACATAAGAAATAGGAGCAGGAGTAGGCCATCTAGCCCCTCGAGCCTGCCCCGCCATTCAATGAGATCATGGCTGATCTGAAGTGGATCAGTTCCACTTACCCGCCTGATCCCTATAACCCCTAATTCCCTTACCGATCAGGAATCCATCTATCCATGATTTAAACATATTCAACAAGGTAGCCTCCACCACTTCAGTGGGCAGAGAATTCCAGAGATTCACCACCCTCTGAGAGAAGAAGTTCCTCCTCAACTCTGTTCTAAACTGACCCCCCTTTATTTTGAGGCTGTGCCCTCTAGTTCTAGTTTCCTTTCTAAGTGGAAAGAATCTCTCCATCTCTACCCTATCCAGCCCCTTCATTATCTTATAGGTCTCTATAAGATCCCCCCTCAGCCTTCTAAATTCCAACGAATACAAACCCAATCTGCTCAGTCTCTCCTCATAATCAACACCCCTCATCTCTGGTATCAACCTGGTGAACCTTCTCTGCACTCCCTCCAAGGCCAATACATCCTTCCGCAAATAAGGGGACCAATACTGCACACTACAGGGGATAAAGGAATAATTCAACATTCTTTATTGCTCCATCACTTCACATGGATTCAAACCAGAAATGAAGATGTTATAATAGAATTGATTTCAGTGCAGTTAGCCTAATTATGAAAAATCTAACAGCTTGATAATGTACAATTATGGAGATAAGCTGAAGGAAATTAAAAACATTCCAAATCAAGATTACGAATAAGGACTTCTTGCACTATCATTTCTTTTGTCATTTAATCTATTCTGCTTTCTACCCAACCACACTCCTTTGGTTCTTTCTTTCCATGCCTGTGTATTTGTTGTAACCTGTTACACCTCTTAGTTTTTTTTTAGTTCTAATGGAAGCTTCTGGTCCTTCTCTGTGAAGCATTGAGATGTTTTTCTAAACATCTGAAGATACCATATAAATCCATATTTTTTTTTGTAAGAAAGAACATGAGGTGAGATCAAGGCAGAGGTCTGGTATGTTGACTAGTCGATCTAAGTTGTCTTGGGAAACACACCTGAATGAGCACTCAATCCCCACTGGAGAATATTATGTTCTATAGACCATACTAAGCAGTCACCTGCCTCCAGATAGATATCCATGAAAGTTAATATGGCCAGGTTAGTGTCGTAACTCAGGAGTCAGCTGTAAAGGGACGGTGCTTAAATGCACAAAAAGCGTTACCAGAATAGACCCACTCAGGGGCCTGTTTTATAAAGAGCTCGGGATACGAGTTTCACGTGGTAAAATAAGTACCTGGGAACTCGTATTCTATGGGTCCTCCTGGGATGTCAATCAGGGAATCCCCATGTCGGTCCTGGGGTTTATCACAGTTGACTAATAGTTGTTTGCTTGCTGTTGAACAGGAACAACAGCAATGGCAACTTCTGCACTGCAATGCATAGCAATGCATTTCCTACCACTGTCATGGATGTTTGGCAGTCTCAGCTCCAAGAGGAAGTCATGGTCATCTTCGAGTCACTTAAAAAATGTTTTCAGACAATCATGAGGAAGGCCTCAAACACACTGGTGGACACTGCCTGCTCATCTCCAGGGACACCTGAGTGAGGAAATCTTTCTTTTATATGCTCTTTTTAAAACCAAAGTAACATCTATAAACTAATTAACTAATGAAAGGGGCACTGTCACAAAAAGCAAAGCGGTCAAAGGAAACTTAATAAATTAAAATGTCACTGCCAGGGCTGATGATGCACACCCTGTGGGACCCACCAGTTGCAAAAGGCTTCTAATAAACTGGTGGATACAGTCTGCTCCTTCTCCAGGGGCACCCAGGTGTGGAAGTCTTTCTTTCATACTGTTTTTGATCTTACTAAATAAACAAAAAAATTTAACAAGTTTATAAAATAAAAGCCCCCAAATATCCCCCTCCAGCCACCCTCAGAACCTAGACTTTGGACGGTTTCGATTTACTGCAACTCAGGAAAATTTCAACAGAATTTTAGCGAACCAAATTAAAATGATATTTTGGGGGAGATCACCAGCCATGGAAGGCCTCAAGGGTGTCAGTGGACACCGGGTGCTCTCTCTCTCTTTTGGGATCCCCAAGTGCAGATGTCTTTTAAAAGTTTTCTCAGGTTACTTAATCAATGCCCTTCACCCATATGTCCTTAAATTTGATAATACAATTAACATAACATTAACAATCACGATTATACCCTGTGTTCTGTGCTTGCTCAGATGCATGTTCATGAACATGTGTCTTCTACACACAAGCAGATTGGTAGATATATCAGGGTAATCACAAGCTTTGGCATGGCTCTCAAAACTTGTGTGGCTCACCAATTTCAATTTCTGATACTTCCCAGTTCAAAGAGCATATAGGAGTTGAGAATGTACAGGCAGCTTTTTCAGGGGTTCATAAATTACAATAGATAAATTGAAGAGAAAAACATATGCATTTAAACAGCATATTGTTAAAAAATATATTTTACACACTGCTGTACTGAAGGAAGAAGGACTTCTTCTCTCTTGCATGATCATTTCTGCAAACAGGAAAATGCAGTTCTCAGAAATAATTAAATGGTTGCAATAACCAACAGAAAGCAACACTGGCCAATTGAAACCGTTCACTTAAAGAAACCGTAAAATGATATCATGTAAGCTGCCTAATTGCTGCTTCAATTGTTGACCTGGTGCTCAATGCTGCTTTTTAGTTTTGTCCTCCTGCTCTTCGAATGATTGTTGCTTCAAATCTTTGAAGTTCACAATGAAGTCTCCATCTATAACAATATTGTACACCAGGCAGCATATTATGAGAATTTTCCTGGCTTACTTTGCAAGATATCATGAGACTTGAATCTTTCCACCACCACCGCCACCCCCACAAGTAGGTAGAATTGTTTGAAGTATTTCTTTAACACATTAATTATTTGGTTATCGATTTGTCCATGTGTATCAATTTGCAGTTCTTTGCTCTAGTGCAAAGGTCTATCGCCAGATATGGTTTCACTGTTCCATCCACAATCAGAGGACAACCAGCTTTCCTTTTCCTTCAAATAATCTTTTGCTACAGTTTTCACAGACCATAACAAGCTTCTTTTTTGCTAATTTTAATTGCAATTAAGGCTCAGAGAAACAACACAAACTGCGAAAAACTCATTAGTGCCTTCTACTACTTCTGCTTAACAGTTTATGTATAAGTATTCTTTTCTCAATAATAATCAGAGAAAAATGCAGGGGGAGAAGCGTATTTAGAGTACAGGCATGGCTGAGAATTTTTCATGGAGACGCTGGCAATGTTTACCCCGGCTGAAAAGTTAGGGGTGCCCGCCTCTGCAGGGCTGAGAAGTACTGGCCTGACTGTACCATTTGCTGGCTATTTTAATTCACCAAGACTTCTGCCCCCAACTGCGAGGAAGTCCTGTGTATAAGAGCTACCAGACAACCAACTGTCTAGCGACTGGGGGAGATGGTGACGTGCTGTAATGTCACTGACAAAGTAATCCAGAGACTCAACTCATGCTCTGGGGACATAGTTTTAAATCCCACCATGACAGCTGGTGGTATTTGAATTCAGTAAATCTGAAATACAAAAACGAATCTCAGTAATGGTGACCGTGACAATTGTCATCAATTGTTGTGAAAACCCAACTGGTTCACAAATATGCATTCGGGAAGGAAATCTCCATTCTTACCCAGTTGGGTCTAGATGTGACTCCAGACCCACAGTAATGTAGTTGACACTTCACTATCCTCCGCAATGGTCTAGCAAGCCATTCAGTTCAAGGGCAATTAAGGATAGGCAACAAATGCTCACCTTGGCACTAACCAAATCCCATGAAAGAATAAAAGAAAAACTCTCCAGTCTGAGCAGTACCACTGGAAGTAGTCACCATCACTGGGACTGCAAACAGTCCACTACAAAGACTGTTGCCGCATGCCAGGGGCCGGAAGCCGGATAATGACACAACAGGGACAGTTTTGCCAATCAGGCAGGCCGTAGTGAGGGAGGTGGGGCGCTGCAATAGAGTAACAAGGGTAGGGGAAGCAGGAGGGCGGGTCCTGGTTGGGAGAGCCTCTGTTTGTCAATTGGTGCTTGAACTGAAGGTTCAGTTATCCTACCCTCAGCCAGGCTGTCAGAGTTTACCTTGTCTTTACCTTACCTTTCTACACCATGTGAGCATCCCTGCTGCTGGTAAAATACCAGTGACATTGGGTGGAGGCCTTAAGTAGCCCAAGAGACGGCAGGCCAACCAAAACTTACCTCACCACTGATAAATTTCCAGTGGAGGTGGGTAAGCGACAGGCATTCCCCACGTTAAAACTTTGAGACAATTCAACACGTAACAGTGCCAACTTGTGATACCCTATGTTCTGAAGTGATCTTTCAGTCATCATTGGATATCTGAAAGTGACCAGTGAAGTCAGCAACCTGAAATGAATTGCCACAGTACTCAAACCACATCAGTTGTGAACATTTATTTGCCTGCAAGTGTTCAGCTGATATCATCGGTGTTCAACAAACATGGAATGATGCTGAATCAGTTCTCAGCTAGCTTCAACTATATTCATAGTGCAACTTATGGTTGTTTAAGTTCTCACATATAGAAATGTACAAGTCCCTGTAGTTGTTGGGAATTTAACTAAGTTGCTGCAGTGTGGTTTAAGTGCAGGCACAATTTATTGCATTGGTAAATATTAGAAATAAGGTCCAGTTTTAAGTGGGTTTAATTTACTGTTTCTGTTTAAGGAAGAGTAAACCTACAATTAGATTCTTGCTGGACAAAGATGTCTGTATGTGTGGGAGTTTTGGTTTTGATTCAAGCTGTGCTTCTATTATATTTAGAGAAGTTACAGCGTGAAGAGTAAATAAAAGTGAGCAGAAAGAACCATGAAGTCTTTGCTTAGCAATTGGGGTCCCTTTTAAGGTAGAAAGGTTTTTGAGTTCAGCTTTTTAGCTGAATTCATTTGCAGTTGGAGATGGGATGCCAAGAAATGAATTTCTTGGCATCCTATCTCAATTTTGCCAGAAGAAAGCTAGAAAGGACAAGGGGACTGCAAAGAGGCATACTTCCCAAAGAATCAGATAGAGTCCAGATAACCAGCGAATTAGGACAGAAAAAATGTCTCAGGAAGAGTGAAGTTAAGAGAACAGAGACCAAATAGCTGAACAAGGTACTGGTCAGGAGAATTCAAGGAAAAGCAGATAAAGTTTTCTGAATTAGAGACAGCTACAGTAACCAGATTTAAGGTGGGAAAGCAGATTTCAGAGGTAAATCAAAAGTTTGTTGCTAACTTGATGCAGTCTGAGAACCGATAGTTAAAGCAATTGTGAAGAGTTTGTGCAACAGTCAAGGAAATTCTGAAGTGGGAGATGTAAAACCTGGATGCTAGATTCCTTGTTAAAAGTGGAGCCGAAGCTTTGTTTGAAAGACAAGTTTGGAAAAGCTGGAGTGGATTTTTAAAAAAATACAAATAACTGAGGGAAAGCATTGTTTAAAAGAAGATTTGAAAGTGTGCCTTTTGAAAGCAGAATTTGAAATTGCTCGTGTGGAAGCCGGAGTTCAGTGAGGCAAGGTGGCTCACAGTATAAGAATCATCTGAGGGGATTTTGAGGAGCAACCCACAGACATTCACTTGGGTTCAAAGTGGATTATGTGTCTTACTACAACCAGTCTGTGTGTTTAAAGGGACTGTGTGTTACTGAAACCGTTAAAGCCTAAGATATACTTTGTAACCTGTATGAACCTTAAAATCTGTGTATGTTTGTGAAGTGAAAGGAGGAATAAAGGAGTATTGTATCATAATCAAACTCTATGTTTTCTAAATAAAAAGTTATGATTTTTTTCAGCCAGTTCCATTCAGGGATCTTCTTGTCCAGTTATTACACCAACTGGTATCATAACAGGAGAGAGAAGATTCTTCTCTGGATCTGACCTGTTGAGTTTTTGCAGCATTTTATCCAGTATTCACGGTATTTTGCTTTTATTCGTTCAGCAGAAAGCCACTCCCCCAACCTCTTGAACAACTTCCCCAACTCCCCACTCCCTTCCAGGTCAGAACCAGAGCTGGTGTCTGGGCTGACCGGAGCGATGTCCAAGGCCTGCCTGGCAGATTTTAAGCCTGTGGGAGATCTCAGAGCAGGTAGGTTCCAGAGAGGGAAGTTCCAACAACCCTCAGCAGGCCTCAGCTCGACTGTGCGTTAGTTCCGCCATTTTGCTTTTTGAGTTTCAGTGTCAATCAGCTTTCTTAATCGAGGTGTGGTAGCAACTCAGCAGAAAACAACAGCACATTTTCAATACTGCATCTGAAACAACCAAACAAGGCAACATCTCTGCAATCTAAAGATCTGTAACTTAAAATTCTTGTTCCTCATTTCAGGCCATTATACAATAAAAAGCCAAGCATCTGAAATGTTATTTTAAAATTGAACAGCAAAAGGAAAGGCAAGTATTTTCCTTTAGCAGCACAGTTATGAGCCAACATTTGCAGCATTTGTTCTCCTAAAGCACAGGAACAGCAGATAGGCAGCAAGTATGAATTCCCATTCAAAAAGACATGGCACCCAGCAACTCCATTTGTGTAGCACCCAGCAGCCAAAATCCAGGAACATCACAAGGGCAAACTGACACTTGACTATGAACCGGCAAGCAGGAGAGATCTTCTTGCAGAATTTCAACTCTTTAGACAGAAGGTGCGCTTACAATTTGTAGACCAGCTGGTGTAGGATCAAGAGAAAAAAGCCACCAAATTACTAATTGCTCTCAGCAATGAGGGACAAATGTGTGTAAACTCATCAGGTCCATCTGATGAAGACCAAAAGGACCCGAATAACATCTTCGAGCTCAAAGCTCAACTAAAGTTCTGAGTCAACTTTAGAATTCACAGGCTCAAGATAATTTCATATTGACAACAACCGAGTGAAAGCATCAATCTATTTATAAACAGTGCCAATGCAAAGAAGCCAAATGCCACTTCAATGTCGATGACTTTGCGGAGAGATTGATGGAACTTGTCATCCCATCAATGCCCATCAAATCTTTTAGGAAAGCGCTACTAGACAAAGTCGAAGGTTACTCCACAGATGCACTACTGGACAAAGGTAGAAAATTTGAGGCATTAGTGGCTGATGGACAGCACCATCAAGCTCTCAATAATAAATTCACCATTGCTGTGGTAACCAGGACATCAAAGACACCAAAAGCCTGAGCCTCTAAAAATGGTGGGCAGGTCCTGATTCCAGGATTCCTTGTCTCATTCCCAGGCTGTGCAATTTTCGGGAGTTACTTTCAAATGGTGAATGCTGATTCCTGTCATAAGCCTGCATCCAGCGCTGTTGATTGGCTGCCCCTTTTGTGGAGATGAGTATTTTCTATTCCTCAGTAATTTTCATGGAGCTGGGTCATGAACCCCAGTCTGCTTGAGATGACCTCTTGGAAGTTAGGTTCAAAAGGTTCCGCTCATGCTCCCTATGCCAGGTTATGCCCCTTCCATCCATCTCTATGACCTTGCATGGCTCTTATGCCAAACTCTGCCCTTGCACTCAACCCAGAAACCACAAACCCTTGAAACCACTTATGTTATGTCAACAAACATTGTGAAATTGCCAGAAGAAATCAAAGAGTCTAAGCTGTCAATTAGACAATATTTCCTCTGGGGAGTAGGTGTTCTCATTATGAGAGTTGTCTGGGCTCTCAGTCAAGCCTATTCTAATAATAGAACACTCAATCCTCAGAGGAAACTTGGTTTGATTGACAGTTGAGCCTCTCAGATCTCTGCATTCAATTTCACAATGTTTGTTTACACAGGTTAAGCAGTTGTGGCTTTTGAAACTTGACAGGGCCTAGATGATTGACACTTTTATTACTTTGTACTTCCAAATTCTTTTCAATAGGATAAAATTCTCACTGAATGATTTGTTTCAGGTTCTTTTTACACTCTCCACTTTAGTTACTATGTTCATTGGTTCTACAAAGTGTATAGTGGGTCAATGTTGATGGAAATGCCATAGCTTGGTATAGGGAGCATGAAGGATGTAAGGTGTGTATGGAGGGACAGAGCTTGACATAGAGGGCAAGAGGGTACATAAAGGATGGGTGGAAGGGCAAAAATTGTAATAGTGGGCATGAGGGGCCATGGGGATTGGTGAAAGTGCAGATCTTGGCATGGGGGCATGAAGTGCAATAGTGGGTGGGTCGGGGGCATGAGATGTCATAGTTAGGGAGTCTTTGGAGACTATAGATGTTATGAGCACTGAGGAATATAGGGTCTTTGTGCTTTTCCATTGGGACAAAGTCCCACGGCACTGAGGTAGGTTTTTTAAACAGTCGATAGCCCCTGTGGCTGCCTCTGTATATCTATCTAGGTTAGCTGTCCCAACTGCAGTCCACATCTGGCCTCCAGCAATGAAGATCCTATATTTGTGGGCACTTGTACTGAGGGGAGTGTACTGAGGCCAAGGTGGGAATTTTTCCGACTCCTCCGACCCACCTCGAGGATGAAAATCATTTGATGGATTCAAGAGTAATTTTAATAGATGCATGGTTATATATGCTTAGAAATAATTGTGACAAACAACTGAGGAACACGATTGCCTAATTAATGCATTTTGCAATTATTTGAAAGAATACTTTCAGTGCCTTTTGCTATAATTAGTAGGTACAAGCAGTAATTATCTTTCCTGTGTTTATATGCAAATTGTGGAATGATTTTGGAGAGACTCAGGCGAATCAAATAGTTTTACTTTGTCTTCCTTTAATCCTTTGCTCATGGATTTTTTTTTGCCAATTTGAAAACAGATATCTCTTCTTAAACCATGGCAAAAATAATTTTGCCAACTTTTAAAAATTACTGCAATATAACTGGAACTGAAGAGATCCTGAGAACCAAATAAAGGTCAAGGTCCTCCAATTGCTGCATTGTTGCGCATATTGACACTTCCCTTGAACATTTCTGTGGTCCAACCCTCAGACAATGGAATGGTGTTCACAAGTGCTGAATTCCAGAAAGTCATTACAACAGCGGGTGTCAAACACATCCGAACTGCGTCAAATCACCCCTCTTCAAATGATTGGTCGAACACGCAGTTCAGACTTTCAAGACTGCTATGAAGAAGCAACCACCAGCTTCACTAGAAACTAAGATAGCATAGTTCCTGTTAGTGTATCGAACCACCCCACACACAACTACCAGAATAGCTCCAGCTGAGCTGCTGAAGGGTCGATGCTTGAGAACTGGGTGCACCTGGTAGTTCCAAATTTGATTGGGAGGGTGGAGATCAGGCTGAGTTGCCAGAAAAGGCATGATGATTCATCAACAGTGGAAAAAGCATTTGAGATAGACATTACAGTTTTTGTGAAGAAGTTTAGAAGTGGACCAAGTTGGGTCTCGGGTCTTGTTGTGGCCAGAACCAGGCCACTGTTTTATGAGGTGAAAGTGCGAGACAAGGTCATGTAGGTCATTTGAGGATGTGGGAGCCATCCCAACAGCCTGATCCAATGTGCCACTAAGTAGTGTTGTTTGTTCAAGGGATCAGTCAGTGGCAGGCAAAAGTGCTGCTCTCAATGAAACTGAAGAAATAGTGGGAAGTGAAGCACAAATTCTAGGAGAGAGACCGAGTGAAGCAAGTCATATCAAAGCTACCTCTACAGTTGAATCTCAACCAGTTGCGCTCTGTCGCTCACAGAGAAAGTCCCCTGACAGACTGAGTTTCTGATAAACTTGTGTTTAAAATGCTCATTATTGCTCCTGTTTTGGAAGTTGTATAGATTATGTATTGTAAAATAAGGGACTTAAAGGGGGAGGGATGTAGCAGTTGGCCACTTTAAGTGGTGTACATCAGGAGGGTCATGTGATCCAATCGTCAAATGGGGAACAAACACAGGTATCTCAGGATAGAGTGCGGGTTTTTTCAGCCAGAGTAGATCTGAGAGCTGAAAGTGTTAACATCATGAAAGTACTCTGTATGTTTATCTGCTTGTAAATAAAATATTATCATTCATTATTCTAACTGGTGGTCACCAATCCTTGCAATGACTACAGAGGTGATGAGTCACTCTGGGTAATGTCGCTGTTTTCCACATGTTACTGGCTTCTGACGCACATCTGAGGCTGACAGCAGAGTTCAGAAGCCAGCAGGGAAAACTCCTACCCAGGTCTCTAGACAGATAAAAGTTTACTTGCAAATTGCATTAGCATCAATCATGAAAAGCAAGGAATAAAGATAACATGGATCAAATGAAGTAGTTTCACGAAATTCAAAAATAAATTTAAAGCAAAATACATTTTGTTATTAATGCCTTCAGTAATTTGAATCATTCAAACAATTACAAGATAAGGGGATCGATAGGCATCCAGCAACAGTGGTGTCATCAAGCAGGGTAGGCAAACTAGGAAGTAAAAAGCTCTGATCAACCTTCATCTTTTATAAATGTTATAGAAAGCAAAGTAAAAATGATTGGGACATAATACGTTAGAAGCTGAAATATCGTAAACAGACTTTAAACAATTTATAAACTTGGATTCTTTTCATCAGTGGTAAAATTTGACATTGCACAAACAGAATACTAAAAACACCAATTGTACCTCATTAACAAGATATAATATTTTTGGGAACTTTAAACAGCAATATTACAGAGTAAAAAGGCAAATTAATTCTCATTAGTTCAGTGATTTCTAATTGATGGCAGTTTGTGGGTAATGTAACAGCGCATTCTCTGGAGAAATTAGAATCATTGTCAGCAATATCTGGATTTCCTCATTTATCTGTGCATTTTGCGATTCCAAAAGTTATCAGTTTCACAAAAGTAATGATTGTGAAATTCTGAGTTTCATGATCATTACTACTGCAACAAATCCTCCACCCACACACCGGCCAAAATAAAGAACCTCACTGGACACGCCAATACCCTTAATACTGCATATTACTCTCACTGTCTCCAAGGCATGAAAAGAAGCAGCGGCTCCGGGAAGCGTGGAAAACGTGCAGGCCTGCAGGCGAGAGTGAAACAACGCGGTCCGAAGGCTTACTCCCCAGCTTACTCCAAGCAAATATCCAATCTCTGGAAAACAAGCTGGATGAACATAAAGCCAGACTCACATTTCAAAGAGAACTGAGAGACTGCAGTATATTCTGTTTCATGGAGACATGGCTGACTCCTGCTTCACCGGACTGTGCCCTATAACCAGAGGGCTTTTTAATCCACCACCAAATGGACTGTGCAGTGGCCTCAGGTGGGGTCTGCCTTCTAATCAACACTTCTTGGTGCCTAGATGTAGCATCAAATCCAAGTTTCTGCTCCCCGGATCTGGAATACCTGATACTAAAATGCCTACTACCTTCCGCGGGAGTTCATCTCCGTTATCCTGTTGGGAGTTTACATTCCACCCCATGTGGACATGATGACTGCGCTGGACGAAATATACACCACTACAAATAGCCTTGAGATGAAACATCCTGAGGTCTTGCTCATCGTGGCCGGAGCCTTCAATCAGGCCAAGCTCAAGAGTGTCCTACCAAGATACCACCAACACGTATTCTGTTCCATTAGAGGCCCAAACATTCTATACCACTGGTACACAAATATCATGATGTGGAGATGCCGGCTCCAAATATCAAACAGGCCTACCACTCTATTGCCCACCCACACTTTGGCAAATCAGACCACAAGGCTGTGCTCTTGCTCCTACTTATAAGCAAAAACTGAAACAGGAGAATCCATTAAAAAAAGTGGTGCAATGTTAGTCTGAGGAATCAGATGATCTCCTATGGGACTGCTTCGAGTCATAGACCGGTCAATATTTTAAAATTCTGCAACCAGCCTGAACGAGTACGCCACCGCGGTAACTGACTTCATTAATAAGTGTGTAGAAGACTGTGCGCCAATAAAGCAAATCCGTGTGTTTCCCAACTGGAAACCATGGATGAATAGGGATATCCACTGCTTGCTGAAGTCCAGGTCTGAGGCGTTCAAGCCAGGTGACCCTGTCCTATACAAGAAATCCAGATATGATCTATGGAGATCCACCAAAGAAGCCAAAAGACAGTACCGGACCAAGCTAGAGTCCCAGGCTAGCCACACGGGCCCCCAGCGACTATGGCAAGTTCTGCAAGACATAATTGGCTACAAGATGAAGGCAGGAAAAATCCCCAGCATCAATGCACCCCTCCCCGATGAGCTCAACACATTCTATGCCCGTTTCAAGCAAGATGTCAGCGAGAGCACGCCCTCCATCCCGGAAGCCCAGAAGCCTCGGATGAACCTGTATCTGAGGTCACCGCCGCAGATGTCAGAGCAGCCTTGTTGAAAGTCAACACGTGGAAAGCGACTGGCCCAGATGGGACATCCGGACGAGCACTCAGATCCTGCATGGATCAGCTGGTGGGGATATTCGCAGATATCTTTAACCTCTCTTTACACCAATCTGAGGTCCCTATTTGCTTCAAGATGATGACCATCATCCCAGTACCAAAGAAAGGCCAGGCAGTGTGCCTCAATGACTATCGTCCGTGGCTCTGACATCTATCATTATGAAGTGCTTTGAAAGGTTAGTCATATCACAAATCAATTCCAGCCCCCCAGATTGCCTGGATCCACTACAGTTCGCCTATCACCGCAACAGGTCCACGGCAGATGCCATCTCCCTGGCTGTACACTGAACCCTGGAACATCTAGATAACAAAGACACCTATGTCAGACTCTTATGTATTGACTACAGCTCAGCCTTCAACACCATTATTGCTACAAAACTCATTTCCAAACTCCGTGGCCTGGGGCTTGGCTTTTCCCTCTGCGTCTGCATCCTAGACTTCCTTACCTACAGACCGCAATCAGTAAGGATAGGCGACAATACCTCCTCCACGATTATCCTCAACACCGGTGCCCCACAAGGCTGTGTCCTCAGCCCCTTACTATACTCCTTATACACCTATGACTGTTCGGCCAAATTCCCCTCCAACTCGATTTTCAAGTTTGCTGATGGCACCACCATCGTAGGTCGGGTCTCAAACAATGATGAGACAGAGTTCAGGAAAAAGATAGGGAATCTGGGGAGCTGGTGTGGCGACATTAATCACCCTCAATGTCAACAAAATGTCTACATCAATGGGGACGAAGTGGGAATGGCTTCATGGAAAGCTTCAGGTTTTTAGGTGTCCAGATCACCAACAGTCTGTTCTGGTCCCTCCATGCCAACACTAATAAAGAAAGCACACCATCGCCTCTACTTTCTCAGGAGGGAAATTAAATTTGGCATGTCCATTACGACTCAACAAACTTTTTCCAATGTAGCATAGAAAGCATTCTTTCTGGTTGTATCACAGCTTGGTACGGCTCCTGCTCTGTCCAAGACTCCAAAATACTACAAAGCACCGTGAACAAAGCTCAGTCCATCACGCAAACCAGTCTCCCATCCTTTACTCTGTCTATACTTTCCACTGCCTCAGAAAAGCAGCCAACACAATCAAGGACCCCATACACATTCTCTTCCACCTTCTTCCTTCAGGAAAAAGGCACAAAAGTCTGAGGACACGTACCAACCGACCGACTCAAGAACAGCTTCTTCCCTGCTGCCATCAGACAATTGAATGGACCTACCTCACACTAAGTTGATCTTTCTTTACCCCCTAGCTATGATTGTAACACTACATTCTGCACTCTCTCCTTTCCTTCTCTATGTATGGTATGCTTTGTCTGTACAGTGCGCAAGAAACAATACTTTTCACTGTATACTAAGACATGTGACATGTATTAGTATACACATGTATACTATAAATCAAATAAATTTGATTTATTTGAATAAATCAAACCAAATACAAATCTGGGTCAGCGTTTCAGGTGGGTACAGCTATTTCACAACTATTCATCTCTGCTGATCAATTTGGACTGACATTTGACACGTTTTAATTCAGAAATTCCTAAACTTTAACTCTGTATTCGCCTTTCAGATCTACCTGCTGCCCACATACCCCTACACTGCTTTAATATTTTAAGATTAATCCCTTTAATGCCCAAACAAGATGAATATGTTGTAATATACATGTACAACTCTAAATCATGGATTCATAGTATTCTTCCCCCTTCAGCTACCATGCCCGAAGAGTGTGTTGGCAACCTTAGACTTCCATTGGATGGGCCCATAATAATCGGCCATGAAGTGCAGTGGTTCGCCATTGCCTTCTGCACTATCGCTGATGAGCAAACTCTCCCAATCTCATTGTCTGCTATCAGTGATATTGGAAAGATTTACAAGCTGATAGTAAACCTGGTTCACCACATTATGAAAGTACCTTGTGTAGCCATCAAGTCCTGAAATAGGACTTGAACCCAGAGGTAGGGATGATACCACTGCTACTTACCATTAATGTGATGGATGAGGTTGTTTGTTTGAGCATGGACACACTGAGTGGGAATTTTCACATGCCACGTGGCACATTTCGGGGTGGTAGATGCAGCCCTCCATTGGCCAGCAGTGAGATCTTCTGATTCTGTTGCTGTCAATGGGGTTTCCAATTCTATGCATCCCTTGAAATCGGGAAACCTGTGGCAGGGATTCGCTGTCGACGGAACCAGAAGATCCCACTGATCAGAACAGCTGGAAAATTCTGGCCAGTGTTTACAGTGACAAATAATGGTTTGAGTCAAAAGTTATTATCTGTACAATGGCTCCATTCTCTCTTTGGCTTCCTCTCCATGTCCACCAATTTCAGCTTCATTAGAAGTATATTGGAGAACCATTATTTGTCTTGGTTTTAGTCATCTCCGACTAATCTCTCTCTCCATGGCTTGCATTCCTTTCCCTGCCAACTTCTTTTTCTTAAGTTCCATGGAACAGTTAACATTAAAGGCACTATAGGAATTCAAGCTTTTGTTTGAATTTTCTATTCAGGTTATTGTGTTGTATCTGCACACAAATCAAATGAAGTTATTAATCAAGACAATATCCCCCTCGTATGTTACCATCATGCATACATATATGTAAAGAATATGAATAATATTTTGTAAATGATTTGTATATTTTCCAAGTGAGTGACAGAGGGTTGGTCTTTTTTAACAAAAACAATTGGAACTCTGCATTTCTTATAAAAATTGGTTACATTTTCAGCAGAGTCTTCTGTTGCATCAGATGGCACAGGTAACCATCCAACCTCGTTAACTCATCCTGGCTCCTTTGTCAACCACCAGCAGCCAGGTTCAAAGAGAACAAGGCTCTCCATGGAGGAGGTCAGTATGTGCCTCCTTCCCTCGGGAAGCCAGCCAGGAGACACACGGGTGTCCCATGACCACAATCAGTGATTGAAGTCAAGAGTCGGGAGCAATTGATCCTCTCTCTTCCAGACCTGACGGCCGGAATTTTACCGCCCTGTCCACTATAGGAATCGGAACGGGCGAGGGGCGGAACATGGAAAGGTCCGTTGACCTCGGGTGGGATTTTACGGTTTCGGGATGAGCAAAGCTGTAAAATCCCACCCAAGAAGTCCATTTACAGCCAGGTTATGACTGTCTCATGAAACTACCGGTGGCAGTCAGTGGCTTGTCAAGCAAAAGGCCAGCTGTAGATGATTGACTCCTCGTCCCGGATGGTGCACTGTTTCAGGGTCCCATACCAACCACCGTAAGGAAGCTCAAAATTTGGACTGAAGGATCACTGATGACCAAATGACACAGGGACCTGTGCCCCGGGACAAACTACATGCCCTTGCATTTGGGAAAAATGCAACAGATAGAGCAAACGTCCACCTTCCATGTTCACCTGCACACACACAATGGAAATTTATTAAGCAAAATAGATGAGAAAAATGCTTCATAGTTTACATTAGACCTGAAATCCACCATTAGACGATGTCTCCTGTGTATTTCTCAGCGTTGTCTTCCATATCCCAGGGATACATGACCCACAGTTTAGGAACAGCTGCTTTAAATAATCAAACTGGTACAATGTTAGTAGATTTTTTGAATTCCTTCATTTACTCCCCTTATTATCTTTTTACTGTAGACAGAATCTAAAGCCAAAGTTACAGTCCCACATATGCCAGTATTCCAATAAATCTTCCAAGGTTAATTCTTATATTTCATTTTTAAGGCTGCATAGTAGATATTCATGAGTAATTTAATCACAGATGTGAGAAATCTTCAGCAAATCCCATTGAATTGTCACCTACACATCAACTCTTGCCTGTTAAGAATTTTTAAAAATACTTTTCCAATTCAATCAAATCAAGTCCAATTCAGAGTCTCAACAAGTTGAGACATTTCCGATCCAGGCTGACAAGACAGGGCCTTCACACCTGTCTTGGGCCTGATCTACATGAGCCCAGCTGATTCGAGGAGGGGCAGGGTTCCTCCTCCAAGGCTGGATCTCATCTGCATCTTAGCCAAAAGGCCGAGATGCCGCTTTAAAAAATTGCTTCATATGAATATGAAACTTAAATGTAACCTAATGACCTCAACCAAGCACAGCATCCTATCCATACTACACTTGATCTTAGCCAAAAGGCCGAGAAGCGACTAAGAATTACTAGAGAATGACATACATAGAAACTCTGGCTGTATTTTCTGAGGCACCTACTTTAAAAATGTTAAGACCAAGTACAGCACATTTACTACTGCCACTGCACAGATTAGGAATCAAGCTTTGATGTAGTTGAGTGTCACATTTCTTCTTCGTGTTGTCTAGAAACATAGAAGATAGGAGCAGGAGGAGGCCATTTGGCCCTTTGAGCCTGCTCTTTCATTCATTATGATCATGGCTGATCATCCAACTCAATAGCCTAATCCTGCTTTTTCCCCCATAACCTTTGATCCCATTCACCCAAGTGCCAGCCGCCTCTTGAATACATTTAATGTTTGGCATCAACTACTTCCTGTGGTAATGAATTCCACAGGCTCACCACTCTTTGGTGAAGAAATGCCTCCTCACCTCTGTCCTAAATGGTCTACTCTGAATCCTCAGACTGTGACCCCTGGTTCTGGACTCCCCACTATTGGGGATATCCTCCCTGCATCTACCCTGTCGAGCCCTGTTAGAATTTTATAAGTCTCTATGAGATTCCCCCCTCATTCATCTGAACTCCGGCGAAAACAATCCTCACCTAGTCAATCTCTCCTCGTACATCAGTCCCGCCATCCCCGGAATCAAACTGGTAAACCTTCGCTGCACTCCTTGGGAGCAAGTACATCCTTCCTCAGTAAAGGAGATCAAGACTGCACACAATACTCTTTGTGTGGCCTCACCGAGGCCCTGTATAATTGCAACAACACATCCCTGCTCCTGTACTCGAAACCTCTCGAAATGAAGGCCAACATGTCATTTGCCTTCTTTACCGCCTGCTGCACCTGCATGCTTACCTTCAGTGACTGGTGCACAAGGACACCCAGGTCCACACTCCCCTCTCCCAATTTACCACCATTCACATAGCAATCTGCCTTCTTGTTTTTGCTTCCAAAGTGAATAACCTCACACTTATCCAAATTATACTGCATCTGCCATTGATCAGCCCATTCACCCAACCTGCCCAGATCATTCTGAAGGATTTCTGCATCCTCATCACAGTTCACCTTCCCACCCAACTTGGTATCATCTGCAAACTTAAAGATGTTACATTTTGTTCCCTCATCCAAATCATTCATATATATTGCGAATAGCTGAGTTCCCAGCACCGAGCCCTGTGGCACCCCACTAGTTACTGCTTGCCAATTTGAAAAGCACCCATTAATTCCTACTTTTTGTTTCCTCTCTGCCAAACAGTTTTCTATCCATCTCAATATACTTCCCACAATCCCATGTGCTTTAATCTTGCGTTCTCTGCTCAAAGGCAAATTCCAGCCCATAGAATCATAATTCCCATTGTGAGTAAGGCAAGAAGGCAGGTTCCGAATTCACTCCAACCAGAATGAATATCGCACCTTGCACCGTTGACACCAATCTGGTCCACACCAGCTATCCAGCCAACAAACTCCCTAAGGATCTTCCAGTCTAGCGGGGGGGGGCAAGCAATTCACACAAAACGGCATAGACTTCAGCGGGACTGAAGCCGCATCCAATGGCTGAGGTGCTTCCTCTGCTCGAAAACACACTATGTAGTGGTGGTGGGGTGGGGTGGAGGGGGGAGGTGTCACGGTGGTAGTGGTGATGTGGGGTGGAGAGAGTAAGAGAGAAGAGATCCCGGCCGTACACTTTTACATGTATGTTGTCATCCAGATCTGTGAATAGTGATGGCAGAGGCTCCAATTTTCTTTCCATCACATGGCTGACCAAGAAACTCTCCTACTATTACCACCTGCCATATGTTGGAAGGATTTACAAGTTGGTACTCAACTTTCCATAAACACACTTCCCTTGGCCATTAAGTCCTGGAGTGGTACTTGAACACGGAACTTGTGGCTCAGAAGCAGGGATGCTGCCCACTGTGCCACAAGATCAAGTCCTCCAAGTAGTACGATAGAAACGCAAAATAGTAAATGGTATGGGAGTTACTCAGGTCAGCAGGCATGCATTCTAAAAGCAGGCATCCTGTCATGATAGCTCAGGTGAAGACTCTAAACTCTGGGAACTGAGTATGACTTAAGCCCCGGTCTGAACACTTATGGACAGATTGCTTAAGGCACAATATAGGAACAATTATGGGGAAATGTACTCATACGTGTTGCAATTATTTTTAACGACAGTAACAGTGGAAATGTGAATTTATTAGGGGGCAGACCATTGGATTAAAAACCAACATGGCTAATGAATTCAGTTTAAACATATTATTTCAGCCCCATGATTGATTGATTCTGTGATAGCTGCCAGTCCTAAAATAATTATATTTTAGTAACAGAGTGAAAACAGTTTTATACAGTCTTCTTATAAAAATTAACAAGTTTGAGTCAAATAGGATCCTGCACAACTAAAACAGGTCAGGTTTCCCATACCCTAGGTATACTAATTTCCTGACGAGAACATGTCAGAAATAAGACTTATAGATTGATGGATGAACAAGGGATTTACCACAGAATGATAGCTCAAGGCAACCATGATAAGGAAAGATTTCAGGTTTCTATGAGATTCACTCTAGTAGCTGCTGTAACCAGAGACGTTCTCTCATTTAACTTATGCAATAGTTTTTCTGAATAGTGAGAACTATGCCATACTACACAAGCTTTTGCTAAAGCTGTGTTGAGATGGCATCATTGCTGAATGTGCAGGATTTCTTCCAATTTCCTTGGAAAACACTTGGTCAAATCTTTCCCTGGATGTAGCCAATATTCTGAATCACGCAAACTGAAAGTCCATTGATTCCATCTGTGGGCAGCCGGGTGGCACAGTGGTTAGCACTGCTGCTGCACAGCACCAGGGACCCGGGTTTGATTCCTGGCTTGGGTCACTGTCTGTGTGGAGTCTGCACGTTCTCTCCGTGTCTGCGTGGGTCTCCTCCGGGTGCTCCGGTTTCCTCCCACAGTCCGAAAGATGTGCTGATTAGGTGCTTTGGCCGTTATCCATCAGTGTACCCGAACAGGTGCCAGAGTGTGGCGACTTGGGAATTTTCACAGTAACTTCATTACAATGTTAATGTAAGCCTACTTGTGACACTAACAAATAAAATTTAAACTTTAACTGTGTGACAGAATGTAGATAACCAATTAACAGGTCATTTTCTGTGGGTACTGTGGATGCAAATCTAGGGTTTAAGACTTAGTGAATGATGAGCCATTATATCTAATCACATTAGTATTGTAGCAAAATGGCAGTCAAGAATCTATCTGGTTCTCTGTGTGTAACGAATAGCAGGACATTGTGAGCCAACAAAACACTCAGGATTATGAATGCCTGGAATGTCCTCTTTTTTTCTAATATCAGGGGTAAACATGACTTCTTACCCAGTAGTTTCCTCAGAAGAATGTTTGCATGTTATATGTGCAAGGTTGAGGTTTCTTTTGCTTGTTTTCAGATAGTGCTTGTCATATTAAATTTAATAATGACCTTCAGTTCTGCGTCTTGCTTTTCCAAATTCTTTCTGAATTACTTGCTTAAGTTTCACATGATATGTCATTTGGTTTGAATGCAATACAGGCTTATAGCTGCCTATCAAGAGTCAAATGCTATCTGGATTCTGTAGGATTTGAAAGTAGCTAACAGTGAAAAAGCATGAACAAAGTATTTTTAGCTTTACTTTATAAATTTAGTAACAAAACTGTGATATCGTGTGTGTTCAGTAGGTCTCACGAAAAGGTTCTGGACTTGATCTTCCTGGCTGTTCTCACCACGCTGCCACTGCAGTGAGGTTGGAGAGTTTGGTGGCCAGCCAAATCTCCGCTCACTGTGGCAGGATGGGAACATCCCACAGAGTGAACAGTGGTAAGATTCCCGTCTCTGAGTCTTGTGCAGTTGAATGTTAAATATTTATTAAATACACATAACTACATGCATGTATGCAAGGTATAGCCCCAGCTTTGAGCTAACACCATGCTTATTACACAGGTCTCTGTCCAGTCCACAACTTACCCTGGTCTTAGAACATGTGTCTCCTTACAGCATACTGTCAATGGCACGGTTTCCCAGTGTGATTAACCCTTGTTATGCCAGATACCCTTACATTTCAAAAACTTCAAAGGCTTTTACTAATTCCTACTTTTCTTACGTTGATGAATGGATTGCACACTGATCCTGATATTAGGAGAAAATAAACTGACCATAATATATGAAATGAGGGTCATCCAAGTCTATTAAAATAAAATGACATATTTTGCCAAAAATCTCTTGAAAGACCAGCGCTCCATCTAATTTTCATGATGTGAAAATATCACTGGTGGCACCATTAGCACTGCTGCCTCTCAGCTCCAGGGACCTGGGTTCAATTCCGGCCTTGGGTGACTGTGTGGAGTTTGCACATGCTCCCCATGTTTGCGTGGGTTTCCTCCAGATGCTCCGATTTCCTCCCACAGTCCAAAAATGTGTAGGTTAGGTGGATTGGCCATGTGTAGATTAGATGGCTAAACCATGTTAAATGTGTAGGAATACAGGGATAGGGCAAGGGAGAGGGTCGGGGTAAGATACTCTGTCAGTGAGCTGGTGCAGGCACGATGGGCCGAATGGCCTCTTCTTCATTGTCGGAATTCTATGATATGAGAGTTACAATACTTTTAAACAATGATGTTTATTCTTTTTTCTTACTCCGAAGATTATGCTGGTAAATCACTTGAGCTAACTGACAATGGGAGAACAGTGAGTGGGCCACATTTATACAGTTATTTAATTCATTTCAACTACCTCCGACAGAACTTGATCTGAGTTGGAAATTTCAATCTTTCAATAACAAAACAAATAAAAAACTTATGTATGCACCCATGCATCTTGCCAATGGGCAATGACCTCCATATCTGTTAGTCTGGAGCTTCAGCTAGGTTGAGTTTTTTTAAAGCACAATTCAGCCAAAATTGACCAATTCAGTCAAAAAGTCAAGGAACTTTAAGAATAAGTTATGCTATTATAGAGTTTCCAGAGTCTTTTGTGCTAGTTTATAAAATATTGCACTAAAATCCAGCCCTGTTCACAAAAACCTGGCTATGCCTCACTGGGTAAGTTTCCACTAATTCCACCTGTTCGACCTGCGAGGAAGCTCTTAAATTAAGTTGCTTTTTTAATGTGCAATGACATAAATAGAGACTTCTTAAAAGCTTTCACATATTAATAAATAGTTTGCCAAAAAAACAACCATGTACAATAATGAAATTAATAAATGCTTCTGTACTTTCTTTTACATCCAATTCTAGTACTTAAAATTAGGTTACTCATAGGTGGTGGGCTAAACACTGATTAAAGAGTTATTTTTGTGATGACCCCATTTCAACTAAGCAAACTACACCAGGTCACCACTCCTAAATATATCCAGGAATACATTTTAATATAAAGAACTTCTTTTAAAAAAGCTGCATTGTAAAGTGCTGCCGCATTCAATGATGTACAAATATTGAGTAAAATCACCAATTTTGAAAATTAATACAATTTCAAGCTTAATTTGCAAGTCAATTGCCAATTCATGGGGTAATGCTACTCCATGGAATTGTGTTTCCTCCTAAATGGAGCAACGCCAGCCATTTAAGGTGAATTTATGATTTTGAGAATCCATCAGTGACGATCAGTGCTTATAATAGAGCAGCATATTTGAGAACTTCAGTGAATGCTTATCTCAGCATTTTCACAGCCAACAATAAAGCATTCATCCCTATGTGTTAAAAACAAACTGGCATCGAGAGCAAAGTTTGGTTCTTCGTCTTTACATCCATATTTGTGAGAAATACTGAACAATCAGTAAATATTTCTAACTATCAAAATTTAATGACATTCATAATCAGGCATCTCGTATGGAGTTGCTGAACACAAGTTAAAAAGGTTGTTCCTTTATAAATTGATTAATACTGCAGTGGCCCTTAAGTACAAAAAGTTTTGATTATATTATGGCATGCCACATACCCCAGAAACACCTGATGGTTTTTTTTTGTTGCATGGAATGATTTCCTTTGAAGCACAAGTTTTATAATGATATTAAACAGATCTGGTGTTTTGTGCAAAGCAAGATTCTCCAAAACAATAATGTGATGAATAATCAGCTAAACAGTTTTTGGTAGTAAAGTTTGAAAGATAAATGTAGCCAGAACCCAGGAGAACAGTCTGCCTCTCTTTTCAACAGACAGAGGGGACTCAGGTTAACTTGTCATTCATAGGACAGCTCCTCCAAAAATGCTTCAACCAATGACCTTTTGACTCAGAAGCAAGAAAAGTGTCCACTGAACCAAGCCGACACTCGTACTTCCCTAATGGATTCAAAATATAATGTAATCAACTAAAGGTGAAAGGCTTTCCAAACACGATCTATTTTGAATACTGCTGAAAAAGACACATGTTGTCAAAGCTTCATGTCTTGCAGTCATCAGACCAATTCACAAGAATACTAAGTGTAAAGGGAACAACAACTTGTACTTCATGAGAAGAGAGTGCTAATTGATTGGCAAGTGGACTCAGATTGGTACAGGTGTTGCCATGGAGACTGCATCAGTTCACTGATGACTGAGTTGATTGCTAAACTTTGTTTAAATTCAAACCAGGCAGGTTGAATTTGATTGGTGAAGGCATTGCCCTGGGAAATGGACCAAAGAATCGCTGGCACTTATTTTGTTTAAACAGGCGCAATGTGTGTACCTGTTCTTTCTGCCTGCAGAGAATAGAGTCCTGTGTGTTAACATATGAAGAAAGAATACAGAGGAGAAATTAGAAGACTAAAAGTATCTGTTGCGATTTTGAACAATGATCAGCATTATTGAGCAGCATTACAGAAACCTCCTGAACTTGGGTGTAGATAATGCATTAAACTAACTTTCCACTATGATATAAAATAATAACTTAAGCAATTATTACTGTAGGATTAATGACAAATAGTATATGATTGTTGGTGAATTCATATCCAACAAATATTCTAATCCAGCATTTCTCAGCAATTTGTTTGAAATGATAAAGTTCATTCATAAATATCCTTTTTTGGTAAGGATGTTTACCATCAGTTTCAAACTCTGATGAACATACAAGAAAAATGGATGCAAGGCAAGTCTAAAAATCAGTTTTGCCCTGTTATAGAATACCTTATACTCATTACTTTGAATAGTTCTTCAGCTTTAGATGGTTGATGATGCACATGTTGTTCATTCGCTTCTATGATCACCAAGGATGCTGTTAAAACTTCCCATCTCAATGTCCAGCTACAGCATAACTTGCAAATGTGATAACCTGTTTATATCCAGGGATTCTGCGGTTTTCCCAATATTAGAAATGTGATGACAATTTGGCAGAAGTATCAAGTACCTTTTTCAGAGAATAAGTCTTACTTTTAATGAATATTACAATGCTGACAGCAATTCAAATTTGTGCAACAGGTCAAGGTCATGAGAGGTGCTATATCAAGGCAAATTCTTTCTTCTTAGAAGAAGCAGGTATGAATCATAGAATAGAATCATAGAATCATAGAATCCCTACAGTGCAGAAGGAGGCCAATCGGCCCATCGAGTCTGCACCGACCACAATCCCACCCAGGCCCTACCCCCACATATTTTACCCGCTAATCCCTCTAACCTACGCATCTCAGGAGTCTAAGGGGCAATTTTTAACCTGGCCAATCAACCTAACCCGCACATCTTTGGACTGTGGGAGGAAACCGGAGCACCCGGAGGAAACCCACGCAGACACGAGGAGAATGTGCAAACACCACACAGACAGTGACCCGAGCCGGGAATCGAACCCGGGACCCTGGAGCTGTGAAGCAGCAGTGTTAACCACTGTGCTACCGTGCCGCCCCAGAGTCAGAAAATTCCAATTCACGTGCAAAATAAAGATGAACAGTACAATGTGAGTATTTTGGACTAACTGTACTTGCATGGGTGTACATTATGACATTATGAGAGGGGAAATTTTGACAGCATCCTTGATGATCATCGAACCTAATGAGCAGCATGCGCATCATCAACCAACTCAATGCAATGATTAGAAGGCATTGTCCTGCAGGGCAGGACAGATTTTTAGACTTCTCTTGCATCCATTCAATATTCTTGTACACTCATCAGGACAAATACTGAAAATTTGTAAATTAACTTTCTAATTTTAAACAAGCTCACTGAGATAAATGCTGGATTGTAATATTTGCTGGTAACCTGCACTTGCATGAATGCGTATTCCTGATATTTGAGATTTGCATATATTCGGTATTCAGCGTGACTTCCCAACCATACAGTGAGCTCACAAGTACTAGTTCCACAGCTGACTGTCATTTAAAGGACAGCAGGTGCTATTTAGAATTCAATATTTTTGCATGCAACACAAAAGGAGGAACATGTGCTGGGCAATTCCTGCACAACAGATGCTCCTGATTCATGCCCCTCCAGTTTTACAGATGCTACACTGCAACTTACGCAAGAGAAAGTGAAGAAAAAGAGGGGTTGTGTTTTGTGTTCTCAAGTAAAGTACTGAAAGGCATTCTCCAAAGATAACCAGTGCAATACCTGGTATCAGATAACTAACAAGTGACTGCTATCACCAACAACAACACCTTCCATTTCATTTGTGCAGCACTTCAATGTCAGAAAATTTCTCAGGCACTCCAAAGGAACATAATGACAATCACTGACACTGAGTCAAAGAAAGATATATTAAGACAAGTGGCTCATGGCTTGAGCAAAAAAATGTCAATTTTTAAGGAGGATCTTAAAGGAAGTGGAGAGATACAGAAACTTAGTCAGGAAGTTCCTGAGCTATCGGTGCCTGAAGGGACATCTGCGAATAGTGGGGTGAAAGGAATGGGGGGTGAACAAGAGGACAGAGCTTAAGGAATGCAGAATACTCAGAAGGCTATAGGCTGAAGGAGTTACAGAGGTAGCGATGGATAAGAGGGTAAGAATATAGGAAACAGAAGCAGGTGTGGACCATACAGCCTGTCAAAACTGCTTCATTATTCAACGCAATCATGGTGGATCATCAGCTTCAACTCCGCTTTCTCATCTGCTCTCCATATCCTTTGATTCCCTAAGACACCAAAATTCTGTCTACATAAGACTTAAGTATATTCTATTATAGAGCATCCAAACTCCCTGGGGGTAGACAACTCCAAAGATTCACCAACCATTTAAGTGAAGAAGTTTCTCCTTACCATAGTCCTAAATTATCAGTTCCTTATACTGAGCCTCTGTTCTCCATTCCCAGGTCAGGGGAAACACAGTCTGTGTTTACCCTTTCAATCCCCTTCATGTTTATGTTTAAATGAGATCAGCTTTCATTCTTCTAAACTCCAGAGAATATCAACTCAAATTACTCGGCCTCTCATCTTAGAACAATCTTCCCATCTTGGGCAACCTTTGCTCTACTGCCTCTAATGCAACTACATCCTTCCTTAAAAACGGAGACATAAAGTACTCTCAGTATTACAGGTATGGCCTCATCAAAGCCCTGTAATATTGTAGCAAGACTTCTTTATTCTCGTACTCTAAGCCCTTTTCAATAAAGGCCAACATGCCATTTGCCTTCCTAATTACTGGCTGTAGCTGCATAATAACTTTGTGTTCCTTGTGCAAATACAGCCAAGACCCACTGAAAATCAATATAGTAAGTTACATGGCTTTTAAAAAATATTCTGCTTTTTCAATTCAACTAAACCTCACACTTCCCCACATTATACTCCATCTGCAACCTTGTTGCCCATTCACTTAAACTCTCTTTGCAACCTCTTTGTGTCCTCCTTCCAGTTTGCATTCCCAACTGCAAACATACATAGGAATATATGAATTAGGAACAGGCCACTTAGACCTCTGCCGGCATTCAATAAGACCGTGACTGGTCTGACTATAAACTCAACTCCACATTTCTATCCATCCCCGATAACCTTTTACCTCCTTTTTGATAAACAATATATCTAGCTCTGCCTGAAAAACATTCCTGGACTCTGCTTCCCCCACATTTTGACAAAGAGAGTTCCAAAGACTCACGATCCTGAGAACACAATATTTTCCTTACCTCTGTCTTAAATGGGTGAGCCCTTAATTTTAAAATGTTACCCTTAGAATCAGATTTCTCCCACCAAAGGAAACATCTTTTCCACTTCTACCCTGTTAAGATCCTTTCGGACCTTATATGTTCCAATCAAGTTGACTCCTCCTCTTCTAAGCTCCACTGGATACAAGTCTAGCCTGCTAAATCTTTCCTCAGAAGATAACCTATCTAATCTAGTTAATAGTTCAGTAAACCTTCTCTGAACTGCTTCCAATGCACTTACATTCTTCCTTAGGAGACAAATACTGGTACCCAGTACTCCCGAAGTGGTCTCACCAAAGCCCTTTATAAGTGAAGCATAACTTCCCTACTTTCATACTCAATTCCCCTTACAATAAACAATAACATTCTATTAGCTTTCCTAATTGCCTGCTGTACCTACATACTAGCCTTCTGAAATGCATGTACTAGGACACCCAGATTCCTCAACATCACAGAACTCTGCAATCTCTCAGCATTTAAGTAATATGCTTCTTTTTATTCTCATTGCCAGATTGGACCATTTCATCTTTTTCCACATTATGCTCAATTTGCCAATTCTTTGTTCACTTACTTAACCTGTCTATATCCCTTTGTAGTCTCCATAACTTACTTTCATGCCTATCTTTGTATCATCAACAAATTTAGCAACCTGACCTTTGGTCCTGTAATAGCAAGCCCCCTTGCGGGGCTAGCTACTACAGATCCCTTCATCCAAGTAGTTTATATAAATTGTAAAATGTTGAGGCCCCAGCACTGATCCCGTGATACAACATTTGTTACATCTTGCCAACCAGAATATTACCCATTTATACCTACTCTGTTTCCTGTTAGCTAGCCAAACTTCTATTCATGCCCCCAGACCATGAGTTTTTATTTGCTGCAATAACCTTTGATGTGACATCTTATCCAATTCCTTCTGGAAATCCAAGTACAGTACATACACCTGTTCCCATTTATCCACAGCATAAATCACTTCTTCAAAGAACTCCAAAAAATGGTTAAACATGATTTCCCTCTCACAAAACCATATTGATTCTGCCTGATTATCTTAATTTAGCTAAGTGCCCTGCTGCAACATCTTTAATCATAGCTTCTAAAATTTTCCCTATGACAGGTGTTAAGCTAAATGGCATGTAGGCTCCTGCTTTCTGTCTTCCCCTTTTTGAAGAGGAGTTACATTAGTTATTTTTAGCTTTGTATCATCAACAAAAATAGTAGAAATATTAGTCTTTGTCTCTTCATCTAAGTCATTAACATAGACTGTAAATAACTGAGATCCTAGCATTGAACCTTGCAGCATTGAACCCCACCACTGATTCTTGTCTATTAACCAACCTTCTATCCTTGCTGATATATTACTCCAAACTTCATGAGCCCTTACCTTGCTTATTAGCCATGATGCCTTCTTTTGGAAAAACAAGTATACTATGTCAACTGGTTCTCTTAACCTACCCTACCAGTTACATCCTCAAAATAACTCCAATACATTTGTCAAACAGGACTTATATTTTCTAAATTCATGTTGATTTTGTCTGGCCATGTTATGGTTTTCTAAGTGCATTGTTAAGACTTCCTTAAACATAGATTCTAGCACTTTCCGATGACTGATGTCAGGCCAACTGGCCTGTGGTTCCCTGTTTTTTTCTCTCCTTCCTTTTTTGAGGAACAGTGTTACAATTACTAACCTTCAATCTGCTGGGATCATCCCAGAATTTGGGGAACTTTGGAAAATTATAAACAACACATTTGCTATCTCTGCAGCTATCCCTTAGAATTTTAGGATGTAGGTCGTCAAGTCCTTGGGAATTGTTGGATTTTAGTCCCTCAAACTTCTCCAAAACTTCTTCATCTACTTTTATTAACTACATAATTTTCTATTTTCAGCTCCTAGTTACCCTTTATTTCTAGTATATAACCTGTGACTTTTACTGTGAACGCAGACACAAATATTTGTTCAATGTCTCTGTCATTTTCTCAATCCCCATAATTGATCTTGTCTGTTTCAATGTTTAATGAGCTACTTTTTTCATTTTTGTATCCTTGTAAGATCTCTTACAAGATGTTTTTATATTCTTGGCTAGTTTTTACTCTCATATTCCATTTGCTCCCATTTTATCATTTGAGAGACCATGGAAAAATTCAAACACAAAGATAAGAAGTTAAAAATTGAGGTCCTGATTGTTCGAGAGCCAATGTAGTGGATTAAGCTTAGGAGAAATGAGTGAGCGAGACTTTGTATGAATGAGAATGTAGACAAAATAATTTGGATGATTATGGAGATTGGAAAGTGGAAAGGTAACCTGGCGAATATTACATTGGTTGAGTTTGTAGACCAAAAAAAGGACATGGATGAGTGTTTCAGCAACAGATAAGCTGAGCTAAGAGCATAGACAGGCAATATTGTGGAGGTGAAAGTAGGTAGTATTCGTGATGCCAAGGATACAAATTTGGAAGCTTGGTGCAAGATCAAAGAAGGTTGAAGATGTGAACCAGTTGCTTTAGTTAAAGCAGACGGTTTGGGTGGAATGAAATTGTTGACAAAGAAACAAAGCTCATAGCATGGCCAGAAACAATGATTTTGGTCTTGTTATTTTTTAATCAGGACCAGATACCAGAAGAACAGTCTGACAATACGAAGGCAGTGAAGTCGTCAGAGGAGGTGGTGCAGAGGTATATCTGGATGCCATGTGTGTATACATGGAATGTGATAGCATGTTTGTCGATGGAGTTTCTGAAGGGTAGATCATTGTTGGCTTCCAGTAGTAAAAATTCTGAAGCCGAGTAGAGAAGCCATTGCAGTCAGTTCTATGGTTGGGACTGCATATGTAGCAATATAACCAAATAATAGGCGTTTTCTTCAAAATAGGGAGTCATTCATTTCTTCAATTGTGTCTTTTATCTCCTCCTGGCCGCCCCTACCATGTTTCTGAATTTGTCTGCTTGGACTTGGATCTTATTTTATAAATTGTTCCAAATACACCCTTGAGATATCTAAATGTTGTCGAAAGAGTGGTTCGTTCATCATTAATATCTTCCTCGTAGTTAAACCAACGACAGCAAATTTCAGCGTGAATATTGTTAACAGACCAAGTGCAGGTGGTTGGAAACATCGATGCAAGGTCTTGAAACAATGGGAGGCATCTCTGAGAAGACATTGTTCAGGCACAAATTGGAAATATTCCTTTGAAGGATTTAGAGTTTTGAAAGCTAATGTGCCCTCAATAACAAATGGAATGAAAATTTAAATAAAACTTTAAAAAAAGGAAGTTTATGATAAATGTTGGAAGCAAATTCAGCTAATAAGCAGGAAGATAATGAAAAATACAGGAGGGAATTGAAAAAGTTAATACAGGAGGCAAAGATAGGCTTTGAAAAAGATTAGCAGCAATATTAAATTGAGCTGTAAAACATTTCAGAAATATATTAAGTATATACATTTACTTAGGGAATATTACTTAGGGAATAAGTATGGCCTATTAACAACCAAAGGAGACATTCTAATGTAGAGGCAGAGACAAAGTACAAAATTAGTCCTTTGCATCTGCCTTCACAAAAGAAGCAGATGATATAAAAGTTGCATTAAAAGAGGAGGGAAGAGGGGGAAGAAATGGACAGTGTAAGAATAGAAATGATGAACTAAAAAGATTAGCATTAGTGAAAGTTGATGAGTCAACTTGTTCAGATAGAATGCATCCTAGTTGCTGAAGGAAGCAACAATAGAAATAGCTGAGGTATTGGTCATAATTTTTCAACTGTCACTGGATACAAGAGCAGTGCCAGAGAACGAGGTGACTGCTAATGTTAATCAAAAAAGGGATGAGATAAACCAGGAAACAATAAAGCAGTCAGGATGGTAAGTTAAGATTTTGAAAACCATTACCAAAGTCAAAATAAACTTTTATTTGGAAAGGCATGGGTTAGCCAAATAGAAGCAACATGAATTTGTTCACAGCAAATCATGCCTGACTAAATTGATTCTTTGATGAGCTAACAGAGTAGGTTCGTTCATTAATATCACTATATCCCTAGCCAGAGGTTGCAGTACAGCAATAATGCAAAATTGTTTAATATTCTTTCATAGGATGTGGGCGTCACTGGCTCAGCCAGCATTTATTGTCCATCCCTAATTTCCCTTGAAAAGGTGGTGGTGAGCGGCCAGCTTTAACTGCTGCACTTCATATATAGGAACACCTCAGTGCTGTTGGGAGATACTTACCTCGCCACAGTGAAGTAATGGTGATATAATTCGAAGTCAGAATGGTGTGTGACTTGCAGAGGAAATTGCAGGAGGTGGTATTCTCATGCATTTGCTGCACTTCTTGTTCCAGCTGGTAGGCATTGCAGGTTTGGAAGGTACCAGTGAAGGAGCCTTGGCAAGTTGCTGCAGTGCACCTTGTAGATGGTATATGCTGCTGCCAATCTGCATCAGTGGTAGAGGGAGTAAATGTATATTGAGGTGAATGGAATGGCAATGAAGTGTGTTGCTTTGTCCTGGATGGTGCTGAGCTTCTTGAGTATTGTTAGAATTGCACTCATCTAGAGAAGTGGAGTGTATTCCGTCACACACCTGACTTGTGCATTGAAGATGGTGGACAGGCTTCAGGGAGTCAGGACGTGAGTTATTCCTTGCAGAATTCCTAGCCTCTGACCTGCTCTTATAGCCACAGTATCTATATGGCTGATCTCGGTCAGTTTCTAGTTAATGGTATCCCCAAGGATGTTGATAGTAGGGGGTTCAGCAATTGTGATGTCATTGAATATCAAGAGGAGATGGTTAGATTCTCTCTTGTTGGAGATGTTCACTGCCTGGCAGTTGTGTGGCGAGAATGTTACTTGCCACTAAATAGCTCAGCCTGGATATAGTCCAGATCTTGCTACATTTGGGCATGGATTGCTTCAGTATCTGAAGAGCTACAAATGGCGCTGAACATTGTGCCATCATCCACAAATATCTCTACTTTCCCCCCACCTATGATGGAGGGAAGGTCAATGATAAAACAATTGAAGATGGTTGGGCCAAGAGCAGTACCTTGAGGAACTTCTGCAGTGATGTCCCGGGACTAAGCTGATTGACCTCCAACAACCATCTTCCTTTGTGCTCAGAATGACTCCAACCACTGGTGAGTGTTCCCCTTGATTCCCATTGACTTCAATTTTGTTCGGGCTCCTTGATGCCACACTTGGTCAAATTCACTCTCACCTCACCCCTTGTATCCTGCTTTTATCTCTGCATTTGGACCAAGGTTGTAATGAGTCCAGGAGTTGAGTGGTCCTGGTGGAACTCAAACTGAGCGTCAGTGAGCAGATTATTTCTGAGTAAATGCTGCTTGACTGCTCTATCAATGGCACCTTCCTCACTTTACTGATGGTCCATGAGTAGAATGATAGGGTGGTAATTGGCCAGGTTGGTTTGTCCTGCTGCTTTGTGGACAGAATGTACCCAGTCAATTTTCCTCATTACTGAGTAGATGCCAGTGTTGTAGCTATACAGAAACAGCTTGGCCTAGTGATGTGGCAAGTTGTGGAGCACAGGTCTTCAATACTATTGTCAGAATCCATAGCCTTCGGTGATTTCTGATATCACATGGAGTGAGTTAACTTGGCTGAAGACTGACATCTGTGATGCTGGAGGCTTCAGAAGGAGGGTGAGACAGATCATCCACTTGGCACTTCTGGTTAAAGATTGTTAAAAATATTTCAGCCATGTATTTTTCCCTGATGTGCTCGGGTCCCCTATCATTGAGGACGCATCATTTGGAGCCTTCTCCTCCTGTTTAATGTCCACCACCATTCACATTGGACTTAGGAGCAAAAGTAGTCCATTCAGCCCTTTAATCCTGCTCCGCCATTCAATTCGATCATGGCTGAGCTAGTTATTGTCTCAGCTCTACTTTGTTGTCTAACCCCAATGAACCGTAACTCTCTCATCCAGCAAAAATCTGTCTAACCCTGCCTTGAATAAAGTCAATGACCCAGCCTCCACTACTTTCTGTGGAAGACCATTAAACATACTTATGACCCTTTGGAAGAAAGAAAATTCTCTCATCTCCATCTTAATAAGTTGTTGTCTCTCCCACAAGTGGAAGCATTCTCCGAGTATCATCTTTTTAATTCACTCATAGAATCATAGAAACATAGAAACCCTACAGTGTAGAAAGAGGCCATTTGGCCCATCGAGTCTACACCGACCACAATCCCACCCAGGCCCTACCCCCATATCCCTACATATTTACCCACTAATCCCTCTAACCTACCCATCTCAAGACACTAAGGGGCAATTTTAGCACGGCCAATCAACCTAACCCGCACATCTTTGGACTGTGGGAGGAAACCGGAGCACCCGGAGGAAACCCACGCAGACACGAGGAGAATGTGCAAACTCCACACAGACAGTGACCCAAGCCGGGAATCGAACCCGGGTCCCTGGAGCTGTGAAGCAGCAGTGCTAACCACTGTGCTACTGTGCCGCCAAAGTTTATTTATCAGTGTCACAACTAAGCTTACATTAACACTGCAATGAAGTTATTGTGAAAATCCCCTAATTGCCACGCTCTGGCACCTGTTCGGGTACACTGAGGGAGAATTTAGCATGGCCAATGCACCTAATCAACACGTCTTTTGGACTGTGGGAGGAAACCGGAGCACCCGGAGGAAACCCACGCAGACACGGGGAGAATGTGGAGACTCCGTACAGACAGTGACTAAGCCGGGAATCGAACCCGGGTCCCTGGCGCTGTGAGGCAGTAGTGCTAACCACTGTGCCGCCGTGCCGCCCAACTGTGCTGCCGTGCCGCCCACATAGGATGTGGGCATCACTGGCGAGGCCAGCATGTATTATCTATCCCTCATTACCCTCAAGGTGATGGTGGTGAGCTGCCTTCTTGAACCGCTGCAGTTTATGTGGTGCAAGAACACACATAGTGCTGTTAGGGAAAGAGTTCCAGGATTTTGCCCCAGTGACAATGAAGGAATGGTGATATACTTCAAAGTCAGGATGATGTGTGACTTGTAGAGGAACTTGCAGGTGATTGTGTTCACATCCATCTGTTGCCCTTATCCTTTTAGGTGGTAGAGGTCATGGGTTTGGAAGGTGCTGTTGAAGGAGCTTTGGTGAGTTGCAGCAGTACACCTTGCAGATGGTACGCACTCCTGCCACTGCGCATCAGTTGTGGAGGGAGTAAATACTGAAGATGGATTGCCAATCAATTGAGCTGCCTTGACCTCGATGGTGTTGAGCTTATTATGTGGAAATGCATTCATCCAGGCAAGTGGAGAGTATTCCACCATGTTCCTGACATGTGCCGTGTACATGGTGCACAGGCTTTGGTGAGTCAGGAGGTGAGTTACTTTCTGCAGAATTCTGAGCCTCTGACCACGAGATGTGGGGTTGTCGAGCTTAGATCTGATCCGTTATTTGTGGCATTGCTTCGCTGTGTTTGTCGCATGTTGTTTCCACTGTTTGGCACGCAAGTAGTCCTGTGTTGTAGCTTCACTTTGTAAACGCCTCATTTTTTTGGTGCTGCCCCCAGCATGCATTTCATTCAAGCAAGGCCAATCCCCGGCTTGATGGTAACTTTTGAGAGAGAGATATGCCAGGGCATGAGGTTACAGATTGTGGTCGTCTACTATTCTGCTGCTGCTGATGACCCACAGTACCTCATGAATGACAAGATTTAGCCTGTTAGATCTATTTGATATCTGTCCCATCTAGCATGGTGGTAGTGTCACACAGCATGGTGGAGGATATAGTCAATGTGAAGGCAGTACTTTGTGGCCACAGTGACTGTGAGGTGGTCAATCAATAAAAGGGTGTGTGGAGGGGACGGCGGCAGTTGTGGGATAATGCTTATTAAGCAGAAATCAGCATCGGGTTTCCTTGTCAATGTTTGACCTCATGCCATCAGACTTCATTGTATTCAGAGCCAAGACTTCCAGTACAACTCCATCTTGACAATATTCCACTGTGCTGCCATCTCATGTGGGTCTGTCCTGCCAGTGCCACAAGACATACCCAGGAATGATGATGCTGGTGTCTGTGATATTTTCTGCAAGGTATGATTCTGTACATATGACTATGTCAGGTTGTTGCTTGACTAATTTTTGGGACAGCTCTCCCAATTTTTGCACAAGCCCTCAGATGTTGGTAAGGAGGATTTTGCAGGATAGGATCGACAAGACTGTGTGTGCTGTTGGCATATCCAGAGCCTAGAACATTGCAAGGTGATCTGTCTGGTTCCATTCCTTTGAGGCTTTGGAGCAGTTTGACACAACTGAGTGACTTGCTAGGTCATTTCAGACAGCATTTAAGATTCAACCACATTGCTGTGGATTTGGAGTCACATATAGGCCAGAGCAGGCAGATTTCATTCTCTAAAGCACACTAATGAAGCAGATGGGTTTTTATGATAATTGACAATGTTTTTTTTTTCAGCATTAGACTAGCTTTTAATTCCAGCTTTATTAATTGAATTTAAATTCCAACAGCTGCTGTTGTGGGATTTGAGCCCATATGCATTAACCTGGGTCCGGATTACTAGTATAGTGATATTACCACTACGCCATCACCTCCCCCCTCCATTGCCAGTGCCTCCCCATCTACATAAAAACATGGAAAATAATATGTCCTGTCCCAAAAAGCCACATGAATCCAATGGCCAATTAACACCCATCAGTCTACTCTTAAGCATCAACAAAGTCATAGAAGGTGTCATTGACAATGATATCAAATGGCAATAACTGCCAACTAATGCTCAGTTCCATACCACATTGTAGCCCTGGTCCAAACATGGAAAAAGAGCTGGGTTCCTGAGGTGAAGCTAGAGTGAGAGAACTTTGGCTCACTGTGGCATCAAGGAGCCTGAACAAAACTGAAATCAATGGGAATTGGAAGAAAATTCGCCACTTGTTAAAGAAAACTAGCAGAGAAATATGGTTGTTATTGTAGGAGATCAATAGGCTTAGCCACAAGACATCTCCCAGCATAAGGTCAAAAGTGATAATGTTCATTGATGACTGCTCAATGTTCACTACCAATCGCAACTCCTCAGATAATCAAGCAGTCCGTGCCCACATGCAGCAAGACCTGGACAACAGAAGGTGTGGCTGTTAAGTGGCAAGTCACATTCACATCAACATAAGAGAATCTAGCCAACTCCCTCTGGCATTCAATGGAATTGCTATTGCTGAATCCCACACTATTAACATCCTTGGGATTGCCATTGAACCAAAACTTCATTGGATCAGTCATACAGGGAACTTGGGAATGAGTAACTCACCTCCTCACTCCCCAAAACCTGTCCACTATCTACAAGCCTCAATCAGGAATGTGATGAAATACTTGCCACTTGCCTAACAACACATTAACAACACTCAAGAAGCTCAATACCATCCAGGTCAAAGCAGCTTACTTGATTGACATCCCATCCACAAAATTTCACTCCCTCCACCACCAATGTACGGTGGCAAAAGTGTATACCATCAACAAGATGCACTGGAGGAACTCACAAAGGCTCCATGGGCAGCACCTTCCAAACCCACAACCATTATCACCTAAAAAGACAAAGGCAGCAGACACACGGGAACACTACTGCCTACAATTTGCCCTCCCAGTCACTCATTTTGATTTGATTTATTATTGTCACATGTATTAGTATACAGTGAAAAGTATTGTTTCTTGCGTACTATACAGACAAAGCATACCAGGCATAGAGAAGGAAAGGAGAGAGTGCAGAATGTAGTGTTACAGTCTTGGCTAGGGTGTAAAGAAAGATCAACTTAATATAAGGTAGGTCCATTCAAACTTCTGATGACAGCAGGGAAGACGCTGTTCTTGAGTCGCTTGGTATATGACCTCAGGCTTTTGTATCTTTTTCCTGCCAGAAGAAGGTGGAAAAGAGTATGTCCAGGGTGCGTGGGGTCCTTGATTATGCTGGCTGCTTTTCTGAGGCAGCGGGAAGTATAGACAGAGTCAATGGATGTGAGGTTGGTTTGTGTGACAGATTGGACTTCATTTATGACACTTTATAGTTTTTTACAGTCTTGGACAGAGCAGGAGCCATACCAAGCTGTGATATAACCAGAAAGAATGTTTTCTATGCATGCATCAGTAAAAGTTGCTGAGAGTGGTGGCGGACATGCCAAATTTCCTTAGCCTCCTGAGAAAGTAGAGGCATTGGTGGGCTTTCTTAACACCGAGAAACTTGTAGCTCTACTTCATCCCTTTGATGTATACAACGGCATGTCCTCCACTACACTTTCTGAAGTCAATGTCTGTCTCCTTCATTTTGCTGACACTGAGGAAGAGATTATTGTTGTGACACCAGTTCATCAGATTCTCTATCTCTTTCCTGTACTCTGTCTCATCATTGTTTGAGATCCGGCCCACTATGGTGGTATCATCAGCAAACTTGAACATAGAATTGGAGAAGAATTTGGCCACACAGCCATAGGTGTATAAGGAGTATAGTAAGGGGCTGAGGACACAGCCTTGTGGGGCACGGGTGTTGAGGATGATTGTGGAGGAGGTATTGTCGCCCATCCTTACTGACTGCGGACTATGGGTTCGGAAGTCAAGGGTCCATTCACAGAGAGAGGAGCTAAGCCCCAGGCCATGGAGTTTGGAGATGAGTTTTGTAGCAATAATGGTGTTGAAGGCTGAGCTGTAGTCAATAAGTAGGAGTCTGACATAAGTGTCTTTGTTATCTAGGTGTTCCAGGGTTGAGTGCAGGACCAGAGAGATGGTGTCTGCTGTGGACCTATTGCAGTGATAGGTGAACTGTAGTGGATCCAGGCAATCTGGGAGGCTGGAATTGATTCGTGCCATGACTAACTTTTCAAAGCACTTCATAATGATGGATGGATGGATGATGGATGTCAGAGCTACCGGACAATAGTCACTAAGGCATCCTGAATTGGAAATACATCACCATTCCTTCACTGTCACTGGGTCCAAATCCTGAAACTCTCTTACTACCAGAAAATTGACTGCAATGGATGATGATGGCAGTTCACCACTGCCCATCCCGTGGGCAATTAGGCATTGACAATAAATGCTGGCCTTTCCCGTTGCAGGCTTCAGGATGAATTCGACAGGATAGTGAAATGTACCAAAGCATGACAAATGAAAAAGAAACAAATTGATGCACGATGCAAGGATTAATAAGGAAGGGGCAGGGATTCAGAGGTGAGGAGGTAATATATGATGGATGGGGAACCCATCACTTTTCTACCTATCCCCAAGCTGCCCCCATAATATAGTAGGTAGGCAGATGCTGAAATTTACTGCCCACCATTTTAAAGAAAGATAATTAATGGGCATTTGAACTTAATAACAAGCCAAATGACCCACATATTTATGCTGCTCATGTCATAATTCAGTTAGTGTGGGAAGGCAGGTGGGGATGGGTAATCTGATTTTTAACCCAACTGCTTAGAAGACAAAAAGGGAGTATGTCCTATCGGTAGATGATCTGTGCTCATCGTGGACAGCCCCCCCAATATGTTACCCCTCCACCTTGTTCCTTCCCGCCAAAATTCAGCCCCTCCTCCTCTCCCCAATCAGTAGGTTGCCTAATCCCTTCCTTTTCGAAAAGCAGAGACCTGAACTCACTCTAGATGCCATCTCTCTTCCTCGTGAACCTGCTTGCTGTCCCTGCAGTGCCCGTTACTGAGTTCTGCTGGAACTACCAGCCAGTCAGATTGGCCAGCAGCTCTTGAGGGTGTACTTCCTCTCACTGAGGGGCAGAAGTCTGACCGTCACCTGCTTAGTGTCACCAACAGTGTGTTATTGTTCTATGAAGGCCTGTGTGGCACTGACTTCCCTTTGGGGGTGGAGTGGAAGGGGAGGAGGCGGTGGGGGAAATGGGCATGGAGGAAGAGAAATCCCTCCACCCCTGTAAAATTCAGACCTTTAAGTGGCACATTTATCCCAAAGTGCATATGCCCATTGAGACCTTGGTATTCATATACACATCCTTAACTGTGGCAGAGTAAGTTGATAAAGAGGTTAAAAACTATCTCGGTGACTTAGGTTTACAGTGGAACACAACATGAAAATTAAGAGGTTGTGCTGGATTTTTATAAGTCATTGGTTTGGCCTCAGCTAAAGTATTGTGGATAATTCTGGTCATGACACTTTCAGGTAAAGGCATCAATGGTGCTACAATGCTGTCATCAGGGATCACGGTCTTCACCTCCCCACCACTTTCTGATGCCAAGCCCCTTCATCAGACACTCAATGTATGTGAATAAGATACCCCTGGTAGGCTGCTGTCAATCCTGACAGGATTTGTTGGGCAGCTTTTTGGAGAGACACGAGACCCATGCGAGTCTAATGTAATCATGAGTAACCATTAAATCCTGGATGGTTCAGAGATAATTTGTTTAAAGTAGCTCCTGAACTCGCCTAATTGTCTCCCTACTGCTTTGAGGCAAGTTTTCTGTCTTGGCCCCTTTCCACCGCTCACTAAATGTCGGGCAGTTTTTCTTCCACTGGGAAACGGAAGCGCGGCTTCCCCAAACTTTTTCCAGCCTTCCCACTCAAGTAGACTCCAGTAAATTCCATTGATGATTAATTTTCGACAGCAGGGTATACAAAGGGTTGTCAAACCTTCAGAATTAGCTTGGCATCTCCAGCAGTTGAAGATCATTTTCCAGAACATTGCTATGCGTAACTCTGGAGAAAAGTCATGGACATATTGAAAAATATAGTTTTTATTTAATTTTCTTTGTAGGTTTCTCTTTACCAGATGTAAAAATATTGAAAATGGGGGGGGAAAAAAAATTATTTGGCTGACAGTCAAGAATCATCCAATTGGGTAATGACTCTTTTTTCTTTTGGATAGATGTGTTGGCTGACTAATAGCTAGAGCGTGGGGGAAAGTCATGTGAAGAAACCTCCAGGAATACATTTAATCACAGTTGGAAACCCAAATTATACAGGTTCAGTCAGATTTTGTAAATAAAACTGTCCACGTACTTTTCCATTTTATTAATCTATCACCAAATCTTTTTTGTATTGGATAAACTTCTGGCTCCATCTCAACAGCCAATATGTTTTTGAAAGATTCAGTATTAAAATTCCTCATACACTTCACTGGAATAAAATTAAAAATTGGACTGTCGTGGATTTTATAGTTCACTTCAGCTTGGGGAATTGCGAGTTACTTCTTTTCATAGAAAATTCACCGTTGTCATTTTTAAATCCAAGTTCAAACATTTAGCCTTCAGCCAATTCTACAATGCAGCCACAGTAGGTCACTTTAGTTCCCACTGGAGACAAGACCAAGCTGAAACAACAGAACATCCATGGAAAATATTAAATCAGAATCAAATTACGGCTGTAGTCAGGCCCTTCCGTCCTTGTGAGGAAGAATGAATGTTACTGGAGGTAATGATTGCAGCTGGCACCTTTTGTTTTAGTTCAGGTAGCACAGCTGCAGTTTCTGGAACTAAGCCAGCACTGATAAAGTCAGACAGTGGCAGCTTTTTTTGACCTAACTAACTTATTTAATTCTGAGCAAGCAGAATGCTACTCCATTAGAAAAAGACCAAGATAATTGGAGGCAGGAAGGAAATTACTGAAAATGTTAAACTGCTAAAAAAGCTAATCTTGACATCAGGCTTGGTCCATGATTATACCAACATATTTAAAGCATTTCTTTTGGATTTCAGGTTTGCATTTCAGCATTCAATATTGACGATTATAACTAATTTTGTAATTAAGACTTGAATATAAGTTATAATCAAATATTTAAATGAATAAAACCTAAAAAATTGATATTCCTTTTGAAATATATATATATATTTTCAAAAAACTGTAACAGCATATGTTAGGCTCTAATAAATGTTATGTGATAGATATTTCACCTGGTCTTGATTATACTCAGTACTGACATACGGTCCTATCCCTGAAATTTCTCACTTAATGAATGTGAATCAACTGGCGTGTACTGATACGTGATAAGGTCTGACATAGTGCATTTATTTTCTTTACAAAGCATTTCAAAATCACTGTTGGACATAGCAATGGGCAATGAACTGGAGGTCCATTTCAATGCAGAGAGGGAAAGTTGCAATTTGGAGGTGCAATACTTCGTTCTATCAGTGGCTACATTTCATAATAAATTAAACACTTCAAATGTTACCAAGAAGTCCCTATTGGATAAATTTTTATCTTGCTGTCTTGGAGTAGCAGTGGCATTGTGAGTCGGTCTACATCAGTCTACATTGCAGCTGACAATACATATGGCCAGTTTTAAATTCAGGTAATAAGCTGAAATTCTGCACCACAAAACCTTTTCTTCCTCCTAGTTGTATGGTGTTCCAGTTTAGTTAGTAAAGCTACAGTAAGTCATGTTATTTCATTTATTCACCTCCAAATAGCAACTTTCCCTCTCTGCATTGAAATGGACCTCCAGTACATGCCCAAGTCCTGGAATGGACCATGTTAAAATTGAAGCACTAATTAGACACTGTTATCAGTTATACAAAATTCTTGACTAGCTATGTCCAACACTGATTTTGAAATGCTTTGTAAAGAATAAAATATATTTACATCACATCCTATCATGTATCAGTACACTCCAGTTGATTCATATTCAATAAGTGAGAAATCTCAGGGATGGGACCGTATGTCAGTACTGAGTGTAATCAGGACCAGGTGAAATATCTAGCACATTAGCTGCTTTTGTTTTTATGTGGGGTCATTCAATCTCACCCTTGCCTTTATCTTTTAGAAAGCTACATAAGACATATATGTCCATTCTATCAGAGCCCTCCTAAATCAAGTCTGAGGAAATTAGCTCAAGACTTATTTTCAACACTGCAAATACTGTCCAAAGAGCATCTACATCAATCAAGGCGAACAGAGGTCAGAAAAGTTGAAATTGTTAAAATGGTATAAGGCATTAGATAATTCACGGATTTAGGTAGGAAGAGATTGGACATAGGGAGAGAGAATACAGTCAAGGTAGGAAGAAATAAGGTCAGTGGGGCAGTAAGAGGCCGAAATGATGGGTCTACATCAATCAATTTACTTTGTTCACATTGATGCAAATTAATTTTTAAGCAACTAATAAAAAAATCACACAATTGATATTGTTTAGAAGTTTGTCTAATTAGTTTCAACATATATTTCTGAAATTACATATCAATTTGTTACACATTATGTGCTTAACCTAAAAATATTGGTATGTGAATTGAATTTTGTCCTTCTCTTTTTATCTTTACATAATTGTCGTTGTGTTGTATTTTTAAATACTCCAACTTATAGTATTTATTTGAACAGTCCAATGTAAATTTGGGTTTTTTCACACAACACTTCTTAGCTGTTCAATTATGCACTGTTCAAGATACTTGTCATCGTACTAAAGTTAGATTTCAACACACTAATTTTTTCTCACTTTACATTTCCTTTTTATGAAAAGCAACCATCAGAATTTGCATGTTGTTTCTAATATCGCAAACGGGAAACATGTGCATTACAGTTCTAATTATAAAAAGCTCTGAGAGCTCCTGACAGATAAAGTTATCTGAATTGAACTATTACAGTCCTCATTACACTTACTTGCTGATTATATTGCTGGTTTAATTGAATTATTCACAAAATAGGAAAAGATAACAGCTATGCCAATTAATATCATGGCAGGATATATGGAACACATCCAGTAGCACAAAGTAATAAGGTATATTTCACAGTATCAGCTCTCCAATTCCACAGCAAATGTCAACCTGAATAAATTATTACAATAGGAAAACAGAAAATAGAACAAATTGGACTGTAATATATTATTGATTTGGAGTGGTGTACATCCAACATAAAAGATAAAAGAGTTAGCATGCAGTGACTCAAACTCTGCATTTGGCACTGGGAGACAGACTCTATATAATTGCATCCCTGGAGGAGCAGCATCACTAAGTGTACCCTGGTGTGCTGCCGATACAGCTCAGATGTAATTTCTATTGTGGAGTGATCTCTCTTCTCATGAAATGGAGAGTACAGAAAAATAATCATTGAGGAAATCTACAACTGTCACTGCAAAGAACAGCATTTTTCCTACATCTATGGAACAGCAAAAGATACTGAGTCAGACCCAGCAACACAAAAAAATGTATAAAACAATAATTAGGTCTCATAATTTATTATTCCTCGGAGTGCAGTGCTACACCGCAGTTATGAGCAATTACTACAGCGCTAGAAGTTTCCCTAAATTGACTGATCTGCAAATATCACTTGTTTATTCCATGTGAAACTAAATACCTCAAAAGGTCATTGCTGGGCAAATCTGCCAACAGATTGGTTCTGTTCAGAAAGATGCTCTGGTCTTGAGCATATATTTTTACAATTGGCATATGTTAGCCAACAGTTACCATCTGTTAAATATTTAGTGAAATGACTGTTGAGATCGTTCTTTGTAAAGAGATAACTTAGGTAAGAAAAATAAATTGCTGGAAATCCGAAATGAAAACAGAAAATGCTGCAAATACAGCTGGTGAGTCAACATAGTACCTGCAAGAGAAACATCAACATTTTATATGTGAAGGACCTAAATCCAAAAGATTAACCTGTATTTTCTCTATGCTCACTGACCTGTTATGCATTTTCAGGTTCTATGTATGTGTGTATATATTTGATGGATGATTTTTAATTTTGAGAAAGAAATAGACATTGTTCAGATACTTTCTTAGTTTCCTCGACCGTTCAAACTACGACCCCATCTCCAACCTCCCTTTTCTCGCTGAAGTCCTTGAATATGTTATTGCCCAAAAAATTCAAGGCTCACCTTTCCTGGGGTGTTACATTGATCCTGAGATAAACTTCTAATGACAAAGCTAAGGCACCTACTTGCACCAACATAACATTGCATAACTCCACCCCACCACAATTTATCAGCTATTAAAACTTTCCTCTATTCCTTCATTATCTGCTTCTCTGTATGCACTCATCTGTTCTCCCCACCCTGTTATCTGTCACTTCTCTTGACCTTATCCTCGCCTACATTTTTCAATTTTGTCTTTACTTCTCCGTTTCTATTCTTCTCATCCGATGCTTCTTCAGTATTCACTTACTTCACTTACACTCTGTAGTGTTTTTTTTCTCTCTACTTTATTTTCCTATTCATTTCACCTTTTCTCACTTATCTAATTTACCTCTCTCTTCTGCTTGTTTCTACAAATGCAAGCCATTTTTCCTTTGCCTTCACCACTCATTGTCTTTTTTGCCCTTTGCTGTTTGTACTGCTGCAGGGAATTCTGAAAGCAGGAAATTAAAGACAACAGAAAAATGTTGATGACACAGACCAGAGAAAAACCACTGAAACAGTGTAAAGGGGCATAGCACAGTATTCTCCTTGGAACTGTAATCCAGGATGTTTGGATTGAGAAACAAATGCACAAATATCAGCAGATGGAAATAGCCTCAAGGCAGCTCCTAGGAGGGTTTTGCTGCTAACAAAAACTGTGGTGGCATTTGGGAATTGTCTTGGGGTCACTGACAGGAAATGTGGATAAAACCTAATTAACCTACAGTAGCAATGCTCCTAGTGAGTCAGCATACATGCTGACTTCTAATGTCAGCAACATTATATGGCTGTTGCTGTGCAATGCTCTGTGTACAGCAAATACAGATAGATATGGGATCACATGAAAAGTATACAGCCATAATGCATAATATTTAGGTTTAAGTTGATGAATAAGGTGGTTCCAGATATGAATGTTTAAAATTATAAAGGTACCTCTGTTTCCCCCAGAGCAACCAGCAGCTTCTATTACTGACAGGAGATTTTATTTTCATTTGGTTTGTTTTGGTAAAACAACCAAATGAGAATGCAGCATTCACAAACATTGTGGGCAATTTTAAAGCAGTGATTCTTGAAATTGTTTGGCATGATTTGTAATTACTTTTTACACATACACGGTAGCCAACTATACCTTTCTCAGGTCTCATTAGATTCGGCTGCCGGTATTAGAGTCAAGGCAGATACAGCATTGCAGTACTGATTTGGTTTTAGTTCTGAGAATGTTGATAGTTATTGGAAAATGCCCTGACAAATGATGATTTTAAAACTCTCAGGTCAGATGGTCAGGTTAGGAGCAGAGTGCTGAATTGGGTTCAGGAAAAAATTGATTTTTAAACAAATAATAGTCAATCTCATGCCACTCTGTCACAGGGAGTCAAGACCAAGGGCACTTTTTAGTTAAGGAAAGGTCAGTGACAGAAGAGATTACTGAACTCAGGTGGGGGAAGGGAATAGAAGCAGAAAGGAGATGGATAGAGAAGGAGACAGGAGGGTGGAAATAAGAAGGATGAGGTCAGAGAATGAGAGGAAGGTGATAAGAACAATGGTCAGGCTGAGTGGAAGAGGAAAGGATAAGGGGCAGAGAAGGAAGGCAGAAAGGGATGAATGATGAGAGTAGGAAAGGGCTAATGGGAAGAGGGTGAAGTGGAAAAGGGAAGAGATAGACAGGACAAGGTAGATAAGAAAGAAAGGAATTGAGAAACAGAGGCAGAGGAGCAAGGGAAGCAAGAGTGAGAAGGATGAGGAGCTGAAGATCAGAGGATAGTAGAGAGGGAAATAACTTCTATTTGTGCTACGACCATTTCAAATAAAGATTAAGGTTTTGCATAATACATGCAGTGGATAATAAAAGTGTAACAAAGTGGAAATGATTTATTAAATAAAGAAAAAAACACAGATTTGAAGGTTTAAACAATTGCTCAGGGATGTGCAGCTGACATGCTGGACATAAGAAACATCCTTGTGTCTGTTGTGTAAGAGTTAAAATGAAGTCAAAGCTGTATTATCTGCATTCAGAGTTATTCAACTGACTTTTCAGAGCACAAAACCCCATCGCACAACTTCTGATAATTGCATTTCCTTCTTCGGTGGCACAGCGGCACTGTGGTTAGCATTGTTGCCTCACAGTGCCAGCGGCCTGGGTTCAATTCCGGCCTCAGGTGACTGTGTAGAATTTGCACGTTCTCCCAGTGTCTGCGTGGGTTTCCTTTGGGTGCTCCAGTTTCCTCCCACAATCCAAAAATGTGCAGGATAGGTGGATTGAACATGGTAAATTGCCGCTTAGTGTCGGGGACTAGCATGGTAAATATGTGGGGTAGTGGGGATGGAACCTGGGTGGGATTGTTGTCGGTGCTGGCTCGATGGGCCGAATGGGCTCCTTCTGCACTGTAGAGATTCTATGATCTTTTCTTGGTGAATGAAACAAATGTTCTTTTTGTCATTTCCACCGCACTTGTCTACATTTCTGTGCTCAAGGTATTTTTATGCCATATGTTGTCAGACCAATTTCAAGGTCTTTAATATCTGCTAATTTTTGCTACCCACTGAAGTTCAAGGATACTTTATTGAAGCACCTTCGAATAATTGGAGACAAAAAGGCAAGTTCCTGAGAATCTGCACTGCTTTTGGGACTGTCTTAATGTTAGCAGGGTAGAGCAGGATCACTACCCTCCAGTGAATAAACAGACATGTGTCAACTCTTTTAAATGTTTTTTGTGGTCAGTGAAGAATTAATGGTACTCGCTCTCCCTTATGCTTACAGATGGCATCAAATCTTTGTGGCTTTTTGTGCAGCAACTTATGGTCTGATATAACATTACCTGTAGGGGATCTTAGAGCTTTACGATCAGGGAAAGCAACAGTTTCTGGAATCACTTGATTAGAGAATACTTCTAGAGATATGCAGAGTCTAAACCAGAAACTGTTAAGTTCGGATAATTGGCCAGAATTTCTTGGCTATTCCATGCCCCCCATAGAACCATCAAAATTATGCAGCCTAGAGGGGGCCATTCGGCCCATCTTGTCCATACCAATCCAAAGACACCCAGGTGCCCTTTCTAATCCCATCTTCCTACAATGGCCCATAGCCCCTGCAACTTACAGCACCTAAGGTGCAGATCCAGGTACTTTTTAAATGGGTTTAGTGTCTCTGCTTCCACCACCAATTCAGGGAGTGAATTCCAGTTGTGGCCTCACCAGTGTCTTACGCAGTTTCATCAGTATGTCCCTAATTTGTATTCCATACCTCTGCCAATGAAGGAGAGAATGGTCCATGGCAGTTTTCTGGCATGAAGGAGGCTCCGCATGGTAGGATCTTCTGTCCCATCGAAGGCTGTGGTGTTTTCCAGCAATGATGCCACCAGGGAATGCAGTGGTCAATGGCAGGCCACCTCTGCCACTGGAAATGCAGCTGCTCGAGGGCAACAAAGCCGGGGGGGGGGGGGGGTAGGTTCAGTGTGGGAGGAAATCCTGGCCATTAACTTAATATCAAATGATGTATAAAATAGATAAACAGAGCAAAGAAAAATAGGATCAAGAGAGAAATTAAGCAGAAAGGAAAAAATTGATTGGAAAAACATTTTTTGAAATCTCCGACAAAAAATAGAATTTGAAGAAAGATACCATCCTTGTAAAAGTACATTTTCAATGCCAGACACATCGTTTGGCAGCCATTAAGACTGAACAGACTGTTAATAACTCTATTCCTGGTGTGTTAGTGGGTATCCAGTTAGTATGTAACATAACATCATGTTCTTCATGTGATTTAATGCTGATTCTCTCAAGACAGTAATTCTTGTGATTTCCATGTTGAATTGCACATGTACAGGCACTGGGAGTGGCTGTGTGACTTACATCTTAAAAATGGTGAGCATTGATAGTTTTACTGTTAATTCCAGGCCATCTTGATGTTAGAGGACAAGCATAAATCCTATCCACATCAATAGTGTAAGATCAATGGTGACTAAGTTTCTTTGGGTCGTGTTTTGCAGTGTTGCTCATAGTATTTTTTGTAACAGCGATAAGTGATATTTTGTCCCCCAATGCTGGGACATTCACGAAGAAGTCAAGAGTTTAAATTGAATGCATACTCAAACATTTTTTCTATGGCTTGCAGACTTGGAAAAGGAAAACAAGCGAAATATGATATTGCAGTAAAATTATCATTCCCCCCCCATCTGCAGTATTAAAGCTAAATTCATCTAGCACACTCTGAAAAAATCGTTCTGCAATACGGATTTGTATCTCACGTTCACTGTTCAATTATAACAATCTGCTGAACATACAGTAATCAGAAAAAATCCATATGGGTTCAATTTTATTTGGTCATTATCATCTGACAACGAAATGAGTGTACAAGTTGAAACAGTATTACTGCAGATTGCAGCAATCTTGAAAACAACATCCTGAAAACAATCAAAGATCCTAATAGGATCACTTCTGACTCCGCAAGAAAAAAACTATTGTCTTTATTGCACTTCAAGGAATACTAACCTGCACATTTACAAATAAATGCAGAATTAATAAGAGAATGAAACAAGTCATTGATCACATGAATGCACAAATTATGCAAAGCAAACGCCTTGCTGGAAGTTATTAGAAAAGCTGGATATGTTCATGAAATCTCTGTTTCAAAACTTCCAGGATCTAATGATTATTGAAGAAAAAATGAAACAGCTTGGTTGGCAAACTGCAGCTAATACAGTGCCACAGAGATCAGTACTGGGGCCTCAACTATTTCCAAACTATATTAATGGCTTGGATGAAGGGACAAGTATATCGCAGCCAAATTGCTGATGATACAAAGATAGTTGGCAAAGCATATTATGAGGAGAATACAAAAGTGTTTGCAAACGGATAAAGATAGGTGAAATGAGTGAGGGAAAATTGGCAGATTACAATGTCGGAAAAGGTGAGATAATCCTCTTTGGTAAGAAGAACAAGAAAACAAAATATTATTTAAATAGAAAGAGGCCGCAGAATGCTGCAGTACAGAGGGATCTGGGTGTCCTTATACATGAAATACAAAAAGATTGGCATGCAGGCACAACATAATTAGGCAGGTGAATAAATATTGCAAGGGAGATGGAATAAAAAAAGTAGAAAATTTAAACTGCAATTGTACAGGACATTGGTGAGACCATGGGGGGAGTTTTACCATTTTGAGTCTCAGTGCCGAATCCGGGCGCCAAATAGACCCGCGCCTGGAATCCTCTTTGCAGCGCGCCCATACGCGTTTTGCCGGCTCTGGCCCGATCCGCGCTGTGGGTGGGGCTTAGCGCTGGCGGACCGATCGGAGCTCTGAACTGCGCATGTGCAGTTCGTAAAAAATCTGACAGAGCGCACCCGGACATGAAAGAAAAAGCAGAGAGAGTGGAGAGAGTGGTTCTCTGACGGTCATCCTCTGGTCGGGGGCAGGGAGGGGGCTGGGTGGGAGGAGAGGGGGTGTGATGTATCATCCCCTGGGGGCGGGGTGGAGAGGGGGTGTGACCGATCATCCCCTGGGGGCGGGGGGGGGGGGGGGAGGAGTGTGGGTGTGATGTATCATCCTCTGGTCGGGGGGGTTCCCCTACCCGTCTGCGGCCAATCACTCCTGGCACCATCACTGGTACACTACCAGCCACAGCCATCTCTCCCACTCTCTCGCAACTGCAGGGAAGAGTAATTTGTGGCTGGTAGTGTACCAGTGATGGTGCCAGGAGGGATCGGCCGCAGACAGGCAGCGGATTCCCCGCGACCAGAGGATGATATGTCACACCCCCTCTCCTCCCACACCCCCAGGGGATGATACGTCACACCCCCTCTACTCCCACCCCCCCCAGGGGATGATACGTCACACCTCCGCTCCTCCCACCCCCCCTCCCCCTCCCCCAGGGGATGAGACGTCACACCCCCTCCCTTCCCACCGCCCCCCCCCCCCCCCCAGAGGATGATATGTCACACCCCTCCCCTCCCACTCCCCCACCCCAGGGGATGAGACGTCACACCCCCTCTCCTCCTCCCACCCCCCTCCCGCCCCGACTAGAGGATGACCTGGGTCAGAGAGCCATTGCAGTCTCTGATCCCGCTCTTCGGAGGCTGCAGCGGCGACTTCAGACTTTTATTTTGCGGGTCGGTAACAGCGCGGACGCGGATCGGGCCAGAAGACGGTAAAGTGGGATTTGGCGGTAGAGTTGGGCGCGCGGTTCATTAAGTCGATTTAAATGCATGCAGGTCCAGCCCGTGCCCAAATCGGGCCGCCCGATTTGGGCACGGGCTGGACCTGCGCCTGAATCAGGTGTCGGTAAAGCCGCGATCTGCTCGAAATCGGGTGCAGATCGCGGTATAGGCCCGATGCCCAACTTTACCGCGATTTCATGCCCGAAAACAGGCGCAAAGTTGTGGTAAAATCAGGCCCCATGTCTACAACACTGCATACAGTTTTGCTATACTTGCATTCGAGCCAGTTCCGAAAATGCTTATCAGGTTAATTGCTGGAATGAACAACTTTTTAGGAGGAAAGTTTGAGCAGGTTGGAAATAGATCTGGAGTTTAGAAGAGTGAGGGATGATCTGACTGAAACATACGATTCCAAGAGGGCTTGATAGGGTATATGCTGAGAGAATATTTCCCTTCGTGGAGGAATCTCGGACCAGGGCTCTCTCCCTTCATCAAAAGATCAGAAGTGGGGGTGTTCAGTGATGAGTGCAAATGTTCAGTAACATTCACAACTCTTCGGATACTGAAGCTATGTGTGTCCACCTGCTGCCACAAGATCTGGCCAACATTAAGGGCCTAATTTTACCATTTTGAGTCTAAGTGCCGAATCTGGGCGTCAAATAAGATCTGAACCTGGAATCCTCTTTGCAGCGCGCCCATATGCTTTTGCCGTCTCCAGTGCGATCCACGCTGTGGGCGGGGCTTAGCGCTGGTGGACCGATCGGAGCTCTGAACTGTGCATGTGCAGTTCGAAAAAAATCTGACAGAGCGCGCCCGGGCGCGAAAGAAAAGAAAAGCAGAAAGCGGAGAGAGCGGCTCTCTGACGGTCATCCTCTCATCCTCTGGTCGGGGAACAGGGGAAGGCGGAGGCGGGACCCAGATCATCCTCTGGTCGTGGGCGGGGGGGGGAGGTGGGGGGGAGGGGGGCGGGACCCCAGCTCATCCTCTGGTCGGGGGGGGAGTCCGCTGCCAGTCTGCGGCCAATCCCTCCTCCCGAGTGGACATGCGGCCATGCCATCCCACAAAACCTTCAGGATGAAGCGATTCCTTGCTAAGAAGATGAAGCAGAACCGGCCGATTCCACAATGGATCTGCATGAAAACCGGCTACGAGATCAGTACAAGCCCAAGAGGAGAGACTGGAGAAGGACCAAGCTGGGCCTGTAAAGGGATACACCATCACTGGTACACTACCAGCCACAGATTACTCTTCCCTGCAGAGGCAAGAGAGCGGGAGAGATGGCTGTGGCTGGTAATAATAGGCATAGGTAGTAATAGCAATAGGTAAGTCAAAGGTTACAGGGAATGGCAGGAACGTTAAGTTGAACATTACAGCAAGCACAAAGGACTGCATGGCCTATTGCTGCTCCCCTTTCTCATATTCTTCTGCTTTTACGGTTTGTTTAGAAGTTATGTTTTTTTTATTATGCATTAGTATCCACATTCATAAAACACCACAGTCAGAAACACACAATTTCATTCAAGACTTCCAATGGCCTGTTTTCAAGATTTAGCTAAAACAAGTCAGATCATTGTTTTATATATCTACAAAGGACTGTAAACATAGTTTCACATTGATGATGCCCATTCGAGGAATTATCTGACTTGTGTGAAAGGCCTGCTGAATGAGCAACTTGGATACTCCTGCTATGTGGAGCTTCAAAACATCCTCTTTTAATGTAATAATAGTGCAAACATAAGCTTGAAAACATGCTGCATGAGCAGATTTCCACTTGTATGTATATTAAGACATTCACTAGTTTGTTAGTTCTGCTGTGACAGAAATGTTACAGCAATATGAGTAACAGTCCAACCCACATATGTATTAATCCCTTTATTCAACCCAATCTATATGTTATAACTGGGGGAAATTCACGGAATGGCTTCAATTTATATTCTCTATTTTTATTAAATATGTAAATTACCACAGTGTGTCACCTTGTGGTGCAGAAAGCTAATCAATAAACATGCAGGGTAGAAGGAAGCTACATTCTAACACATCCTGAACAAACTTTAATTGACAAACAGCGCAAATGCATGAGAACATGAAAAATCCATCTGTGAAGGTAAACATCAGCCTGCAAACACGTACACCTATTGTTTAAACCAGCAAAGAACACACTGATATGAATTACCTCCGGCTCTACTCTCCCACCACAGTTAAAGAAAATGTTCCAGAAAATTGCAAAAAATTAATAAATTGATAACCTCAGCATCATCATTCACCAAGATAAGACAAAAATGTAACTGAGCTATTAGTTGCTGTCCAATCAATGCAGAGCCGTAATCATCAAAACTAATGGAGTGTTGAATGACATTGTCAAAAGAGTGGAGTACAACTCTGAGAAAGCCATGCTGGGTCTCTGTCCTAATCTGGTCACTGAGAAAAAAGGAAATATTCAAGCAGTGGAGATCGTGCAGAGGAGATTAAAAACATTGATACCTCGGGCAGAGGTGGGATTTTAACCACAAGTGGCTATTCAATCAGAACCTTGGTTTTGGTTAGATTTCTGCCAATGGCAGATTTGAGGCTACAGAGATTTTAATTCAGCAGGTCTCATTAATATGCTGCAAGCCAATCACTGGCCCAGAACAGGTGCAATTAGGCAGGATGTATCTGTCAACATTTGGAAAATTGGCTATCCATCGGCAATCAGTGTCAAGAGTGGATGACTGGGGTCCGCAGTTGAGAAGGCCAAATAATTATTTCAAAATTCATCAGGAATGGTCTTTTCAGCTTTTTTTTGACTCGTGTTCTCCTGACAGCAAAAAAACAGGGCAAGTTTTCAGCTCAGATTGTTGTTAAAATACCAGTCAGAGCCAGATAATGTCATCAGGTCTCATTCTGCATATATACGGCAGGACCCCATCAGAACAAGGTGGGTTCCTTTATTGGCTGAGATTTGTTTCTCTCTCCTGAGATGCTGCCAGAGTTGGACATCCAGCATTTTCTGTTTTAATTTCAATTTCCTGCAACTTCAGTATTTTGCTTTTGCCCCTTTACTGGCCCATTCAGAAGAGCAAATCAAGATTGAAGTTGGCAAAAGCTTAGAGACATTTGCTTAACTTTAACAGCCTAGTGGGTGTTGCATGGTGGCACAGTGGTTAACACTGCTGCCTAACAGCGCCAGGGACCAGGGTTCAATTCCGGCCTAGGGTCAGTGTCTGTGTGAAGTTTGCACATTCTCCCCGTGTCTGCGTGGGTTTCCTCTGGGTACTCTGGTTTCCTCCCACTGTCCAAAGATGTGCGAGTTAGGTTGATTGGCCTAGCTAAATTAACCCTAGTATCAGGGGGATTAGCAGGGTAAATATGAGGGGTGACAGGAATAGAGCCTGGGTGGAATTGTGGTCGGTGCAGACTCAATGGGCCGAATGGCCTCCTTCTGTACTGTAGTGTAGGGATTCCAGTACCCTTTGCTACCCCAGGCAGATATAGTTCATCTCAATCCTTGGTGTCAGGTGCCTGAGCTACAGGGAGAGATTGAGAAAATGTTTGATTTTCAGCTTGGAAAGGACTACAAGAACTTGTAAGAACTGATCACGTATAGTTGGGGAATATTATTGGATCGTTATAGGAATGGAAAAGGTTAATCTGGAGTACTGCATTATAGTAAACTGTGGAAGTCGGATAAAGAGGCACAGGTTCCAATTATTAAAGGTATTTTTAGAACTACTTTCAGGAAGTTGTCCTTCACTCAGAGTGATTAACATTTGCAGTAGGCTTCCCGATAGAGGAGTGGAGGCAGAAATCCTGGAATCGTTTAAGAAGCAATTAGATGTAGAGACTGGAGGTCGGGAATGCAGTGCCTTTCTGGATAGACAACTTGGATGAATTGAGATGAGCTAAATGGCATTCCTCATCTGTGAGCATTTTGCGACTATGGGGCCTTGGGCAGGTGATTAGAGGAGTTATTTTGCACTTCTGTCACAAATCTGTCCTCGGGTCCTATATGATGTTCTGATAAATAATAAAAGTTGTTCTTCAGAGAAACTGTTCATAATTTTAATTTTGCAGGGTGGAGTAGGTGCTAAATAAGAGCAGAGCAGTTGTACTCTTGCAATACATATACATTATCCTATTAGATTTGATGTTGATGAGTAGAAGACCTTACTGTCATGAAACATATCCAAAGAATGATATTTATATAGTTGCCATAAATTAGGAAGACCTTTTCAGGTTTGTGTGCCTGTTACCAAAATATTCCAACTCCATCAGGGCAATGGCCACAATGCAGAAGCAGCAATATGGGAAATACAGGATAAATTAAAATGACATTATTTTAAATATTTCTAATCACCTTAACCAATTATAGCTTTTTAAATAAAGATTGGTTTGATACAGTTGAGTGCCAACGGAAACATTACCATAAGTTGGAAAATGTTCACGCTAATTTGTTTTACTTTAAGTATGCACTGGGACTGAGCACCAGACTTACAATATTACTGACTCTGGTGTGTGGATATGGATGTTGGTGTGTAGGATTTTTGTAGCAAGATACAACTAAAATGGTGAATTGTGTTCCAGCTTTCCTTAGATCTTCCTTTGAGTCATGATCAATAAGGAGGAAGATTAATTAATCGATCGGGAGACATTTATTTGTAATTCAAAACGGGATGTGCCATCACTGGTTTGGCCAGCATTTATTGTCCATCCCTAGTTGGCATAGAGAAGATGGTGCCTTCTTCAACCACTGCAGTCCATGTGACATAGGTACACCCACAGTGCTGGTAGCGAGGGAGTTCCAGGATTTTGACCCAGTGGCAGTGAAGGAATGGCGATATGTTTCCAAGTCAAGATGAAGAGTGATTTGGAGAGGAACTTTCAGGTGGTCGTGTTCTCATCCTTCTGCTGCCCTTCTCCTTCTAGATGGTAGCTGTCGTGGGTTTGGAAGGTATTGCTGAAGGAGCTTTGGTGAGTTACTGCAGTGCATCTTGTAGATGACACAAACTGCTGCCACTGTGTTGGTGGTGGAGGGAGCAAATGTTTGTGAATAGGGTAGCAATCAAACAGCTTCACACTCCTGACTTGTGCCATGTAGATGATGGACAGCATTTGGGGAGTTAGAAGGTGAGTTACTCAACACAGGATGCCAAGCCTCTGACCTGTTCTGGTAGTTACAGTATTTATATGGCTAGTCCAGCTCAGTTTCTGTTCAATGGTAATCCTCAGGATATTGATAATGGGGGATTCAATGATGACAATGCCATTGAGTGTCAAGGGGCAATGGTTAGATTTTCTCTTGTAGGAGATGGTCAATCCCTGGCATGAATGTTACTTATCATTTGGTCTTGCGACATTTGGGTATGGATTGTTTCAGTATCTGAGGATTCGAAAATTGTGCTGAACACTGTGCAGTCATCAGTGAACATCCCAGCTTTAGACCTCTGAATGGAAGGAAGGTCATTGATAAAGCAGACACAGACGTTTGGCCCCAGCACACTACCCTGAAGTAATCCTGCAATGATGTCCTGGAACTGAGATGACTGACCTCCAACCACCACAACGTCTTCCTTTGTGCCAGGTATGACTCCAACGAGCAGAAGATTTTCCCCGATTCTCATTGACTCCAGTTTTGCAAGGGTTCCTTGAGGCTATACACCATCAAATGCTACCTTGATGTCAATCTAAGCTTAGTCATTTTAAGCTCACCTCTGAAATTCAATTATTTTGTCCATGTTTGAATCAAGGCTGCAACAAGGTCAAGAGCTGAGTGAACCTCATGGAACCCAAACTGAGCATCAGTGAGCAGGTTATTGCCGAGCAAGTGTCACTTGACAGCACTGTTGATGATCCCTTCCATCACTTCACTGATAATCAAGAGTAGACTGATAGGCAGAATCATAGAATCCTAGAATCATAGAATCCCTACAGTGCAGAAGCAGACCATTTGACCCATCAAGTCTGCACTGACTCTCTGTCAGAGCAGACCACGCACACCCCCTGTTCTATATCTATAACCCTACACATTTATCCCACAATACACATTACCTACACATCTTGGAACACTAAGGGACAATTTACATGGCCAATCCACATAACTTACACATGAATATGCAAGGAATAAAGGGCTATGGGCCAAGGACAGGCAGAAAGGATTAATTTAATTTGGCGTCATGTTCAGCACAACATCATGGGCCACGACCTGTTACTGTGCTGTACTGTTCTATGCTACTTAAGAGGGAAATCAGGAGGGCTAAGTGAAGAGATGAGGTTGCTTTGGCAGACAGAGTGAAGGAAAATCCAAAGAGCTTCTATAGGTATCTTAGGAGCAAAAGGATAGTGAGGGATAAAATTGGTCCTCTTGAAGACCAGAGTGGTAGACTGTGTATGGAACCAAAAGAGATGGGGGAGATACTAAATGGTTTTTTTGCATCCGTATTTACTGAGGAAACGGGCATGGAGTCTACGGAAATAGGGCAAACTGGTAGGGAGGCCATGGAACCTTTACAGATGAAAGGGGAGGAGGTGCTCGCTGTCTTGAGGCAAATCAGAGTGGATAAATCCCCAGGACCGGACAGGGTATTCCCACGGACCTTGAGGGAAGCTAGTGTTGAACTTGCAGGGGCCCTGGCAGACATATTTAAAATGTCAGTATTCACGGGGGAGGTGCCGGATGATTGGAGGGTGGCTCATGTTGTTCCGTTGTTTAAAAAAGGTTGCAAAAGAAATCCGGGAAATTATCGGCCAGTAAGTTTGACGTCGGTGGTGGGCAAGTTATTGGAAGGTGTGATACGGGATAGGATCTACAAATATTTGGATAGACAGGGACTTATTAGGGAGAGTCAACATGGCTTTGTGCGTGGAAGGTCATGTTTGACCAATCTATTAGAGTTTTTCGAGGAGGTTACCAGGAAAGTGGATGAAGGGAAGGCGGTGGATGTTGTCTACCTGGATTTCAGCAAGGCCTTTGACAAGGTCCCTCATGGGAGGTTAGTTAGGAAGGTTCAGTCGCTAGGTATACATGGGGAGGTAGTAAATTGGATAAGACACTGGCAAATGGAAAATGGAATTTAACGCAGACAAGTGTGAGATATTGCACTTTGGAAGGACAAATCAAAGTAGAACATACAGGGTAAATGGTAGGACTCTGAAGAGTGCAGTTGAACAGAGGGATCTGGGAATACAGGTACAGAATTCCCTAAAAGTGTCGTCACAGGTGGATAGGGTCGTAAAGAGTGCCTTTGGTACATTGGCCTTTATAAATCGGAGTATCGAGTATAAAAGTTGGAGCGTTATGGTAAGGTTATATAAGGCATTGCTGAGGCCGAATTTGGAGTATTGTGTACAGTTTTGGTCACCTAGTTACAGGAAGGATGTAAATAAAATTGAAAGAGTGCAGAGAAGGTTCACAAGGATGTTGCCGGGACTTGAGAAGCTGAGTTACAGAGAGAGATTGAATAGGTTGGGACTTTATTCCCTGGAGCGTAGAAGATTGAGGGGAGATTTGATAGAGGTGTATAAGATTTTGATGGGTATAGATAGAGTGAATGCAAGCAGGCTTTTTCCGCTGAGGCTCGGGGAGAAAAAAACCAGAGGGCATGGGTTAAGGGTGAAAGGAGAAAAGTTTAAAGGGAATATTTTAGGGGGGGCTTCTTCACGCAGAGAGTGGTGGGAGTGTGGAATGAGCTGCCGGATAAAGTGGTGAATGCGGGGTCACTTTTAACATTTAAGAAAAACTTGGACGGGTTCATGGATGAGAGGGGTGTGGAGGGATATGGTCCAAGTGCAGGTCAGTGGGACTAGGCATAAAATGGTTCGGCACAGACAAGAAGGGCCAAAAGGCCTGTTTCTGAGCTGTAATTTTCTATGGTTCTATGGTTCTATGCTCTATTTTCTAGCTTTGGTAGTTGGTTGGGGTGGATTTGTCCTGCTCCTGGTGCACATACCTGAGCAATTTTCCACATTGTTGGGTAGATGGCAGTGTTGTAGCTGCACTGGATCAACTTGGCTAGGGTTGCGGCATGTTCTGATACTCAAGTCCTCAATACTGGGTCCCATAGCATTTAGCTGTTCCTTGATACCACATGGAGTGAATTGAATTGGCTGAAGATTGGCATCTGTATAAATGGGAACCTCTGAAAGATGCTGAGATGGATCTTCCATTTGGCACTTCTGGCTGACGATTGTTCTGAATGTTTCAGTCTTATCTTTTGCACTGATGTGCTGGGCTCCTCCATCATTGAGGATGGGGATATTTGTGGAGTCATCTCCTCCAGTAAGTTGTTTAATTGTCCACTACCATTCATAACTGGATGCAAAAGAACTGCAGAGCACAAATCTGGCCCTTTTGTTTTGAAATCGCTTAGCTCTCTCTAATACTTGCTGCTAATGCTGTTCAGCACGCAAACAGCCCTGTGTTTGTAGCTTCATCAGGCTGACACCTCATTTTTAGATATGCCTGGTGCTGATCCTGGCATGCACTCCTGCATTCTTCATTGAACCAGGGTTGATCCTCTGGCTTAGTGGTAATGGTAGAGTAGGGGTTATATAGAGCCATGAAGTTACAGATTGGTTCAGTGCAATTCTGCTGCTACTGATGGCCCTCAGCACCTCATGGTTGCTCTGTCTTGAGTTGCCAAATCTGTTCAAAGTTTATCCTATTTAGCACGGTGATAGTGCCACACAACACGGTGGAGGGTATCCTCAATTTGAGGAGAGAACTCTCCACAAGGTCTGTGCAGTGGTCACTCCTCCTGATACTGTCATAGACCAATGCATCTGTGGCTGGCACATTTCCGGGATGAGGTCAAGTTTGTCTTTCCCTTTTGTTGGTTTCCTCAACTCCTGCTGCAGACCAGTCTAGTAGTTATATCCTTGAGGACTTGGCAGGCTTAGTTTGTGGTTGTGCTCCTGAGCCATTCTTAATGATGGACATTGAAGTCAGAGAACATCTTGCGCCCTTGCCACCCTTGGTGCTTCCTTCAAATGGTGTTGAACATGGAGGAGTACTGATTCATGACCTAAGGGGTGGTCGTACGGTAATCAGCAGGAGGTTTCCTTGTCATGTTTGACCTGGTGTCACAAAACCTCATGGGGTCCAGATGTGGAGGATTCCCAGGGCATCTGCCTCCTGACTGCATACCATTGTGCTGCTGCCTCTGCCAGGTCTGTCCTGCCAGTGGGACAGGACATACCCAGGGATGGTGATTGTGTTGTCCGAGACAGTATATGTAAGGTATGATTCTGTGAGCACAACTATGCCAGGATATTGTTTGACTAGTCTGTGAGACAGCTCTCTCAATGTTTCTACAAAAGCCCCCAGAAGTCAGTCAGAGCAGTTTGCAGGGTCGACAGGGCTGAGTTTGCTATTGTCATTTCCAGTGTGATCAACAGGAACTTGCCTTGACCTTTTTGAACCACAGAAGACATGAGACTTCTTTGGGAGTCGACATTCAGGATGCCTGGGCCACTCCCATTCAACTTCATCCCACTGTGCTCTCACACCTGGTGCATCTACCCTGCAGGTGGCACATGCCGTACCAAAAAATGCTGATGGAGGTAAATGAGATACAGGTTGCTAGATATCATTCTATCAATATGACTATTTCAGGCTGTTTGACGAATCTGTCAGATAGCATTTCCAGCTTTGGTGCCAGTCCCACATATAGGGAGGGCTTTGCATTGTTGGGCTGGGATTGTTGACTTATAGGCCACTGAGGACAGCATTAGCAGTCAAATTGGGGTTAGTATCACATGGAGGCCAGATAATACATTTGTTAGGCTCCATTCCCATGTTTTCAAGACATCCAAGAATATTTTCATGATGAATTTTCTGGCTCTAGCCCACAAACTACCAGATTTGTTGAATGTAGTTTCACAGTTTACCATCAGAATGTTTGAACAGGCATTCTGAACCTGACGTTGGACCAGGTATAACATTTTTGTTTTGCTTCCTGAGAATTAAGAAAACATGGGGAGTGTTGAGCTTGTGGAGAAAGGATATCTAACACCAGCAATTCAGACGCGATGTACAATTTTTTCAGGAACAATGGACAGTGGAGGTGAAGATGAGGCAAACACAGTGGTGGTAGCAATGCATCTGTCTTGAAAGACCAGTTCCAGAAAAGGAGTACATAACCTGGATCACGCTAGCAAAAGTCAGAGTCACATAGCCCCTGGCTGACCACAATTGTAATATCATCCCTCTATTGTCCATATCAATGGATCAGATCATGCTGGAGTATGACATCTCATGTTTATCTTCATCCTTTAGTTTCAATATTTTTCACCACAATAAAAGCAAAAGTATTGCAGATGTTTGAAATTTTATCTAAAAACAGAACATGCTGGAAAAAGGCTCAGCAGGTCTTCAGATTGAAGAAGAATCATATTGTACTTGAAACGTTAGCTGTTTTTTCTCTCTCCATAGATGCTGCCGGACTTGACGAGTTTTTCCAGCACTTTGTTTTTACTTTGCACCATAACTAGCTTAAACCGCAGCTGATAACTATGTGGCATGGGCAACAGGGCATCTGGGACATTGGTTACTGGCAGGACAACAGTACATCTAATAACTAATTAACTAATGAGATTTAAGGATGGAAAAGAAAATAGAAGAATGACAGACATAAAAGATTAAGAAGATGAAAGAATCAAATCAGGTACCGAAGGAGAAGAAAAGAGTAGGAAAGATGAACTGGAACAAGAGAGGCAGAAAAGGAAAACAAGATTTTTTTAAAATTTGCATGTTTAAAATCTTTCAATTTACTACATGCATCATTGAGATTGACTACATTAAATTCTTCCCATTCTAAGCCAGAGAGGTTGATTGGCATTGCATTAACAATGATTACATGATCCATGAAGGTACTTATATTCATTATGATGAGACGTAATGTTTTATGCTAAGTTTATTGGATAATTAATATACAAATCTTGCAAGTTCTTAAAAATAGTGGATAGCCAAGGGGGAGATACCATTTTTGCAGAGTTAATAGTGGAGCAGTGTAAATTGACCAGCAAGTTCTGGAGCCTCACAATTCACAGAGATTATCTTCATACCATTAACTTTCAGATTGATTTAAACATTAATTATGGATTGCTTCGTTAATTAGGATACAGATATATCATGTAATAAAAGCAACTCTGAAGTTCAAAAGTTTAACAAAAGAACAGTAATTGCCCTTAAATAGAACGCAAGGGGTTTCATTTTGAAATGGGCTTTAATCAGACTCGAAAGTTTCAGTCTTTTGATGGTTGTGATCTAGATAAGAATTAAACCACTGTATGACCCTGCCAGATTAAATAAACTCTTTCAGTCTATCACATAAAATAGTATGATTTAGTGTATCAAAAGCTTTCCTTCTTAAACTCTGAGGATATAGAGCTACTTACATTTCCATTCTTAACATTACTGCAAATCTATCTGATGAATTCAAGTAAAGCTCTGGGGAACAGGCATGAGGGCAAAATGCTCACAACTGAGAGTCAAACAATTCATAGATCATTTGTGTTCAGAGCTGGTGGTGCATTACTGTTTATTGTCTGTAGTTTGGATACTTTTAATTCTTGTGTTAGTTACTTCCAAATTTTCATCAACATTTCTTTTATTGCATTAACTTGAGCTTCAGAAATTAAAAACTGATGCAAAGTCATCAATCAACGATATGAAAAATTATTGTTGCAAGGGTGACACTTCCATGAATTATAAAGAAATGGCAGAAAGTTCATGAACTTTCTTCTCAAAGTTTAGTCACTTTTATGCTTTTAAATGGAACATCAGGCAGTGCAGGAATTATGACAGTCATACCAAAGAGTAGGACAGTTTGCTTCGAATCATCAGGCATCCTGCCAAACATACATCACATTATCAACTTTTCATTCATTAGTATACCATGTTGCGTCATGTGCAGCGATGTTTGAATTGCTTCTCCCACTTGCATTAAGAAGGGATTCTTTACAATAAAAGATCAAATTAATTTAATCTGCACCATTGTTCCTGAGAGTCAAAGGAAATGATTTATTCCGCCGTGAATATTTGTATATTCCATGCAGTATGAAAAGAATTCAGAATCTTCTGCATTAACAAAGTATTGATTTTGACAGAGAAGGATAAACGCTGAGAACTGGAAACAAAAAGAAACGAATTTGAAAAAAAAGATGGCAGAATTTCCATCCCGATATGAGGGCAGAAATAGAGATGGGTGGGCAGGTAATACACGCTGCCGGCAAGTAATCCTTTCAGCTGGTATCCTTCCCACCCACAAATAAATTTTGCTGCTCAGAATTTGACAGGTGGCTTCTTCAGATAATTTCAAGGCCGATTAAGCCCAATTTAACACACAGCAACAAGCCAAATCTTGCCAGTTCTCACCTGGTCATGCAGTGCCATTGGGAGTATGGCATAAGACTGCAGCAAGAACCCTTGGCAGGCTGCCCAAAGGAGGGATATCCTGCTCTTACACTGGTGGGCTGGCAGCTGTGGTCTCTTATAATAAAAATAAAAGCAAAATACTGCGGATGCTGGAACCTGAAATAAAAACAGAAAATGCTAGAAAATCTCAGCAGTTCTGACAGCATTTGGGGAGAGAGAATAGAGCCAACATTTTGAGTCTGGATGACCCTTCATCAGGGCTGTGGTCTCTTGTATTCAGGCTTTCTAAAGATGGAGGTGTCCTTCCTCTCCTTTACCTGCAAACTGCTGCTTTCCATGCCGGGGAACCCACGATTGGCCTCCAACATAGAGAGCCTATCTGTCATCCTTAAGTAAATGGCTCGTTGCCCTCTGGCCACTAATTGGCAAATTCAGACAGAATCACAAAAATTAAGTAACATACTGTGGATGCTGGAATTTGAAACAAACATGGTGGCATGGTGGCACAGTGGTTAGCACTGCTGCCTCACAGTGCCAGGGACCTGGGTTCAATTCACGGCTTGGGTCACTGTCTGTGTGGAGTCTGCACAGTCTTCCTGGGTGCTCCGGTTTCCTCCCACAGTCCAAAGGTGTGCGGGTTAGGGGGATTGACCATACTAAATTGCCCCTTAGTGTCAGGGGTCTAGCTGGGGAAAATGCTTGTGGTTATGGGGATAGAGCCTGGGTGGGATTGTGGTCAGTGCAGATTCAATGGGCCAAATGGCCTCCTTCTGCACTGTAGGATTCTATGATTCTGTGCTCTCTCTCCTTACAGATGCTGCCAGACTTGTTGAGTTTTTCCAGCATTCTCAATGTCACTCATGTATGGCTGCTCCTGACAGTGTGGGGTCAGGACCTGCATTTGACCCCAACGCTTGGATCCTGATCCAGATTGCAAAATCCTATCCACTAATTAGATTAGTTCTGTTCATTGTCTGTACCTTTAAGACTTGATTACCTATAAAGACTCGCATTCCAACCATTATTTTGTAAATTGAGTTTGTGTCTTTATACGCCCTGTTTGCGAACAGAACTCCCACTTACATGACGAAGGAGAAGCGAGCGCTCCGAAAGCTAGTCGCTTTTGCTACCAAATAAACCTGTTGGACTTTAACCTGGTGTTATGAGACTTCTTAATTGCTGCAACACTCATGTGATGCTGCTCGAACTGAAGCGCTACCAGCCCTCTATTGACCAGGGCTCCTGGAGGTGGGCAATCTGCCTCAGAAGCCATGACTTCAGGCAACAACAAGCATGAACCACAGAAAATAGAGTCATGGCTTCAATGGTAGGTGGGGATGGGCATTTCGGCCAATGGGCAGGGTCAATGCCTCTGTGTGAAATCCTGGCTGATGAATTATATTATCTATGAAAGAGATAATTGTGGGACACTTCTTCAATACCTGGCTCATGATCAAATTCTCTTTTGTCTCAGTGGCTGCAGCATGCAGGTTGTCAGCAGAATTTTAAACCTTTGTGAATCTCCATTATTTAAGGAACATTGGTTGGATACAGGTGATATTTAAATTATTTGTCTTGGTGAATCCTTTCCATAAGACAAGCGCTCAAATGTCTTCTACTTTTATACTCTTATCTACTTAGCTTTCATCCTCCGTTCATCTTTTCCAGCTGCCAATTTGTCCTTCCACTCCCTCACTTATACTCTTGGTGCCCTATCTCTAGGGAAACTATCACTCTTTTCTATCCCAATCATTACCCCTGGCAGGGCCCCCTACCTTCACTTTCTTATTTTGCCTTGTATTTGGGAGGAGTCCAGACAAGGGGACGTAAAATATTAGATCAAGGCCATTTAGGAGCAAAATCAGGAAGCACATATTCATCCAAAGGGTCGAAGAAATCTAGAACCTTTCCCACCAACAGGCTACAGCTGCTGGACTAATTGAAATTTTGTTTTGTGAAGATATCAAGAAATATGGTGCAAAGAGATGAAGGGTTTGAGGGACTGATCAGCCATGATCTAACTGCATGGCAGGACAGACTCGAGGGTCTGGATGGCCTGCCCCTCTTCCTATGTTCCTTTGTCTGGACTTCTTGGGTAGAGTAGTTGTTATAAAATTCAAATTATTCAAGAAACAAATGGAACTGTAGAGTTTTTATGGATAGGTGAACAAAGTTTTGGCAAATGGTCTCTCATTCCGATTTGCCTTGGGATCTTTTTATATAGGGTATTGGTTTCAAGAGTTGAAACTAAAGGTTTGAGCAAAGATCATAATGAGAAGCAAAAATATGACCATTAATTAATGTAGATAGTAAGAGTAAAACTGGAGTTCAGTCACTAAAGAGCTTATCAGAAATGAGAAGAGAAAATGGATATGCCTATTGCTGACCACATAATTTAAAATAAGAGACTGTTCAATTATTTTTTGTAAACAAGACATGAAAAAGCAGAGATGAGAAAATGCCCAAGTAGGGCAGCCAAACTTAGGTGAACATTCGTGATAATGAACAGCAAGCTTGATGCTGAAATCGAGTGCATCAAAGCCATCCTGCAAAATAATAGTTACTCTGATCAGACCCTTGCTCTTTGTATGTTGCACAAATTCATGAATGTGCCTAAGGCCTTCACATTTGATCCTGCAAAGCACCCAGTCGACCTCAGATTACCCTGGAAATGTGGGATATCATAAATACTTAATCAGTAGGTGAAGCTAGCCATTTCTCGCTGCTACTATGCAGGAGCAACCCAAGTGGTATTCGCCATTAACGGGATTCTGCCACCAAGCCAAAAAGTTGTTCTACCTATTACGCAAATGAGCAATGTGATGTATGAATTTCAGAGCTGGTGTGATACGAGGTAAGTAGGACATACATCCCAATGACTGGTGGATTGTACTAAACAACATATCACATTCATTGTTTGCAACAGGGACCATACACAACTAGCCCATGCTGGCAAAACTGAGAACATCGTGCGAAAGTCTCTGATCACCTCCATATCCACCCCGCTGCAAGTGAGAACGGAGAATTTGGTGTTCCAGCCAAAACTCCATTCATTTTAATGGCACTAGAGAATCCCAGCCACAAACGAGGATGGCGGTTCTCAGCACAAGGGTCTAACATTAGATGTGATTCTGCGATTGGACAACATTTGCTGAACAATCTGGAATGTTCTAAGAATTACACTGACAAACCAAATTAACATTATTATTTGGGCTCGCACTGTTGCTCACACATTCCAAAAGCAACATAAATTAACACAGAGCCAGGTCATTTGCAGACAGAAAAAACATAAGCAGACATTGTATCTTTTTCAATTCAACAAAATAGCCATTCTCTGGTTTATTCCCCAAGGCAATGCCTTGATCAACACAAGTCAAGCTGCCTGATCTGAACTTCAACAATTCTTGGCAATCAACTGTCAGTTAACTGTCATTGTCAGTTAACTGGTGCATTCTCCACAGCAACACCTCTGCTAATCAGAGCCTACTTGCCAACCAACCAACACTCTCTTCTCATGAAGTGTAAATTGTTGTTTCCTTTACACTTAGTATTCTTGCAAGTTGTCCTGATGAATGCAAGACAAAAAGTTTTGACGATATGTGGCTTTTTCCAACAATACTCAACATTCTTTTAGTTATATTTCTCTCTGGAGATTGTAATAGTTTCAAGTTTTGTCATTAAATGAAATAGGTTTCCTCAACCCATTCTTCTCTCATTTCACCTTCTGGGAGGAAGAGTGTGGAGTGCATGTTGTTATGGTCAGCTGAGAAGGGGATCAATGGCTTCCCTTTATTCCCATTACTTTTTTTGCCACAACAGGTTTTTTTTTAGAAAGGGATGGTTACCAACTCAGTGAGTATTTAACTGTTTAAGTGCTGTTACTGTAAAAAACACACAGACATGTTTCCTTGTAAGATTTTGAAGAAGTGAACAGTGTTTATAGTAATTAACACAGATCTAAATAAAGATAATAAAAATCCTCTGCCTCTCACACATGCATTCAAGGTTCACACATGTGCATGCATATGCACACATAGGTGGATAGATTAAGCAGTTTTTAAGGTCCAAAAAAGTCAATTTTGTATGGATTCGGTAGATGGATGGCTTGAGAAGCCTATGATTTACTTTTGCGGCATGGAAGAACTCTTCATGAGGAAAGTAAAAATAGTCACACCTGTTTGGTGTTTTCTGATGTGGAGATGCCGGCGTTGGACTGGGGTAAACACAGTAAGAAGTTTAACAACACCAGGTTAAAGTCCAACAGGTTTATTTGGTAGCAAAAGCCACACTGTGGCTTTTGCTACCAAATAAACCTGTTGGACTTTAACCTGGTGTTGTTAAACTTCTTATGGTGTTTTCTGGCCATGGCTTTTTGACCCACTTTCTTCATGTAGTAGGAAAGTGACAGGGGCTTCAATCTTCAGATGTTATTGGGACCCGACATGCTTATGTTGAAAAGACTCTGCTTGCTTTGGATTGGTCATCTCGCTGCCTTTGATTTTGATTCGATTTATTATTGTCACATGTATTGGGATATAATGAAAGTATTGTTTCGTGCATGTTGTACAGACAAAACATATCATTCATAGAGTTCATAGGGAAGAAAGAATGGATAGGATGCAGAATATAGTGTTGCAGTTACAGATAGGGTGAAGAGAAAGATCAGCTTAATTAATGTATGATAGGACTATTCAAAAGTCTGATGGTAGCAGGGAAGAAGCTTTTCTTGAATCGGTTGGTATCTTACCTCAGATTTTTGTATCTTTTTCCCGATGGAAGAAGGCGGAAGAAAGTATGTCCGGGGTGCATGGGGTCCTTGATTAGGCTGGCTGCTTTCCCGAGGCAGTAGGAAGTGTAGACGAAGTCAATGGATGGAATGCTGGTTTGCATGATGGACTGCTCAATGAAGCAGGTTAATATTTGAATTGAAGGGATCCTGGCAGCTTTCCGATGACCTGGGAGATTTTGACTGCTCACCAACCTGGTTTTACTGAGTAGATCAAGCTAAAATTATCCCCTTAGTACTCAGCACTGAGGTTTCACCAAGGCAATAAATCTGCTAGAATATTGGTAAAAGCATAGAACCTTAGAATGATCATAGCACAGGAGCCCATTTAGCCCAACTTGTCCAGGCCAGCTCTCTGAGAAGGAAACTCACCTCATCCCACTTCCTTCCCCCACTCTTTCCCCATAGCCCTGCATTTTTTTCTCTTCAGATAATTATCTATTCTCCTTTGAAGGCTTTGATTGCACTTGCCTTTACCGTACTCCTGAACACTGGATTCCAGATCCAAAACACTTGCTGTTTAAAAAAAAATGTTCATGTAACCATTATTTCATTTGTCACACATGTTAAATTGGCCTCTTCTCATTCTGGATCTTTCTCCCAAGAGGAGCAGTTTCTCCCTTTCTACTCTGTCCAGACCCCTCATGTTTTCAAACACCTATCAAATCTCCCCTTAATCTTCTCTTGCCTAAGGAGAACAGCTCCAGCGCTCCAACTGTAACTGAAATTTCTCTCCCTGGAACTATTCAGGTGAATCTTTTCTTTTCTGCACCCATTCTAATGCTTCCATAATGTGATGCCCAGAACTGGACATAATACTCCAGTTGAGTACTAAATGAATCAAATCTGGGGAAGAAGTAGAAGTACTATGGTTGAAAACTTTAATAGCAACTTAAATTGTGGGGCAATATCAAAAAAACAGATAATGGGTGAGATTCTCTGGCCTCCCCGAGCGTCTTTCTCAGTGGCAGGAGGTGGCACGCTGTTTACTGGCTGTTTACTGTCCCACCACTGTTAATGGCAGTTCCCTTTTGAAGCTACCCCAACCTGCCAGGTAATTCACAGCCGCCTCTGGGACCAGAGAATCCCGTCAGCATAAACGGCTGGAGAATTCCAGCCACTAAATGTAAATTCTTATAGTGAGTAATTTGTTATGACTCAAAATGGCTGAGAATGAACTGTTTTCATTAGACCTTGGAACATCATATGGAAAATTGCAATACTTGGATAACAAATGGCATGTAGACTAGAAATTTGCAGGGTCTGATGTACCACATGCAATCACTTGTCCCAGTTAATGTGAAAAGATCAAAGTATCTACAAAAAAATATTCAGTGCAATCAGTCTGACATTGCTAGGAGTAAAATAGTGGAAACCAGCCACTAAGGGAATACTTCAGAATGAACTACAACAAGTGCCTGCATTTATCCAGTGCCTTCAAAGTAAAAAAAAATCCCAAGGAGTGTCTGAGAAATATGGAAAAATAATGAAATTGAAAATAATAAATGTGAGCTAGGATTTTTATAAAAGGAATACAGTGTCAAAGAACTCTCTTGAATTTTTTTTTGTGGATGACTGAACTAGTGGCTGAAAGAATTGTCATTTCCATTTTCCTTGACTTTCAATAGATTTTCTTTACAAAGTCTGTCACCAGAGACACAGCATGCAAAGGTACATGGGAGCCAGGGTGAAGTTGCAAATTGGATGGAGAATTTGCTTGGCAATGGAAAACAAAAAGTTGTTATATCTGGTAATAGATTGATCTGGGCAATGGTGAATTGCAGAGCCCCTGAGGGTACAATACTGGGACCTCTGCTATTCATACTATGTGTTAGTAACCTTGACAAGTGTATTGCAAGCAATGTCTATATTTGTTTGTGACATTAAATTGGGTGGGCTATCTGCCAAGGAAAAAGTGCATTGTTCAAACTGTTTTACAGCACTTATTTCAAAGAAAAATGAGTGCTATGTTAAATAAATAATTCAATGCCTTGGCATATTTCTCAGAAATGTTGCAAAACACGTTACATATAGCCATCTTATACAGAGGTGTCCATTTTTATGGTTTTAGTTGATTAGTAATGTTGGTTAGAAAATGAGGAGAACACCATGTTCTTCCTCAGATTGTACTTTGGAATCATTCGTGTCCACCTGAATCACAACTAAGGACTTCATTCAAATATTCACTGCTAAACAGCACCTGACAACAATATAGCATTTCTCCACTTCTTCAACCTGTTATAATTTTTTATTCTTTCACGGTTCACTCAGGTTGCCAGGCTCCCTTCACTTCAAATGTTACCCTGCTTCACTGAGCAAGCAGCAAGGTCACTCATTTTCAAAGATCATTTTCAACATCTGTATTTCGGTCCCGATAACATCCGAAGATTGAAGCCACTGTGGCTTTCCTACCACATGAAGACAATGGGTCAAAAAAACCATGGTTGGAAAACACCAAGCAGGTGGACGTATTTTTACTTTCCTCATGAATTGCAAGATCAGCATTTATTGCCCACCCACAACTGCCTTTGAAAGGTTGGTGGTGGTGAGCCACCATCTTGAACTGCTACAGTCCATGTGGTGTAGGTATACCCACAGAGCTGTTCAGAGAAGAGGGGCCAGGATTTTGACCCAGTGACAATGAATTAACAACGATATAGTTACACATCACAGTGGTGCGTGGCTTGGAGGAGAACTTGCAGTGGTAACGTTTTATGCATCTGCTGTCTTTGTCCTTCTTGTTGGTAGTGTTCTGGGGTTTGGAAGGAGCTTCTGAAGTAGCCTAGGTGGTTGCTGCTGTGCATCTTGCAGATTGTACATATTGCTGCCACTGTGTATCGACGTCGGGAAGTGAATGCTGAAGATGATGGATGGGGTGCCAATCAATCAAGCTGGTTTGTCCTGGATGTCGTTGAGCTTCTTGAGTGTCGTTGGAGCTGCACTCATTCAGGCAAGTGGAGAGTATTCCATCACGCTCCTGACTTGAGCCTTTAGATAGTGGATAGGCTTTGGGGAGTCAGGAGGTGAGTTACTTGTCATAGGATTCCCAGCCTTTGACTTGCTCTTCATAGAAATCATAGAAACCCTACAGTGCAGAAGGAGGCCATTCGGCCCATCGAGTCTGCACCGACCACAATCCCACCCAGGCTCTACCCCCACATATTTACCCGCTAATCTCTCTAACCTACGCATCTCAGGGGCAATTTTTAACCTGGCCAATCAACCTAACCCGCACATCTTTGGATTGTGGGAGGAAACCGGAGCACCCGGAGGAAACCCACGCAGACACGAGGAGAATGTGCAAACTCCACACAGACAGTGACCCAAGCCGGGAATCGAACCCGGGACCCTGGAGCTGTGAAGCAGCAGTGCTAACCACTGTGCTACCGTGCCGCCCCTTGTAGGCACAGTAGTTATATGGCTGGTCCAGTTCAGTTTCTGGTCAATGGTAACCCCCAGGAATTTGACAGTGGGGGATTCAATGATGGAAGTGCCATTGAACATTATGGGGAGATGGATACTCCTTTGTTATAGATGGTTAATGGCTCGCACTTGTGTGGTGTGAATGTAACTTGCCACTTATCACTCCAAGTCTGAATGTTGTCCTGGTCTTGCTGCACATGGACACAACTGCTTCAGTACCTGAGGAGTTTCAAATAATGCTGAATATTGTGCAATCATCAGTGACATCCCCATTTACCAACATATGAATTAGGAGCAGGAATAGGAAATTAGGCCTCTCAAGCCTGCTCCACCATTCAATAAGATCATGACTGAATTGATTGTGGCATTAACTCCACTTTTCTTCATGTCCCCTATACTCTTTTGATTCCAGTATCAACCAAGAGTCAAATTCAGCCTTAAAAATATTCAATAACACTGTCTCTGCTGCGGTCTGGGGCAGAGAATTCCACAGATGTATGATCTTCTAAGAGAAAAAAATTCTCCTAATCTCCATCTTAAATAGGAGACCTCATATTTTTTAAACAGTGCCCTCCTAGTTCCTGTCTCTCCAGTAAGGGATTTATCATTTCAGCATCATCATAGGCGGCCTGGTGGCACAGTGGTTAGCCCTGCTGCCTCACAGCACCAGGGACCCGGGTTCAATTCCGGCCTTGGGTGACTGTCTGTGTGGAGTTTGCATGTTCTCCCCATGTCTGCGTAGGTTTTCTTCAGTGCTCATGTTTCCTACCACAGTCCAATGAAGTGCAGGTTTGGCAGATTGGCCATGCTAATTTGCCTCTCAGTGAAAGGAGTCATGGGGATAGGGTCTGGGTGAGATTGTTGTGTGGTGCAGGCTCGATGGGCTGAATGGCCTCCTTCTACACTGTAGGGATTCTATGATCCTGTCAAGTCCCTTCAGGATTTTATTCATTAAGATTGCCTTTCATTCTGCTCAATACCAATGGATACAGGCCTAAACTGTTGAACCTTTACTCATTCCAGGAATTCCTTGACAAACTCCTCATTCCAGAAATCAGTCACATGATGAACCTTCTCTGAACTGCTTTTAATACAATCATGTCTATGTTCTATGTTCTATGTCCTTTTTTAAATAAGACAATTATAACTATACACGATACTCGAGATGAGATCTCACTTAAGCCCTGTACAACTGCAGCAAAACATCCCTATTTTTACATAATAATTGATAACATTTCATTTGTCTTCCTAATCACTTGCTGTATCTGCATACTAACTTGTTGGGGCTTACATACCACCCAAATTCCCTTTTACCTCCTGATGTACGCTTATTTCTGGGATGCTATTTGTAACATCTTCAGTGAAGACAGATCCAAAATATTGTGTTCAAATAATCAGCTATTTCCTTATTTTCCATTACTAATTCCCCAGAATCATTCCGTAAAGACACAACATTTACTTTACTTACTCTTTTCCTTTGTAAATATCCCTTAATACTCTTGCTATTTGTTCTGATACTTCTGGCTAGCTTTCTCTTGTATTCTAATTTCTCCCTCATGATTTTCTTTGCCATTCTTTGTTCTTTTTATATTCCAACATGAATATTATGGAATTGTCTGAATTTTCTTTCTATTTGATATTATTGATCCTTTTCAGTTTGTTACTTTTGACCATTTGATGGAGGGAAGGTCATTGGTGAAGCAATTAAAGATGGTTGAACCAAGGACACTACCCTGAGGAACTCCTGCAGTGATGTCCTAGGACCAAGATCATTGACCTCCAATAACCGGAACCATTTTCCTTTATGCTATCTATGATTCTAACCAGTGGAGAGTTTTCTCGCTGATTCCCATTGACTCCAGGCTTGCTCGGGTTCCTTGATGCCATTCTCGGTCAAATGCTGTCTTGATGTCAAGGGCAGTCAAACTCACCTCACCTCTCGAGTTCAATACTTTTGTCTATATTTTAAGCACTGGGCCATGAACCTTCAATAGTCTGAATCAGAGGAAAGATTCCTACCAACTAAAGTAAGTTGATAATTTAAATTATATTCAATGTTGATAAATATCATGGATATTCATTGAAGAATATTGTCTTCATGGAGACAAGCAATGAACAAACATTGGCATTAGCTCATCTTTGAAACTGTTACCATACTATGCAACTGTGACTTTTAAGTGTGTTGACAGTGTTTAGAAACCAAACAGGATGAACATAGCTTTCCTCAAAGGAGGGTATTTTGTGCACATGAATAAAAACAGATTCTACTAAAATCAAACAAGAATGAAATAAAAAGACTTAAACCTTAAATAAACGAACATAATTTTGAAAAGAAACTGAATGTATAAGTATCATAATTTATAATATCCAGAAAATCAGCCATCATGCAACACATGAAGAAATCTTCAAGACCAAACAAATTAAATAAATGATTTGTGACTGTATAACTCAATATAGAAATATCCTTGGGAACTGCCTTAATATTCTGTTTAACAGTTTAATTTACTTCTAGAAATAGGCAAAAAGACACGGTTCCTTTCCTACTGTCATTTTTCATGTAACACATTAACTTATACAAACAGGTGACCAGTTTTACATTGAGCAGCTGACTTCCAGACAAGTTATTTATAAATCATTCATATACATTCCACTAGGCCACAGGACAATTCCGTATGATCATGCAATCTTTCATTATCATGTCTTTTGTCAAACTACATCAGGAGAAGGAGGATCTGAAAGATTAAGAGCGCGCCCTGCAGATTTATATTCCTACAAAACCCTACATATTTTCACAGAAATTCTTTCACTACCTTCTTCTGAATCAAATCAATATCATGTCTTCGCAGGGGTTAAATGAGATGGTAATGAAGTATTTGAATGTATAAGATAGAGGAAGGGTATGCAGAACAGATCTTGTAAGAGGGAGGCGAAGGGTGATGAAAACTGAAAAGATATAAAAGCTGAATGTTATTGAACAGATTGGAAATTGGTGAATGACAGTTCAAGTGGAGATACTGATACATCTGTTAAATATGCATACTATCAGGATATGTCTACACAGCGAAAGGATGAAAAATAATCAATACATATTTCACTCCAAGGAGTGGGGGAATTGATACCTCAGAGCTCTATATATATCAATGCTTGAAGTTTGAGAAAAGAAAATAGGGAAGTTGCAGTTTTTTGCTGGAGATGGGGCCTGTGATAAAAGCATTGCATAGTCCCCTTTAATGATTATACTGGTTGGACGAATGTACATGAGTATTGATCACTTTGTAGAGAGAAAAGAAAAACTGGGAAGGTTCCTGACCTTTCCTGAGAAAGGGAATTTGATTACAAGTAATAGAGCTAAATTTCTCTGGTCCATGTGCAAATAAGGTGGAAATAACGATAAGACACATGATCGGAGGGAAACTGAAATCATTTGCTATGGACATAGATTAGAAAATTGCAGTCAAATAAAAGAAGTGCATCCAGGAACACAAATAATAGGTGACTTCAATTTACAGCAGATAAATTGAAAAACTTTGAAAAATGCAACAGGAACAAAAACTTATCTCTGGCACAATGTTGGTTTGGATGGTAAACAATGGGTTAAAGAGCCCAATCAGCAAAGGCTCTATTAGATTTGATATTGAAAGAAATTTTATTTCTTTCTGCCAAACAAAAACATGCAGAAAGGAAGTCATAATCCAAGCGGGGTACTTACTTCTTAGGCCAATGCTATTTTAATGTTACTGTGTTCTCAGGCATTGGAGACACCAGCTGATCAAAAAAACACATATACTAACGATAAGAGAAAGGTCCAATCGCTTAGATTGGATGCCAGTGCAATTTAAGTGCCCTAAGTGGACTAAATGGACCAGTCATTGTGGCTGCTCTTCTCAGTAAAATCATGTGGCCATTCAGCAGAGTGCTGGGGAGATGTGTAAAAATCACCTCCTTTGGATCTGGAACATTATGACACTCAAGAAATTCAACACCATCCAGTTCAAAGCAGCCTGCTTGATTGGTGTTCCATCCACCAATTAAAATATTTACTCCCTCCACTCCCAGTGTACAGCATGTACCATCTACAAGAGGCACTTCAGCAACTCCTCAAGGCTTCTTCAATAAAATATCCTGAACTCACGACCTCTACCACTTGGAAGAACAAAGACAGCAGACACATGGGCATGCCAGCGCTTCCAGGTTTGTCTCCAAGTCACACACCGCTTTTTATAAAGTTACCTACTGTGTTCCACCTCTTCAAAAGATTTCTAATATTCCAAGTGTACACAATCAACTGCAATACTTACGTCCACCAACCAAGTAATCATCTCAATAACTTAAAGATAAGTGACTTTCTTTTACAGAAACCATGTTGAGATCATTAATAATCCTTTCCATGGTGAGGGGGTAATACGGAGCATGCTAATGATCCCTTCCAGCAACCTACTGGGACAAAAATCAGGCTAATGGACATATAATTTCCCAATTCTGACCTCCTGTCCTTTTTAAATGGTGATACATTCGCCTCCCTCCAGTCCATTGGAACAATCCATGACACTACTGGACATCAGTCCGAAAGTTATTCTTTACAAAGAGGAACCTTTAGCCTACTCCACGTTTAATTTCAGTTGACTCGAGATGAACCTATTCCAGACTATTGTCTCATGCATCTTGATAAAGTCACCTCTTGGATACATCCTATCTAAGCTGAAAATATGAAGCATCTCCAGCCTTTCCTCAGAACGTATACCACTGACAGCACAGATCAGTTTTAAGCCTTTAATCTGCTCTGCTTCCAGTGCTTGTTTTCAGCAAACAGAACTGAAGACAGTAATCAAGGTGCATTCTGACCAGAGTGCTCTGCAACATCCTCTCGCTCAGGGTTTTTCGAAGTGGAAGTCATGACCCAACTGAAAATGAGTCACCAGGTAAATTCTCACTGCCCTATAAACCAATCCTGTTAAAGAAAATGGGATTTTCTGTAGCCACGGTTATCATGTCAGGCAACAATCAAATTCATGACAAGGTAACCTGTTTAGGTGTTAGTTGAGAGATAAATATTGGCCAGGACCAAAGAGAAGTCCTCTGCTCCTCTTCAAAATTGTGCTACAACCACCTAAGAGAGCAGACAGGTTTAATGTCACATATAAAAGTCAGTGCCTCTGAATGTGTGGCACCCCCACAGTACAGCATTATCTGCTCAAGTCTCTTAAGTGGGGATTGATGAATAGACTGCTGGCTCAGAGGCAAGTCTGCTACAAACTGAGCTACATTTGATACAAGTGTGTGTAGGGCTTTGTGGCTGATAGGGTTGGGCAACGACTAAGTGGTGTGCCTTTGGGCTGTGTTGGGATGACTGCTTTTTCTCATTTGTATCAATAATTTGAAATTAAAAGCAAATTATGCTGAGGTAGGAAAACCAGTCCAGAGATTACAGAATGCATCTGAAAACAATAGGTCGGCCAAACAATGGCAGATGAAATTTAATGCTGACAAATCCAGAATATTGCGTTTAGGAGCAAACATTGTTCAGCATGTTGAAGTTTAGAATGATGCTGAAGGAGCCAAGGATGCTGAACAGCAATCTAAAAAGCCAGTAAACATTGAACTGCAAAACCAAAACAGTCAACTACTAACTAGAGCAGTGTTTTCAAATGTTTTTTCCAGCAACCAAAATTTACTAAACAGCCGTCCTTCGTGACCAAAGTGGATTGTGTAATGAAGTACAATCTCTTCACTTTGTACTAACATTGTTCAGTATTTTAAACATCAGGGAGTCCATTTCAGACCCATTTTCCAATTTATTTGGGCCATATTCCATCACAAAGGAAATTGGTGTCAGAATTTTGCAAACTCCTCTCGTCAACATATAGATTCAAAATAAATGCTCGAAATCAGAAAATACAGTCATTTACTGTGCATCAGCCATCCACAGAAAATTAACTGCCATTTATTTGTGACAGATTTCTCATTTAAGATGCACCTTTGGAATGCAGAGCTCATCAGATCAATGTGTTGCTTTTAGGTGGAAACTTAATAGGGCAATCGCCAGTTATCTCTATCTATGACCATCCCATCAATAAACCTCCCTGGTAGGTGGGAAAAGTCATATATCAAGAACTACATTTCACTGCATCCATTGAATTCTGTGGTTGTGTCAATTATCCTTTCTCACATACAGCCATAAGTTTTTTCAAATAATAAAAACGTCTCAATTTCTTTCCTGTTTTTCAGACGTCATCTCATTTTGAAATTGGTTCAACAGCAAAATATTTTTATGTACACGGGAAATATAATGAGTTGGATTATGAGGTAACGACTATACTCGTCAAACTCTGAAGTTATAGTCTGCCTTCACAGTGGGAAATTCGAGATGCACTGACCAGGCAAGTTGCAGTACAACAGCTAAAGTCACAATCTAAATGGAATTTATGTACATTTTAAAATAAACATCTCTCCTAATTCTAAGCATTCCCTTTCATAAAGTGCATGTAATCTGAATTGTATCAGTAAGCTCTTCCTCCACATTAAAAGTTCTCATGCTGGCTATGTCATCAGCTGATGGGTCGTCATTGTCATACCACCTTCTACAAAATGTGGGCTATAAACTGAACATCCCGTGTCTTTTTTAACAGGATCGCAGAACATCCGGCGTATTTTTTAACCAGGATCACATCACAGGATTGACCATGCTAAATTGCCCCTTGGTGTCAGGGGGTTAGTAGGGTAAATAAGTAACGTTAGAGGGATAGGGCCTGGGTGGGATTGTGGTTGGTGTAGACTCAATGGGCCAAATGGCCTCCTTCTACACTGTACAGATTCTATGGTCCTGCGTTTGTTTTAACAGGATCACAGAAAATCACACTTTTTTAAAAAACAGGACTGGTTTATAGGGCAGTGAGAATTTACAGAAAAAAATACTTCATGAACTCGAAAGCACTTTGGAAAGTCCTGAGGTTGGGAAAGGTGCTATATAAATGCCTTATTTTTCCACCATGACATTAACACCCTCATCAATATCAGTTGTGTCATGCCCTTCAGTCAGTACATTTTCCATTCCCATTGTGTTAGATAGTTGAAAGCAATCACTTCTCACTCCATGGTGCAGTATTTACTGGGCGGGCATCTAATCATCACATTTAATTCCGAGTTCCGTTCTCCAGAATTTCCCTTTTTAATCAGGAAATTAAAAAACAGAACATAAGAACATAAGAAATAGGAGCAGGAGTAGGCCATCTAGCCCCTCGAGCCTGCCCCACCATTCAATAAGATCATGGCTGATCTGACGTGGATCAGTACCACTTACCCGCCTGATCCCCATAACCCTTAATTCCCTTACCGATCAGGAATCCATCCATCCGCGCTTTAAACATATTCAGCGAGGTAGCCTCCACCACCTCAGTGGGCAGAGAATTCCAGAGATTCACCACCCTCTGGGAGAAGAAGTTCCTCCTCAACTCTGTCTTAAACCGACCCCCCTTTATTTTGAGGCTGTGTCCTCTAGTTTTAACTTCCTTACTAAGTGGAAAGAATCTCTCCGCCTCCACCCTATCCAGCCCCCGCATTATCTTATAAGTCTCCATAAGATCCCCCCTCATCCTTCTAAACTCCAACGAGGCACACATTGTCTTCTGAACAACATTACGAGCCAACTTTTCAGACTCTAAAGAGAAGAATTTAAACAAAATAAAATATGTTGTTTGAAGGTGAAACAATATCCAGAAAGGCTTACGTAATTCAAAGTCTTTCAAATCCATTCACTCTCGGGCACTTTTGGATTTCAATAAACAGAGCAAGTTCAAGACAAGGTCTCAGAAACACTAATGTTATGAACAGCTCTCATTCTAATTAAATTAATTTGATTTTACTCCTGAGACCCAAAGACAGACAGCTAGATCTGAAAATCAACATCAAAAGCGACAGAGTCAATGTTATTCCAGTTAATTGGGGTATGGATGCTGAAATACCCCAATACCTTAGATTCTCCTTTGCAAAAAAAACCCAAAAAATTATTGGGGCAGATAGCAGGCCAAAAGCTGTGGATAGACATTGAGATTCATTGCATGTTCCAAGAGGTCCATAAACTGATGAACTCGCTTTAATAAAATGAATCAACTTACTGGAATTGATGAAAATATTCAAACATGTGAACAGGATATGTAGAGACTACATTAATGTCATATACATGGGCAATTTTGATCCTGGAGTGAAGACATTTTCTTCGCCCAGCAAACTACAAATCAAAAGCAAGCAAAAATAACAGGATATAGTTTTTGATTCAGTTCAAACAGAGCAGACATTGAGTGGTTTGTTACTATAGCATTTTGACAAACAGCAAAGAATCTGCATGCGCCAGCTAAATGCATCCACAAAACCAATGCTCTGTAGGACAGAAAATAAATGGGGACATTTTAGCTTGTCAAAAGCTTTCTCCACGTCAAACGAAGGCACTGTCATTGGCACAACAGTATGCCTACATTCAGAGGGAAAACAAAAGGTTCTTGATTATCGAAGGACAATATAATTGGAAGCTTTTCAAAAGTGGAACTGAATTTTATCTAACCTGTCTGGAACTCGGATTCAGAATATATCAGGTTCAGTCAGAATGAATATGTTGTTTGAAATGTCTCAGTCCATGCTTCTCCGCTGAATCTTACATAGTTTTATTTACATACCAGTTCCTTGGCTGCTCCATTTATTAAAATAATGTTTGCTGGTCTAAGAAACCAAACACTCAGATTCCCTGGGATGCCACAACACTAGCTATTGCAATTTAAATTGTTTTCTTTTAAACCAAAGAATTATGGTCACCTCAAGAATATGAAAATTGTGCGGTAAAATTCACAGATGCAAAATTTGTTATTCTGTTTTTTAAAGATAAACTCACATTCTACAGTATTTATTCTCTAAATTAGGGTATTTCAGTACCTTACGTATGCTCAACAATGTATGGGGTAGAAATCATTCAAAAATCAGTTCCCATTCAAAAATCAGGTCTCATTCAGAAAATCAGATCCCATTCAATCCTTTAGCAAAGGAATGATGGTGTTGATTTAATTTAGTTTTGTTCTGGAAAGTTCAGTCTGATAGATTTAAAATGACTACCTTGACAAAGACTACTTTTATCATTTCAATTTTGGCTTTTATTGCTGAAAAGAAAGACATGTTGCTGAAGTTTTTCACCATGCACTGATGAGGACAAATGTAAGAATGCCAAATTTCCAATAATGACAACAATTGATACCACAGGAGAAAAGAGCTGCTTCTTGGTTGGCAAGTTGACTCTGATTTGTTGAGGCATTTCTATGGAGAAAACAATGGGCTCTATAGGCTCCCCGAGCCCCTGAGTAATTCATAATTGGCATAAGACTTGAACATATCCCTTTTGTTTGCAGACAACGACTCCATACATATTAAGTCAAGTTGCTTCTCACAAACATAAATGCTAAGATGCTGCTGTCAGTCCAAATAGAAGTTCTATCTACCACCCAACTGTTGTGTATGAATTTCTATGCTTTTCAACGCCAGGTACAATGACGCATGCCCAACAATTAGTAGATCGAATCAAACATGTTCCTTGACTGTTCACAATAGGCAGAATACAGACCATATTCAACCAGCCAACACTTGCAAAACCAAAAAACAAAATATTTACGGTGAAATGTGATTCCGTGATTGGACAATACTTTCTGAACAATCCTGTGTGCTCTATTAGCTACACTAACAAGCACTTTTAGATAATCAGTCGTGCTTGAACACTTGCCTCATTTATTCTTGCTCAAAAAAAAATACATTCAGACGCAGGGACTTGTTCTCTGCAAACAAAAGGAACATCTTCAAACTTTGAGCCATCTCCGAATTACCCAGAAGTTTGGGAACCTACAGTTCCATGTTGCTTTCTCCAGGGCAACACCTCGGCCAGAGTCCTCTTGCCAATCTCTTTTCTCTTGTCCCATGAATTGTGGGCCTTTACAGCTACTGGCAGTGTGATGAATGCAACACAGGTATGCTATGGGTAGATTGCAATTTGTGGATTGGCTTAATCACTACAATAATGCTCCTCTGCCTAAATATTATGGTGTGGAGTGGTAAAAATTGGGCACCATTCATGGCAAGCATGACCTAACCAGTCTGACATTCCTTCAATGCCCTTCTCTTCTGTAAGGTCAAGGGGGATTTCCAGTAGGAAACCCATTATGGTCTTATAGTCTTCCCATTATGGGAAATGATGGGGACGAAATATGGCTGCCTTTCATGAGGTACCGCAAAATGCTTCAGTGCAGCAAAACATGTAAATATTTCATAGGACAGAAATAAACATAAATGCTAGGATAAAAGCAAAATACTGCAGATGCTGGAATCTGAAACAAAAAACAGAAAATGCTGGAAAATCTCAGCAGGGCTGACAACCTCTGTGGAGAGAGAATATTGCCAATTTTTAAAGTGTGGATGACCCTTCGTCAGTGCCCTAACTTAAATGCTAGGCTCCTTGTATGCTGTTTTTCCAGAACATCAAGCAAACCTGGGTGTATGATTTATGAGTAAGAATGGGATGCAGTGGAAAAGAGGCAGTAATGATGGATAATGAGATGCACAATAATATTTTCATCCAATTTTCACAGAACCACTTAATAATGACGTCGTATCTTGTTGCCATAGCCAGGCAACGGAATGCAATGGTGGATGACCATAATGGATTTTTGCCACATTTCCCAATATAAATAGCTAAATTTGCATACATAAGTTGAGCAATACCAAATCAATAATATAGGCGCCTCAATCTAGCACGTAGAAAAACAAAAGTCTATGATGGAACTAAAATGAGAATATAATCTTCCAGCTTGAAAACAAAATTTTTGTGACTGATATTTTAAATAAATTCAATGTCAATTTTAATTTAAAGAACAGTAATTATCTTGGCATTTCATTGAGGCTAAAATATCAAATAAAAGGTACGACAGCTAAGATGAACCAAACTTGTGTCATATAGAGTAACTTCAGAATTCTGGTAATAATCTTTAGTCTGTGAACAAAAATATAAAAACGTACATAAAAAGGCTGAACCAAACCTGGGTCAATGAACAGATAGAGTACCTGCCTTACATATCTGAGGTAGAAACTGCAATGAGTAGTCAATAGAGACTGGCATTCCAATTACCAGCTATGAAAATTGTATGTTGTCAGTTTTCAGGAAATTACTGACAAGAGTCCACCTTTGGGTGACAACATCATTAAAATGACTGCTGATCTAGTAACTGCAGCTTAATAAAGGTATTTGATTGTGAAAGAGATGGCCCAGCAAGTTTAACCAGGGAACAGCTCAGTCTTAAGGAACATGCAAGTCCAAGTTTTAATTTATAATCTGTGCTGAATTAACTGATCTCAGTTAAAGTGGAAATCTAAGCAATACAATTAAGTCACAATAATCCTGCATTTGGGAGAGGAAAAACCCTCTATTTATGTGATTACTATTGAGCTGATTGGGTTTGGTTCTGATGCACATCCAGCACAATTACCTGTCAACACAATATGCACCAACTGGAAAAGTGTTAGAAGCTTATTGAACCATTCGAACAAAGACAGTGTGGATCAAAAAACAATGAATTCACCTTCAATTGGTCAGAGCCCTTGTATCAAATTGCGGGTTGGGCAGAGGACGAAGTTAAAACAATCAATGCAAGGGAAAAGATGCTGGGGAAACTATTAGAGCCAAAGGCTGAAAGTCCCCAGGCTTACATCCTTGGGTCTTCAAAGAAGTGGTTGCAGGGATAGTGAGCAGGATCTTACTTGCTCACCACGCCAGACAATCCACATGGCGAGCCGATATGATAGGGCGAGAGGCAAAAAGTTGGGTTTGTGCCTGATTTTTCTCCTTTGCGATCTTGCCAGTTCCGTTCGGTCTGCAAAATCAGCCATGTGCCTGGGAAGGGTGTAAGGCCGATTTAAATATAAATGACATGTTTAGTATGTTGGGGGCAGAGTAGGGCAGTGGAAATGGAACAGTGCCAGCTTGGCTCCCTGGCACTGCCCACCAGGCACCCCGGCAGTGCCAAAGATGCAGGGGCCTCTACCGGTGGGTATGGCCTGAGGGGAGAGGGTCTGACAGGGCAGAGCCATATGGGGGGAGGTCCATAGGAAGGGGCCAAATGGGGGATCTCTGCATCAGGGGTTGGGCACAGTAAGGAGTCTCACAACACCAGGTTAAAGTCCAACAGGTTTATTTGGTAGCACAAGCCACAGTCTTTCAGAGCACTGCCCCTTCATCAGGTGAATGGGAGCTGTGTTCACAAACAGGGCATATATAGACACAAACTCAATTTACAAGATAATGGGTGGAATGCGAGTCTTTACAGGTAATCATGTCTTAAAGGAACAGACAATATGAGTGGAGAGAGGGTTAAGCACAGGTTAAAGAGATGTGTATTGTCTCCAGCCAGGACAGTTAGTGAGATTTTGCAAGCCCAGGCAAGTCATGGGGGTTACAGATAGTGTGACATGAACCAAAGATCCTGGTCGAGGCCGTCCTCATGTGTGTGGAACTTGGCTATCAGTCTCTGCTCAGCGACTCTGCGTTGTCGTGTGTCATGAAGGCCTCCTTGGAGAATGCTTACCCGAAGGTCAGAGGCTGAATGCCTGTGACTGCTGAAGTGTTCCCTGACAGGAAGAGAACACTCCTGCCACACACACATGACACAAGCTGTAATGAGTGATGTGCCACAGGGGACTGAAGTACTTACAATCTACATCAATGGTTTGGATTTTAAAAAATCAAATATATGGTAGCTAAATTTACTGAGAACAGTAAGATAGGTAGGAAATTAAGTTGCAAAAGGACATGGGAGTCTTCAAGGGATCTAGAAAGGTTATGTGAGTGGGCAAAAATCTGGCAGCTGCAGTATAATGTGGAAAATTGTGAACTTGTTCACTGTGGCAGGAAGGATGGAAGAGCGATATATTATTTAAATGGAGAGATTTTGCAGAACTCAATAGCACAGAAGGATCTGGGTGGCCTGGTTCACAAGTCATAAAAATTTAGTATGCAAGCCCAGCAAGTAAAGAGAAAAGCAATTGGGAATGTTGATGTTAATTGCAAGGGGAATGGATTATAAAGTCAGGAAGTTTTACTGCAGATGTAAAGGGCACTGATGAGATCACATCTGGAATACTGTGTACAGTTTTGGTCTCCTTATTTGAAAAAGGGCATAATTATGTCCGAAGCGGTATAGAGTAGACTCACTGCATTCATTCCTAGGATGAAGGGCATATCCTTTGAAGAAAGGTTAAATATTTTGGCCTATATCCACAGGAGTTTAAAACAATGAGAGGCAATTTTATTGAAACATAAATGATCCTGAGGGGACTTGGCAAATTACATATCAGGCGGATGTTTCCACTCGTTGGGGGCACTAGAACGAGGGGACACAATTTAAGAATAAGTGGTGTGCCTTTTACAACTGAAATGAGGAGAATGTCTCTTTCTCTCAGGGTTATTCATAGGTGAAATTCTCTTCCCCCAAGAGCAGTGGAGGCTGGGTCATTGAATTTATTCAAAGTAGAATCAGACAGATTTTTGTTCGGCAAGGGAATCAAGGGGCAAAAAGGACGATGAAGTTGAGACCAAACAGTAAAACTGTTATTTGTGCATTTCAATATCTACAATTCTAACCTGCTGTCCTTGCTCATGATAGCTTGGGAAGTACGTAAGCTAACTGTTGCATAACAGATTGGAAATTCAAATAGGGCTCAGAACATTATTGCCTTCAAATTTCTTAGGTCCAGCAAAAAAACTGGGGTAGAAATCTGCTGGATGATGAGCATCATGCCTGAGAAGTGTGTGCCTGGCCCCAGAAAAATGGAGTCCCCACCATGAAGATCAAGGAATTCTCATGGGGGGAATGTACCAGTTTTCAGCACTATAGATTAGCTGAAATCAGGCTCACAGTACTGTTTTTACCTGGGGTCATGAAGGGTCACATTATCAAGTGTGCAGTGTTTCTTCCTAGTAGCCCCACCCCTCTTTAAAATGCACCAATGCTACCTCAGCAGTTGCCACATCTACTTACATTGTCTGACCATGATCACCCTGATAGGACAAGACTCTGAGCAGGCTAGCAGATCACAGCTTAAGTCCCACCATAGCTATGGCAATGGGATGGGATCACGAACAACTGGGACCAAGATTTACAGCAAACTCATTTTGCCTGTCAATAGAACAACATAACGCAATCAATATATGAATGGATTGCTGTTTGCTGGAATATTGTTGGAATATTTTTGACAAGCTGTCACTGAAAGAAAAAAAGGATTACTCCCCCTAAAGAAGTTCCTTTTAACATCTTGTCTGCAAATTTGTTCTCTTTCATTCACTCCTGCTGACATGGGCAAAACCATTTTTGACAAAATGCAAATCGTAATTTCCATGAGGATTAGAAGTCGACACACTTGCTTATTTAAACATGAAAATGTGATTTTAAAATTCATGAAAACCTGACATACATTTTGTGAAACAGGTGTACAGTTTGTTGCATATGGTCTCAGGAACACAATGACAGAGACATGGGGACAACAGCTGTCAACATTCCCAACATCAGAAGCAGACCTTTGCATCACTTTCACTTTCTTATTCCCTTTTCCCACACAATTAAATTTAAAATTCTAAAGGCCAGTGATGTTCATGGAAAACACATAGTTGATCAGTGGGAAAAGATTTTCACTGTTGTCATCTGACAATGCGGTATCTATTTCCAGTCCATTAAAGAGCAAACTGTTCAAACAGAAAGGCTGTGCATAGAGTACCACATTCTTTGGAGAAATGACTGACTGCTGAAAGACAAGCCCCATGGTCCAATGATGCACATTCTCCTTCAGGGTGTCAGGGAATGGCAGGATGTGCTCTTTCTAGAAGATGGCATTCAAAGGCCCTCCGTCAGACCAAGGTTGCCAGGGTAGAGGTCATGCATCAAACCTGGGTCCAGTGCAGGAAACTAGTATATGACTGTCAAGCCACAAGGCTATGTGCCAGAATCTCATCTTCAATAGGAGTCGCTCATGCGGACATTAATAAGGACAGTAAGAAGTCTCACAACACCAGGTTAAAGTCCAACAGGTTTATTTGGTAGCAAATACCATAAGCTTTCGGAGCGCTGCCCCTTCGTCAGATGGAGTGGATATCTGTTCTCCAACAGTGCACAGGGCATTCAGCCTTGGACCTTCAGGTAAGCGTTCTCCAAGGCGGCCTTCATGACACACGACAGCGCAGAGTCGCTGAGCAGAAACTGATAGCCAAGTTCCGCACACATGAGGACGGCCTAAACCGGGATGTTGGATTTATGTCACATTATCAGTAACCCCCACAGCTTTCCCCCTGATCTTGCAGAATCTTACTAGCTGTTCTGTCTGGGGACAATACACATCTCTTTAACCTGTGTTTAATGTTCCCTCCACCCACATTATCTGTACCTTTAAGACCTGGCTGGCTGTAGAGATTTGCATTCTAATTAGTATTCTGTAACTTGATTTCTGTGTCTCTGTGCACTGTTGGAGAACAGATATCCACTCCATCTGACGAAGGGGCAGCGCTCCGAAAGCTTATGGTATTTGCTACCAAATAAACCTGTTGGACTTTAACCTGGTGTTGTGAGACTTCTTACTGTGCTTACCCCAGTCCAACGCCGGCATCTCCACATCATGACATTAATAAGGTACATGTGTGAATCAACAGCAATGCCAGAAGAGTGAATGTGTGATCAACCTAAGTGCCCCATGGCAATTGAGGCCAAAGCATGTGGAAGTTAGCCTTTTGTGTGCACATTAATGCAATGTGCGAATAACAGAATTAAATATGTGATGGGGAAGTATGCAGACAAGGGAGTCATTTGACATGTCACTTGGTCAAACAGGATCCATGATGCCAGGGAGAAAAGATGCATGGGAGAATGAGTTCCAAACCTGAGGCTCCTCACAGCTAATGAGGAGGTAGCTGTGAGGAGAGAGCATGATCAGTGGCAGATAACAAGGCTGCATGACTAGGCTAACCGTACAGGTGCCCCCGCCCCCCACCCCCCCCCCCCCAGTTATGATGGGTCTCAGGTCAGCACCTCCTCCCACTGCAACTGATCTTACATTCAGAAATACTGCACTTGTTAAGCGATATTAACATTTTGGTGCGTATGACGTTTGGAACTTAATGTTGCACTCTCTACCCTCAGACGTCACCCTTGGCCCACCCAACATAACCTTTCCTCTCCCTTCTCTTACTTACCCTTAAATCTCCATCATTAGTTGTCCTATATTCCCTGCACATTTCATCTCTTTCCCAATGCCTACATCCATGACCATCGCAATGTCTACTCTGACCCTTAATCCTTCATTATGCCTCACTGTGTGTTTTCCATTTTTGTGACCCACCCCATGACACCTTCCAATAGCCAACCCTGACTCCAGACCTACCCTCATTCCGAGTACAACTTCCCTTTGACTGTTGATTATTCCCTCCACCATCCAGCATCCTCAATTCGACTCTCAGGACCCCACCACTGATTGCACTAACCCTTCCCTCTGAACACTTAATCTATCTTTCTATCCCTGCTTGAATCTCCCAACTGTATCCCCTTACAGGACCACTACACCTAAGGTACTTGACCCTTCCCTTCACCACACCTCCCTGCAAACAAACAGCAACCTCTGTTCACCCTCACTTCCCTCCACCTCACCTCACTGCACCCAAATGCCAACCATTCACTACCCACCCCCCTGTGCCACAGAATTCAATGTGGAAATTTTCTTACCTTAATCACAACTGCATTCAGCCAACTTTTGCACACCACCTTTAACTGACTGTGAACTGGGTATAATTGAAAGGCTCGTGTGCCGCTAACTTCATCCCAGAAAACCATTTCAGGTTAATTAAATATTCATGGCAAGTATCAACCTGTCACAAGCCAGTGTAATGCTCAACCTACCATCAATTTCCCATTGTGCCACATTTACCCATTCTGTGGGCTCCATAAAAGTTCCCCCCTCCGGAGGCTGATATTGTTGGCGCACATGCACACGCACGCACATGCACACAGTATTTTGATGGCATTTCTGTGGTTCAACTGAATTGCAGACATCCAGGAGGATGTCTTCAAAGAGAGAGTCCATTTTAACTTGTCCTGACTGGTGCCAACAGGCTGATACAATGGACTAAATACTGACTGATGTACAACTTACCATCCTGTTCGCACCTCCATTGCAACCGATGCCATTTTGAAAAGGCCCTACCACAATGCAACAGGTGTCTGCCTATTCTAAGTGTTAGATCCATTTTAATATGAAATGAGTTTCTATGATGTCCAATGAGACCATGCAGGAGTGCGTCTGCATACCCCCTGACTAATTCCTGAGAAAATAGAGGTAAAGTGGTCCAGCAAAGGTAAGCTTAAGTCATTTTACAGGAACCAGAGGGAACAAGAATCAAAATAATCTGGCCTATTGACATCCCCAGACCCCACTCGACAATCATAATCTGCTTCAATCCATACTTACCTGCCTTAACCCAGCGAGCTGCTGGATGCGCCTCATATTCTTGATGTGAAGGAGGCCGCAGCCTTAATTTTGTAGCTGCCTCTTCACGACCACCTAAAAGTGATAATTGATCCTTTTGTCTCACAGGGCGGCACGGTAGCACAGTGGTTAGCATTGCTGCTTCACAGCTCCAGGGACCTGGGATCAATTCCCGGCTTGGGTCACTGTCTGTGTGGAGTTTGCACATTCTCCTCTTGTCTGCGTGGGTTTCCTCCGGGTGCTCCGGTTTCCTCCCACAGTCCAAAGATGTGCGGGTTAGGTTGATTGGCCAAGCTAAAATTGCTCCTTAGTGTCCTGAAATGCGCAGGTTCGAGGGATTAGCGGGTAAATATGTAGGAATATGGGGGTAGGGCCCGGGTGGGATTGTGGTCAGTGCAGACTCGATGGGCCAAATGGCCTCTTTCTGCACTGTAGGGTTTCTATGATTCAAAGGACTGAGCCTTATGCTTTCACAGTCCAGGACAGAAAATAATCCCTGACTGCCTACAGCCACATTCCCAACCAGCCTATTCTGACCATCCAATGGGGGCAGTAAGGCTACTTGACATGTCTGTGCAGACAATATCCCCAGCAAAAGCCTTGCAGACTTTCACTTGGAGTCCATATGTTGCCTGCTCATCCTGGTCTATGTGCTCAAAGTGTTTCATCCATATTTGTTGTGGGCAAGGTTGTACTGTGCGACAGTGACAACAGCAGTTGTCTGTAACTTGTCAAGAAGACGCTTTCTCCACTGGCTAGAACTACAGAAATTATGAGCAAGAGATGGCCAATATATTGAGACGGACATCAGAAACTGGAGAAACCAAGAGGAATTGTAACAAGACTGGGAGGCAAATTTGAAAGAGGGCGGACCAATATACAGATCAGAGAAGAATCCTATGCCCACTTCCTTTGTATGATGTTGCAACTGTTGTTTGTTTTCCATAATGTGCCACTGTCAGTGGATTTGCAATTATCATGTCCCATGTGAGAATTGCTAATTCAGCAGAGCCCACGTAAATATATCAGAACACAATAATTGTTAGATGGAAAAAGTCTAAGTCCACCTCATTTCACGATGCAATCAAGGTTGATGAATTAGTCTACAACAGACCCAAACACACCAAGGGATGGTGACAGCTTTGGTCCAAAGTCACCTTTTCCTCTCAAGCATGGTACAACTAATCACAAATCACGTCTCAGACAATGTAATGCTGAGGATAAATATCCCCTGAAAAGACTGTGAATGTATTCCTGTGGCTTGACAAGGCAGGTGTATTACAAAAATACCATGGTCCAATAAAGGTATCACCCTCAAGACCCTTTCAATTTTGGGAGCTCTTGTTGTAACATCATTAGCTTAGCACTCAAGTTATGGCTTATAATTGAAATAAAAAGGGTCACTAAAATACGTTTTGATATTTAAAACTGCCTCACTTTTAGTGCCCGGCATTATAAAGCCAGCACAATGGCAAGATCTGTAAAATTCCTCATCAGAAAGGGAAGAACACACAGAACAGATGTAAGATATTTGGGTGAAATCTTGTGCAATTAAACAATGAATACTGAGATGATGTCTCACCAGGAAGAATGAGGCAAAGAGGAACATTCTCAGGTAACTATGAAGACAAGCAGTCACAAAGATATTTTTAAACTTGACCTATATGAGGATCATATTCAGTTTCAATCAGGATGTCCTTAGTTGACTGCATCCTCCCAAGAGCTTCCAAACAGCTGCCCAGATCCAGTTCATATGCTGCACACACAGTATTAAATTACCAACTCAACACAAGCATTTGCTTTGGGTCCTTACAGAAAACAGCAGGAGATTTGCATTAGCCATTTATACCATCTTGATACAAATCTGCTGCCTCACAGCTGAGGTCAACTCTCATGTGAATAGTTGGGAATTTTGCATTAAACAATGGCTGAAGTAAATGATTGCTTCGCTGATACTTAATCACTTACTTTGAATGAGGTATACTTTCAATGAGGGCGGACTAAATAAAATAAGGTACTGTACAGTGAATGCCAAGTATTGTGAATATATTTGAGTAGATAAAACAAAAGACTGCAGTAAAAGTAGGAATCTTGTCCAGATAAAACATTAAAAAAAACAACTGGATTTTTAAAAATTTATTCTAGCTGGCTAGGCCAGCATCTATTGCCCATCATTAACTGCACTTCGGAAGGTGTGGTGAGCTGCCTTCTTGAACCTCTGCAGTTCATGTGGTACGGGAACACCCACAGTGCTGTTAGGGAGGGAGTTTCAGAATTTTGACCACGTGACAGTGACGAAATGGTGACATAGTTCCAACTCAGGATGATGTGTGGCTTGGAGGGGAACTCAAGAGATGGTGGTGTTCCTATGCCTCTGTGCCCTTTTCCTTCTGGGTGATAGGGGTCACAAGTTTAGAAGAAGGTTGATGGAGTCCTGATGAGTTGCTGCGGTGCATCTTGGAGATGGTACACACTGCTGCTACTGTACATTGCTGGTGGAAGGAGTGAATATTTAAGGTGATGAATAGAGTGCCAATCAAACGGACCGGTTTGTGCTGGATAGTGTCAAGCTTCTTGTTCATCCCGTACTCACCCAGGTAAGTTGAGAGTATTCCATCACACTGCTGACTTGTGCCTTGTTGATCATGGACAGGCTTTGGAGAGTCAGGTGGTGAGTTACTAGCCACAGAATTCCCTGACTTTGATCTGTTCTTGTAGCCACAGTGTTTATATGGTTGATCCAATTCAGCTTATGTCACATGCGATCCTCAGGATGTCGATAATGGGTGGATTCAGCAATGGTAATGCCAGTGAATGATAAGATGGTTAAATTCTCCCTTGCTGGAGATGGTCATTGCCTGGCACTCATGCAGTGTAAATGTTCCATGCTTATCAGCCCAAACCAAGATGTTGTCCGGGTCTTACTACATATGTATGCAGACTGCTTCAGTATCTGAGGAGTCATGAATGTTGCTGAACACTGTGCAATCATGAGCAAATATCATCGTTCTTGATATTATGATGGAGGGAAGATCATTGCTGAAGCAGCAGAAGATAGTTGAGCTTAAGTCACTACCCTTAGGAACTCGTGCATGATGTCCTAGAACTGAGCTGATTGACCTCCAATAACCACTGCCATATTTTTTTGTGATAGGTACGAGTCCAACCAGTGGCGAGTCCCCCCACCCCCTCACTTCCCCCCTCCACCCAACTGCCACCTAAGTCCCATTGACCCCAGTTTTCCTAGGGCTCCTTTAAAGCACACAAATGCTGCTTTGACGTCAAATGCAGTCACTCTCACCTTGAGTTCAGCTTTTTTGTCCATGTTTGGATCAAGTCTTTAGTGAGGTCTGGAGCGGAGTAGTCCTAGCGTTACCCGAATTGAGCATCAGAGAGCAAGTTATTGCTGAGTAAGTGTTGCTTGATACCACTGCCAATTACTCTCATCACTTTGCTATTGATTAAAAGTAGACTGTAATTCCAGGATTGGATTTGTCCTCTTTTTTGCAGGAAAGACATTGCTGGGCCATTTTCCACATTGGTGAGTCGATGCCAGTGTTGTACAGCAACACTAAACAGCTATGCTGGGAATGTGGCTAGTTCTGGAGCACTGATCCCTTGTGCTATTGCAGGAATATTGTCAGGGCCCACAGCCTTTGCTTTATATTCAGTGTATTCAGACATTTAGAATCATAGAATCTCTACATTGCAGGAGAGAGCCATTTGGCCCATCGAGTCTGCAACAACTCTCTGACAGACCATCTTACCCAGGCCTTTTCCCCACCGTATCCCCATAACCCCACACATTTACAATGGCTAATCCATCTAACCTACGCATCTTGGGAGATGAAGCAGCAATTTAGCATGGCCAATCCACGTAATCTGCACATCTTGCGATTTCTTGATAGCACATTGAGTGAATCGAATTGGTGTTAAAGATTGGCATCCATGATGCTGGGGATCTCGGCAGGAGGATCATCCACTCATCACATATGGTTGAAAACTGTTGCAAATGCTTCAACCTTGTCTTTTGCTATGACGTGCTGGGCTTCCCCAGCCTTGAGGACGAGAACATTTGTGGAACGTCCTCCTGTTACTTGTTTATTTGTTTACCATCATTCATGACTGTATATTTCCAGGACTTAGATCTGATCCATTGGTTATGGGAGCTCAGCTCCATCGCATGTGGTAATGGGATTCAAGGCAGTTGGTGAAGCTGAAACCCAAACACAAAGCTTTTCTTCATTGAGAGAGTTTTGACTTTCAGTCTCAAAGTTCTCCTCCTCCAGAATCCAGTATCCCAGCTACCCCACATTTATATTCTCTTTTCAGAACACAAATGGTCAAAAAAATGCTAATTGATGGGGGTGACAGCTCCTTATGGGACAATTCCCTGTTTATATGTGCTTTTCAGAAATCTGTAGATAACAGTAATTTTTTGACTTGAATGGCAGTCCCTGAAAGGGGAAGATTCCCTACTTATTCTCTTTTAATTGATTAAATGAGAAGTAAGTTATGCACAACTGAAGGGTGACAGCCCATAGTGGGGTACAATAACTAAAAAACATCAAAAGGAAGTCATCCTTTAATCCACCCATCCTCTATTTACAATCAAAGACAATTCACAGCTATCATATGTTTCTCTTAAACTTAACAATATAATTGAAAAGAGATTAATAACATGTTGCTTCCACTGTTTGACATGCAAATAGTCTTGTGTTGTAGCCTCTCTAGGTTGACACCTTATTTTTAGGTATTCCTGGTGTTGTTCCTGGCATATCTTCTTGCACTCTTCATTAAACCAGGTTTGATCTCCCACTTGTTGGTAATGGTAGAAAGGGAAACCCATTCGGGGTCAAAAGGTTGCAGTAAGCGGCTGAATACAGTTCTGCTGCTAATAATGGCCCACAATGCATCATGGATGCCCAGCTTTGAGTTGCTAGATCTGTTTGGAATCCATCCCATTAAGCATGGTGCTGGTGCCACATAACATGAAGCAGTGTATCCTAAATGTGAAGATGGGGATTTTATTTCCACAAGAACTGTGAGGTGGTCACTCCTACCAATACTGTCATGGACACATGCATCTGTAACAGGTGTTACGATCCCAGTTGGTGTTGTTACTCGACAGGGAGATCCCAGAATGGAACCCTGGCTCAAAACACTTTTTTTAAAGAAAACATGGAGACAGGAATGTCAATTAGCTTTTTAAAACAAAAAAAAATGACTCTTTTACAACACTCCTCCACTCCCTGTCATCTTCACAAATGTACACAGAATTTAAGGGTACACAGGTTACACAATATATTTTATAATGTTTTCAATAAACACACAGTCTGTGTAACCCAACAGGTTAGCTGTGATCAGACAATAGCCCACTCTAAAACACAGTGGCAGATGCTACTCAATCAATCTTCTGTGGATTGTTCCTCAATTTCCTCACCAGATAATTGTCACCCAAGTATTTCCAAACTCCACTCTCAAAAAGACATGCTTTAAAATCTCCTTTCAAACAATGCTTTCATCAAGAATCCACCTCCAGGCTTTCCAACTATCCCATCAAACAGATCTTCTGAGCTTTTTCAGCAAGAATCCACCTCTAGGTCTGGTTTACTCTCCTTTCAATATTCCTTTGGCTTGAATTGCCACATGCATCCAAACTTACACAAAAAAATAGAAACTCAGGTTCTCAAAATAATACTGGATTTTAGGATACCAAACCTTACACTTGCTTCAGATCTGTCTGGTTTTTCCCTCGCCAACTTCACCCATATCTGCACTTCCAGATTCGTTTTTGACCAGTACCCTGTTCGATTGGCAGTTTCTCTTCATTCCTTTGACTTCAAATTTCTTGGAAACCTCCAGTTTCTAGAACTAACTGTCCTTTAGCTTCTTTGGAGCTTGTTTTAATGCCCATTACCCCACTGTGTAGCTTTTCTACTTCTGGCAGAGCTGAGAGCTGTTCCCTTTCTAGGTTCCTATCTCCAACTGCTAGGATCCAGTGAAAGACTAAAACTCAAAAGAACGTCTCTCTAAATGAAGCTCCTGGTTGCTAAACAACATCTCATTCTTTCCCCAAGCTCATGCTTACTTTTCTCATCATAAATTTTCTTTCGGCATAATAGAAACATTGTTTGAACTGAAACTAAAACCCCCATACATACGAAGACATTTGCTTAACATGAATCCAACTATTGTCGTACCATTATTTACACAAAAATTGAACCCACTTAAATCTATTCCTTATTTCAGAATTTAACAATACACTTTTAAGATCTCTTAAAACTATAACTGTTTCCTGACACAGGTAGATTAGTGAGAACAAGGCCAATTGTGTTTTTCCCTTTTGTTGGTTCACTCGCCACCCACCAAAGACCGAATCTAGCAGCCATGTCTTGTAGGATTCTACCAGCTCTGTCAGTAGCGGTGCTACCTGGACACTTTTGGTGATGGATGGAGTAGATTTTGTTCTCCTGTCACCCTCAGTGCTTCTTCCAAGTAATATTCACCATGGAGGAGTGTTGTTTCATAAGCTGTGGGGAGGGGGTGTAGTGGCGGTAGTGTGGGCAGTCGTATTAGTCACCAGGAGTTTTCTTTGCCTATGTTTGACCTGATGTTTTGGAAGTTCATGGTGACTGGAGTCAATATTTAGGACTCCCAGGGATAATTCCCTTCTGACTGTGCATCACTCTACCGTCACTTCTGATGTGTGTTCTGCCAGTTGGACAGGACATACCAAGAGATAGTGACGGTGGTATCTGCGACATTGGCTTTAAGGTATGATTTGGTGAATATGACTATGTTAGGCTGCTGCTTGACCACTTTGTTGGACAGCTTTCCTGATTTTGGCACAAGCCCCCAGATGTTAGTGGGAAGAATATTGCAAGGGTGACAGGACTGGCTTTGACACTGTTGTTTCCACTGTCCTCTTGATGTTTATTGTTGTTCTAATTTCAGACATTTTTGTAGGCTTTGTAGCAGTCTGTTAGAACTGAATGATTTGCTGTACCATTTAAGATTCAACTACATTGTTGTGGGTTTGGAGTTACATTAAGGCAAGACCAGGTAGGGACAATAGATTTCCTTCCAAAAGTGACATTGCTGAACCAGATGGGTTTTTATGATAACCAGCAATGGTTTTGTGGTCGCCATGGACTATCTTTTAATTCAAGATTTTTCAATTGTATTTAAATTCAAGAGCTACCATGGTGGAACTTGAACCTGTGTCCCCTGAGCATTAGACTGCACGTCTTTGTGACTAGTCCAGTGTCATTACCACAACACAATCCTGAAAGAAAGACAGAAAATACTAGAAATATACAGCAGCTCAGACAGCATTTATAAAGACAGATTAAATGTTGGGAAGATTCTTACAAGATACTGATTGGCCTGCCATATATTTCCAATATTAATCTCATCGAATATCTGACAAGTAATAAGATTGATCAATCAAATATTGTTGGAAGATTGCCTTTTACGGCGTGTTCTGTACTTTGCCTATTAGATTTATTTATTTTTTTATTTATATGCTCTGTTTGTGAACAGAATTCCCACTCACCTGAAGAAGGGGCTTGCAGCTCCGAAAGCTTGTGTGGCTTTTGCTACCAAATAAACCTGTTGGACTTTAACCTGGTGTTGTTAAACTTCTTACTGTATTAGAATCCCTACAGAGCAGAAGGAGGCCATTTGGCCCAGCAAGTCTTCAGTAACCCTCCGAAAGATCATCCACCCCCCGGCTCCCCACACCCCCATCCTCATTACCCTGCATGGCAAATCTACCTACCCTGCACATCTTTGGACACTGAGGGGCAATTTAGCATGGCCAATCCACCTAAATTGCACACCTTTGGACTGTGGGTAGAAGCTGGAGCACCTGGAGGAACCCAATGAGACACGGGGAGAACCTGCAAACTCCACACACTCACCCAAGGCCAGAATCGAACCTGGGTCTCTGGTGCTGTGAGGCAGCAGTGCTGACTATTGTGCCACACTATTGACAGCAGGACTGACAGCAGGAAGAAGTGCAATTTAATGAATACAATAATTGATGCGCGTTCTCAAACACGAGGCTAGATGCTTGGGAAATAAAAGGCTTTTATTTACTGTAATGAAGCAGTCAATAATTATATACACTATCCCAGACTGAAGGGGTCCCAGCCAGAGCAGGGACTTTTATACCTCTCCCAGGAGGCGGAGCCCGACTGGGATGTACCACAACACTACAGTACAAAGGTGTAACAACCCCACCCTAACCCCAATAGCAACAAGTAGCACAACCCAACAGTAACATATGTACATCCTTGTAGTACTGGCCAGACCCTGGCTCAGTACTATCCAGTGGGAACCAAAGATGGTTCACCACATTCACCCCTCCTTTGAGAACAAAGGCCGGCGGGGTACAAAAACAGAATAAAGTGTCATCAGTCTATAAGTTCAGACGGTCAGGGGGACCGCACCGTCGTTGTGACCTCCTCAATACCGGCGGTGACACCGGAGTAGGCACTTGCGGTGGCGTTCTCCCCATGGCGGCGTCCAGCTGTTCTTCCACGGACTCACTGGCCGGTTGACCCTGAGGTGACGGTAGTCCATGGGGTCCTGACACGCCCTGCAGTGGCGACCATCTTCTGGGCTCAGGCAAGCTGTACACAGGAGTAAAAGGGTTAAGCAATGATCCCGATGCTGCCCGCACCGTGTCCGGGGGAGAAACAAGAGTTAAGGGGTTTGTAACAGGGGGTATGGGAGCGACAGGGGTTGCTACGTCCCCTGCTGGTGCCAGGTCTCAGATCGAGACATAGGCATACTGAGGGTTGGCGTGGAGGAGATGGACCTGTTCGACCAACGGGTCGGACTTGCGGGCCCTTACATGTCGCCGCAGGAGGACGGGTCCTGAGTACGTCAACCAAGACGGTAATGAGGTCCCCGAGGAAGACTTCCGAGGGAATGAGAACATACTCTCGTGGGGAGTAGCATTGGTTGCCGTACACAGGAGGGAGCGAATAGAATGGAGCGCATCAGGGAGCACCTCTTGCCAACGGGAGACTGGAAGACTTTTTGACTTCAACGCCAGTAAGACAGCCTTCCAGACTGTAGCATTCTCACGTTCCACCTGTCCGTTACCCCTAGGGTTGTAGCTCGTGGTCCTACTAGAGGCAATCCCGTATGAGAGCAGGAATTGCCTCAAGTCATCGCTCATGAACGACGAGCCCCTGTCGCTATGGATGTAGCCGGGGTACCCGAACAGGGTAAAGAGATCACGGAATGCCTTGATAACCGTGGCAGCGGATGTATCAGAGCAGGGAACAACAAAAGGGAACCGAGAGTACTCGTCAATGATATTGCGGAAGTACACATTCCGATCTGTTGAGGGAAGGGGGCCCTTAAAATCGACACTCAGTCTCTCGAAGGGACGAGTGGCCTTGACTAAATGTGCCCGGTCAGGTCGGTAAAAGTGCGGTTTGCATTCCGCGCAAACCCGACAGCTTCTTGTCATGGACCTGACGTCCTCCACCGAGTAGGGCAGGTCGCGGGCTTTTATAAAGTGGTAGAGCCGAGTGTACCCAGGATGGCATAGGTCATTATGGAGAGCCTGCAAACGGTCCTCCTGTATACTGGCGCATGTTCCACGCAAGAGGGCATCCGAGGGCTCATTGAGTTTCCCTGGACGGTACATGATGTCGTAGTTATAGGTGGAGAGTTCAATTCTCCACCGCAAGATCTTGTCATTCTTGATCTTGCCCCTCTGCGTGTTGTTAAACATGAACTCCATGGACCGCTGGTCCGTGATCAGGGTGAACCGTTTTCCTGCCAAGTAATGGCGCCAGTGCCTGACGGCCTCCACAATGGCCTGGGCCTCCTTTTCCACCGCTGAATGCCGGATTTCGGGGCCTTGGAGGGTGCGGGAAAAAAAGGCGACGGGCCTGCCCGCCTGGTTAAGTGTGGCGGCCAGGGCGAAATCAGATGCATCGCTCTCCACCTGAAAGGGGATGGACTCGTCAACAGCGTGCATCGTAGCTTTCGCGATGTCGGCTTTTAATCTATCGAAGGCCAATCGGGCCTCTGGCGTTAGGGGAAAAGTCGTGGACTTAATGAGCGGACGGGCTTTGTCCGCGTAATTGGGAACCCACTGCGCATAATAAGAGAAGAAGCCTAAGCATCTTCTCAGTGCTTTTGCACTAGCAGGCAAGGGAAGTTCAGAAAGGGGGCGCATATGGTCTGGATCAGGGCCAATGACCCCGTTTTCCACCACGTATCCTAGGATGGCTAAACGGCACGTACGAAACACACACTTCTCCCTGTTGTAGGTCAAGTTCAGGTGAGATGCAGTGCGTAGGAAATTCAGGAGATTCGTGTCGTGGTCCTGCTGGTCATGGCCGCAGATGGTGACATTATCCAGGTACGGGAAGGTAGCCCGCAGCCCGTTCTGATCCACCATTCGGTCCATAGCACGCTGGAAGACCGAGACCCCATTGGTGACACCAAAAGGAACCCTGAGAAAGTGATACAAGCGACCATCCGCCTCAAAAGCCGTGTATTGTCGGTCCTCTGGGCGAATGGGGAGTTGGTGGTAGGCAGACTTGAGGTCTATGGTGGAGAACACCCGGTACTGCGCAATCTGATTGACCATATCAGATATGCGCGGGAGAGGATACGCATCCAGCTGCGTATATCAATTAATGGTCTGACTATAGTCAATGAACATCCGGGGTTTGTTCCCGCTCTTGACCACCACGACCTGCGCTCTCCACGGACTAGCGCTAGGTTGTATGATCCATTCTTTGAGGAGCCGCTGAACCTCAGATCTAATGAAGATCCGATCCTCAGCTCTGTAACGCCTACTTTTAGTCGCGATGGGCTTGCATCCTGGCACAAGATTCTGGAACAGGGAGGGTGTGGTGATCTTCAGCGTCGATAGGCTGCAGGCGGGGGGCGTTGGGCAATTTGGAGGCTGCTGCTGTTTTCCCACTGCCAGTGAAGGGAGTGGCCCACCGTACTGTAGGGTTACACTCCTCAAGTGGATCATGAAGTTTAGTCCGAGAAGTATTGGCGCGCAAAGATACGGCAACACTAGGAGCTTGAAACGGTCGTAAACTGTGCCTTGCACCTTCAAAGTTACCACGCAACTCCCTAGCACGGTGACAGACCGGGGCCTCGATGCCATAGAGATTGTCTGTTTGGCAGGTTGAATCTGGAGTCCACACCGCTTCATAGTGTCTGGGTGGATAAAGCTCTCAGTGCTCCCGCTGTCAAACAGACAATAAATCACGTGCTCATTTACCTGGATATTCATCATAGATTTGTCAAGTCTATGAGGCTTGGCCTGGTCCAGGATGATCGACGCCACCGTTGGTTCATGAGCGCCACTGCAAGCAGCTGAAATCGACGAGGAGGACCCCTGCTGGTCGTTCGCGGTGGGTGCCAACCAACATGGCCGCTCCCATAAGTCGCACGTGGGTGATGGCGCCAAACTCAGCGACCCCTGGTGGTCACACACCTCCGACTCCGTCGACCATAATGGCGTCGTCCTGGCCTCGCACGTGGACGAACCCCTCGATGATTTCGACGACGAAGACCCGAGCTCTGAAGAATCGCAGGCCGCACTGCCGTTCCTAGGTTTAGATCGGCACACTTTCGAATAGTGCCCTTTCTTACCGCAGGCGGAGCACAACACAGCCTTAGCGGGACACCGTTGCCAAGTATGCTTCGCTCCCCCACAGAAGTAGCACCGCAGGCCGCCCGGAGCTGCTGCCGTCGTCTGGCCCGAGTGTGAGCACGCCATTACGCAGCATTTCGAACCCGAGGGACGAGGAGGGATTGGCGACTGCTCCTGCCACGTTGTCTCCACGTGGTCCTCCGGATATAGTACTAAGCTTTTGGAGGCCGTCTCGAGCATCTCCACTAGCTCGATTGCCTGGGTAAGGTTAAGGTTACCTTTCTCCAATAGTTTAAGTCGAATGTACGACGATCCGACTCCCGCCACAAACGCATCTCGGGCGAGGTCGTTCATGCTCTGCTCAGCCGACACAGCTTTGCACTTACAGCCCCTGGCTAGCTGTAGCAGCTCGTTCGCATATTCCTCCATCGTTTCGCCAGACTGCCGTCGTCGAGTGGCTAGGAGGTAACGAGCGTGTATTTCATTGGGCGGTTTGATATAACGCTTCTTCAGAAGCTCGAGGGCCTTAGTATAATCGGTGGCCGCACGGATCGCGAGGTAGACAGTGTCGCTTACCCTCGCATTGAGGACCCGGAGTCTGTCATCATCTGTGGTGACCGCTGCGGAGGCTGCCAGGTCTTCGAAGCACTTCAGCCAGCGGTCGAAGGTGTTAGAAGCGCCCACCGCACATGGATCTAGTGTAAGGCGTTCCGGCTTCAGGATCTGCTCCATACTCTTCTTTTTTTTTCTTCGACGAGAGTTTAACAACAGTAAATAAAATTGATGCGCTACTCAAACATGAGGCCTGATGCTCGGTAAATGAAAGGCTTTTATTTACTGTGAATGAAGCAGTCAATAATTATATACACTATCCCAGACTGAAGGGGTCCCAGCCAGAGCAGGGACTTTTATACCTCTCCCAGGAGGCGGAGCCCGACTGGGATGTACCACAACACTACAGTACAAAGGTGTAACAACCCCACCCTAACCCCAACAGCAACAAGTAGCACAACCCAACAGTAGCATATGTACATCCTTGTAGTACTGGCCAGACTCTGGCTCAGTACTATCCAGTGGGAACCAACGATGGTTCACCACAATAATATACATGAAAGACAGAGAGGAAGAAATTCATTCACCTTGTGCCACTTCCTTAAGGAACAATGCAGGTCGAAGCCCACAATATTGCCTGTTACTGTAGAATCCATGTAGATTCATATAGTCCCTCCAGTGCAGGATGCCATTCAGCCCATCGAGCCTGCACCGACTCTCAATATCTTACCCAGGCCCTCTTCCCTCCCTACCCCCATAACCCCGCACATTCACCATGGCTAATTCATCTAACTTACACACCTTGGGATACTCGGGGCAAATTTAGCATGGCAAATCCACCTAATCTGCACAGCTTTAGATTGTGGGAGGAAACCGAAATTTTCTTTGTTCCCTTAGGGGGTTTTAGTTCAGTCGGGCAGCATGATCAATGCAGGCATGGAGGGCCGAAGGGCCTGTGCTGTAATTTTCTTTGTTCTTTGTATCCAGAAGAAACTGACGCATACATGGGGAGAATGTGCAAACTCCACACAGACAGTGACCCGGAATTGAACCCGGGTCCCTGACGCTGTGAGGCAGCAGTGCTAACCACTACGTTGTCAAATAATTTGCACTGCATCACTACATAACCAATTTCACCCAAGACTTTCTGAGAATATCTTCCAAAACTAATAATTTTAGGTCTTCAACAATCATTAACATGGCCCTATTAGGACTTGAGATTTAAATCTGGAACTTGCAACATTAAGGGAGCATGGACTAATTGAAATAAGATGCAAGGAGTACCTAATCAGGTCAATATATTTGAACAGATGAAACAAAATTCTGATGTGAAAGTATTGGTCTTGTCTAAATAATAAAATCGAATACAAAATATGGAATTCTGAAATAAAAATAAGTAATACTGGGAATATACAACAAGTCATCCAGGTATGAAATTCAAATTAAATATGGATAGTGCCTGCGTTTGACAGCCTGGGAAGCTGAAGCCACAGATCTGTAGATCTGATTTTATCGATTTTAACCTTACACCCCAGCAGAAACCAAATGAGGTGTTTAAACTTGCTGAACTCGATCGAGCCTTTCCCAACAGCATTGCCTTTAACCTGTGAGGTTTATACAGCAGTGGAGATGCCATGTCCTGCTTTCACCCCATCAAAGCAGGCAACAGTCACATAAATACCTACAAATAAGGGCCCTATTGCATCAATCAGATCATGACTGCATTTGAACTGGAGTCTGACTGGAGAAGTTGGCGTGACATTCCCATACTTTGGCCATGCATTGAAACTGTCCTGCAACCTGCTGACTACTAAGAGTAAAATTTTGATGCGTGAGCCCCGCAATATCTGAATCCCAAAAGGAAAGCCTTGGCCCCTTCTTGCCTCAGGCACACTTCCCAGGCCTCCAGCAGTCGCCTGCAAAACCATTCTGATTGGTTCTATGCTTGCCAAAGATGGGTGTTCCCTTAGCCTTTGCCTGTTTGAACTTGCTCTCCAGCCTGCTGGCTTTCCGCCTGTTTCAGGTTGGCAGCATTTAATGAGACCCCAGAAATAAAATACTCAACTTTGACCAGAGTGCATTTTGCTGCTTCCTCACTGTCACCCTGTCTGAAAAATGCTTAGTGCCAGCGTATCAAAGAATCAGTCACAGAATCATCAAAAGATGGCAATATTAATAAGACTGAAAATGTAACAGCATAAAACATTTGTTGCTTCGGACTTAACTGTGCCCAAGTGTTCGCCACTTCAAATAATATCAAGTACCCTTTAATAGAGTGTTGAACAAACCTGCAGAGACAATTCTGAGAAGAACACTTCACAAGGAAATAATCTGATGCATACATTAATTTTGTCCTTCAGCTTGTTTATTTTCTAAGGCTTTATTTTGTACATCAGTTCAGATTTCGAATTGGGTTCACAGTTCAATTTATGGAATTCATTCATCAAAAATAAATGGGAGCAAATTCATTCTTCGTATAATGAAAAACAAAATGGAGAGGATCACATATTGCAACATACTCAGAAAAAAAGAGCGGTCCATGACAATCTCTCCTGAACTATCACACAAGTTTTGAATGATAACAATTAGGAGTCAAGAGACTTTCCAGAAGGATCCCTCAAACCTAGCACAGTTTGATACTGCACCAAATCGAATAAATGTCCAAACAGCTATTGTCTGAGGCAACCAACCAACAACTAAAATCCTGAATGAATATGTATCAACATACCATCAAAGATATTGCCCTGTGCACACCGGTGGGACAGCATTTCTCCACAAGTTATCAACCAATCTGTCTGAAAATTCAGTGTTGGTATTGAAGAGTCTTCTGGGAGACCACAGGAACTCAAAACTATCCAGCTGTTGAACTCCAGAGCTAATAGAGATATCAGCTCCTTCACACATTACTAAGATTAATACTGCTTTCCGTTTAATACAATGCATGTGATTATTCTGTCACTGTTGGTTTGTTTTTACGGCATTTCTTGTATTGTTTTTATTTATTTGTGATTTGTTTCCTGTGTTCAATAGACTATATTAGAATATGTCCTATTGAAAGTGCTTATCATCTGTGAAGTCAAAAGCTTATTGGGCAAAATGGAGGCAAAGCCTAAGGAGATGATGTTCAGAGGGGTGAACAAGAGCTTGTTTATGGAGCTGGGTTATAAAGAGGGTCTTAAAGAAAGAGCAAAAAGGCAGACAGATTTAGGAAAAAAAAATTAGAACATCTTGCCTATATGTTTTCCAATGGCGGACAGATAGTGGTGGGATTTACAAGAAGCCAGCACTGAAGAAATTCAGATCTCTGAAGGACTTGGAAAAGAGTGAGGCTGTAACTACTGGGAAGCATCTCGGAGGAGCACAGTTTGGTGGGGGGTAAAGCAAGGAAAACAGGACAAAAGTTGTTCACAATGATTTCTTTTATCTATAGATTGAACTGATGGATCAATTTCTCTTTTCTTCTTTTGTCTGTGGTATCGATGTTTATCAATGCAGCGAAGCGAGGGCAAGACCCTTAATTTTGGACTTGGGGAAGCCAATGAGCAGGGACAATGATCAGAATTATAGGATCACCAATGCTCGGTATTAGGAACAAGCTGAGGAAAAAAAAGAGTTAAATTAAATATTCTGCTGATTGGACTTGTGCTCTAGCCACCAATCTCAAGTGTCGGATGGCACACTTTCAGATGGTAATGTGTTCTCACTTCTTGCCTGCCAGTTTGGGCCATTTGAAGTCTGACAAATGGGCGTAACATGGACAAATTTCAAGGCCCTTGATTCCAAATGTTCAATACAGAAGGCCAAGATCTTTATAATTAACTTCTGAATGAAATACCATGTTTTATAAGAATTGATGAACAGTTACCAATTAGTATTTCTGATTCAGTAAAAATCTTCCACAATGTTATTTAAAACATCTCCTAGTTTTCAGAATCTAAGTATAGATTTGCACATGGTCTTTTGACTTACAGTTGATCAACTAAATGACAAATGCATAAATGTCAAGTGAAGCAACATTTATGCCATTTTGCCAGGATTAAACTCTTAGGTTGTCTCCTTTGCCTACAGTTCTTTCGTCTGGAAGCTGAAACAGACAGGAAATAAGACAATGAAGCTACATGAGGAGGAAATGTCCTTACCAGGAGGCATAAACAACAAAGACAATCTTTTAGCACGGTGAGCTGGTACACGAACTCATCCACTTGGGACAGGGATATAACGGAAATGTCCTAAATACTGTACAACTGGGATTCTTCTAAATTAGGTAGCAACTATATTTTTCAAAGATGCATAATTACCACTGCAGGTTTCATAGAGCTTGCATGCAAATAATTAATTAAATAAATCATACATTTCAATAGTGCATAGGCTACAGATTTTTGTTTGCTGGAATTTTATATTTTTCAAGGAATAAAGAGAGATGTTAAGTTTATCAAAAAGTACTTCGACTCTAATTATTAGAGATGGAAATGTAATGATTCAGTTCACATTAAAAAGGTACACAAGGTCAAAATTTACAGTAATTGGTAAACCAACGGATTAGACATGTCCTTGCTTGATTCATTTCCATGAGCTTTTCCATGGCAACTTAGTGCAAATTTGAGTTTAAAAGAGCACAGCATCCTCCAGAGGGCATCCAGAACTGGGAAGCATATAGCTCTGATTATTGATCTGCCAGCCAATCAAATTAAAGACTCACCATTTGAATGTCAAATCAGAAAGCAAGAGAGGGAAAGAAAGATTGGGATGATTTTTGAGCACACACACATTATCTGCAGAAATGGCGGCAACAGCTCAAAATTTTGAAAGCGCCGGGCAGTGCCAATCTGCACCAAGGGGCAGGCCCCAGAGGGAGCCTCTTTGGAGGGAGGGGGGGTGGGAGAGGGAGGGAACAGTTAGATGTTGTCGTGGTCGGGAATGGATAGAGGAGTAGGGGATGCTGGTGATGGCCCATTGGGGAGTGGGGGAGGGTGGGGGGAGGGGGGGGGGGAAGAGGAGGTGGAGGTGGGTGCCAGCTCAGACTGTGTGTGAGGGAGGGAGGGGAGAGAAGGGACTGATGATCCAATCGATGATCAAGGGGGCGGGTGGAGAAATGCCAACTCCAATCGGGGTGTGGGGAGGGGTATCCCCTGAGACCAGCATGGTGGGCTGGGGTGTGGGGGGTGTTTACACAGCTTCTGATAGTTCCCTTTAAAGATTTTGTGAGCCGACGGTGATTGTTTGGGGAGGAAAGGCCAGTGATGACTGTCAATGACTGTTTGAGGGGGAGGGTGATGACTGTTGGGGGTGGGGGAAGTCTGAAGCTGGTGATGACTGTTGAGGTGGGAGGGGGTCTGATGTCGGCAATGCATGTTTGGGTTGTGGGAAGGGAGGGGGATACCAGCTTTAGGGGGATTTGCCATCACGTTTAGGTCCTGCCCCTCAAAATGATGGTATGAAACGTACCCTTTTTTTAAAACAAAGTGCCAAAGATCTGATTCATTGGAGTAAAACATGCCAGTTTTCAGTCAGTCCCTGACACTTATCGTGTTTTTGGTAACATTCTGCCCTATGCTTATAGAAGTTAAGTTTTAGTGCCAGAGACATTGTTTGGCAATAATGAAGTCGTACCACACCAGTTAAAGGTCACTTAAAGGGAAATATCACAACATCTAACTTTCTATGGTGAGTTTAATAAGTAAGAAGTTTAATAACACCAGGTTAAAGTCCAACAGGTTTATTTGGTAGCAAAAGCCACACAAACTTTCGGAGCTCCAAGCCCCTTCTTCAGGTGAGTGGGAATTCTGGCAGTGCCAACCTGCACCAAGGGGCAGGCCCCAGAGGGAGCCTCTTTGGAGGGAGGGGGGTGGGAGAGGGAGGGAACAGTTAGATGTTGTCGTGGTTGGGGATGGATAGAGGAGTAGGGGATGCTGGTGATGACCCATTGGGGAGTGGGGGAGGGGGGGGGAGAGGAGGTGGAGGTGGGTGCCAGATCACAGAATTCCCACTCCTGTCAGTGCCTGTGGACAGGAAAAATCCCTTAAGCCAATGCTTGCCAGTCAATCAGAGGTTGACAATTCTTTTGCTCAGCAGCGTGCACTGGGGAGGTGGTGGTTGCTGCAGGAAATAAATAAACCCAACAGAGCCAGAGCAAGTGACAGCTGGTGGGGTTTTGCAAGGTGAGGATCAAGGGGGAGACGGGTGAGGGAAGCAACAGCAGGATTTTAGTTGTCAGTGAGGCACCCTTACTGATGCTGGTTCCTTGATCGGGCAGAGTGGCTTTGAATAAGGGACTTCCACACCTTTAAAGTAAAGTAAAGTTTATTTATTAGTCACAAGTAAGGCTTACATTAACACTGCAATGAAGTTACTGTGAAATTCCCCTAGTCGCCACACTACTTGGCGGCATGGTAGCACAGTGGTTAGCACTGCTGCTTCACAGCTCCAGGGACCTGGGTTCGATTCCCGGCTTGGGTCACTGTCTGTGTGGAGTTTGCACATTCTCCTCGTGTCTTCGTGGGTTTTCTCCGGGTGCTCCGGTTTCCTCCCACAGTCCAAAGATGTGCGGGTTAGGTTGATTGGCTATGCTAAAATTGCCCTTAGTGTCCTGGGATGCATAGGTTAGAGGGAATAGTGGTAAATATGTAGGGATATGGGGGTCGGGCCTGGGTGGGATTGTGGTCGGTGCAGACTCGATGGGCCGAATGGCCTCTTTCTGTGCTGTACGGTTTCTAAGATTCTAAGATTCTAAGATACAGTGCCTGTTCGGGTCAAAGCACCTAACCAGCACATCTTTCAGACTGTGAGAGGAAACCGGAGCACCCAGAGGAAACCCATGCAGACACGGGGAGAACGTGCAAACTCCACACAGACAGTGACCCAAGCCGGGAATTAGAGTCATAGAGGTTTACAGCATGGAAACAGGCCCTTCGGCCCAACTTGTCCATGCCGCCCTTTTTTTTTTAAACCCCTAAGCTAATCCCAATTGCCCGCATTTGGCCCATATCCTCTATACCCATCGTACCCATGTAACTATCTGAATGCTTTTTAAAAGATAAAATTGTACCCGCCTCTACTACTACCTCTGGCTGCTTGTTCCAGACACTCACCACCCTCTGTGTGAAAAAATTGCCCCTCTGGACACTTTTGTATCTCTCCCCTTGCGCCTTAAACCTATGTCCTCTAGTTTTAGACTCCCCTACTTTTGGGAAAATATATTGACTATCTACCTTGTCTATGCGCCTCATTATTTTATAGACCTCTATAAGGTCACCCCTCAGCCTCCTACGCTCCAGAGAAAACAGTCCCAGTCTATTCAGCCTCTCCTTATAACTCAATCCATCAAGTCCCGGTAGCATCCTAGTAAATCTTTTCTGCACTCTTTCTAGTTTAATAATATCCTTTCTATAATAGGGTGACCAGAATTGAACACAGTATTCCAAGTGTGGCCTTGCCAATGTCTTGTACAAGTTCAACAAGACGTCCCAACTCCTGTATTCAATGTTCTGACCAATGAAACCAAGCATGCCGAATGCCTTCTTCACCACTCTGTCCACCTGTGACTCCACTTTCAAGGAGCTATGAACATGTACCCCTCGATCTCTTTGTTCTGTAACTCTCCCCAACGCCCTACCATTAACTGAGTAAGTCCTGCCCTGGTTCAATCTACCAAAATGCATCACCTCGCATTTGTCTAAATTAAACTCCATCTGCCATTCCTCAGCCCGCTGGCCCAATTGATCAAGATCCCGCTGCAATTGGAGATAACCTTCCTCACTGTCCACCGTGCCACCAATCTTGGTGTCATCTGCAAACTTACTAACTATATTCTCATCCAAATCATTAATAGAAATGACAAATAACAGTGGGCCCAGCACGGATCCCTGAGGCACACCGCTGGTCACAGGCCTCCAGTTTGAAAAACAACTCTCTACAACCACCCTCTGGCTTCTGTCAAGAAGCCAATTTTGTATCCACTTAGATACCTCACCCTGGATCCCGTGAGATTTAACTTTATGCAACAACCTATCATGCAGTACCTTGTCAAAGGCCTTGCTAAAGTCCATGTAGACAACATCAACTGCACTGCCCTCATCTACCTTCTTGGTTACCGCTTCAAAAAACTCAATTAAATTTGTGAGACATGATTTTCCACTCACAAAGCCATGCTGACTGTCCCTAATCAGTCCTTGCATCTCGAAATGCCTGTAGATCCTGTCTCTCAAAATACCTTCCAACAATTTACCCACCACAGATGTGAGGCTCACTGGCCTGTAGTTCGCAGGCTTTTCCCTGCAGCCTTTTTAAACAAAGGCACAACATTGGCCACTCTCCAATCTTCAGGCACCTCAACCGTGACTATTGATGATTCAAATATCTTGGCTAGGGGACCCGCAATTTCCTCCCTTGCCTCCAACAATGTCCTGGGATGTACCTCATCAGGTCCCGCAGATTTATCTACCTTGATGCTCTTTAAGACTTCCAGTACCTCCTTCTCTGTAATATGTACACTCCTCAAGACATCAATATTTAATTCCCCAAGTTGCCTAACATCCATGCTTTTCTCAACAGTAAATACTGATGAGAAATATTCATTTAGGATCTCACCCATCTCTTGTGGATCCACACACCTTGTTGATCCTTAAGAGGCCCTACTCTCTCCCTTGGTACTCTTTTGCCCTTTATGTATTTGTAGAAGCTCTTTGGATTCTCCTTTGCCTTATCTACCAAAACAATTTTGTGTCCCCTTTTTGCCCTCTTGATTTCTCTTAACTCTACACCTGCACCCCCTATACTCTTCAAGAGATTCACTTGCTCCCAGCTGCCTATGCACGTCATGTGCCTCTTTCTTCTTCTTGACCAGGGCCTCAATATCCCGAGTCATCCAGGGTTCCCGACTTCTACCAGCCTTGCCCTTCACTCTAAGAGGAATGTGTTTACCCTGAACCCTGGTTAACACACTTTTGAAAGCATGCCACTTACCAGATGTCCCTTTTCCTTCCCACAGACTCCCCCAATTAACTTTTGAAAGTTCCTGCCTGATACCATCAAAATTGGCCTTGCCCCAATTTAGAATATTAACTTTTGGGACAGACCTATCATTCTCCATAGCTATCTTAAAACTAATAGAATTATGGTCACTGGTCCCAAAGTGATCCCTCACTAACACTTCTGTCACCTGCCCTTCCTTATTTCCCAAGAGGAAGTCAAGTTTTGCCCCCTCTCTAGTCAGGCTATTCACATACTGAATGAGAAATTCCTCCTGAATACACTCAACAATTGAACCTGGGTCCCTGGTGCTGTGAGGCAACAGTGCTAACCAGTGTGCCAACATGCTGCCCTGAGTGACCACAAGTTTACATGTTATGCTTCCTGTGCGATGACAGGTCCACCGACTGTTGGGATAATAACAGCAGTGACAGGAAGAGACCCTTGACTGAGTTCCACTTGTGGGCTTCAATTGTGAGTGAGGCCTTTCGTCGGCCTTAATGCCAGGGATTTTACTGAGGTCGAGGCAGGAAGGTAACAGTATTCCCACTGCCACCATTCCAACTGATTCACTGCACTCCCTGCCTCCAAAATCAACATAGAGGAGAGAATAAAATACTGCCCATCATTTGTGTGTGGCTTATGGCAGAGCGACACATCTCAAAACAGCATGGTCTGGATTCTCATGTCTAACTGTTAGTTGATGTTTCCCTGAAGTCACTGCCCACTTTAGGCAGAAATAATGGACACTGCTGTTGCCTCACTTGTTTTTGGAATAAATTCTGATCAAAGATAATTCTTTAAGAGTGGGGGTGAAGGTAAACCATCTTTTGGGATGAGTTCCCTAATTTAAAGAGAGGGCGTGATGATGAGACTGGTACCAAAGCAGCCCCAGTCAGTCACATCTGCTGTGAACCGACTTAATTTTATTAAATTGCAACATTCAACTATTTCTCCAAAAACCTTAAGGCTTTATGATAATGTCGTGTCAACAACAATACAAACTACTGCAGTGACTAATATGTTGACATGGCAACACTTTTCAGAGCAGACAGCTACCTGGCTTTTCCAGCAATTGTGACTGTCCAAAATCCTCTTTACAAATTAACAATGACAACGTCCTTTCCTGAAGATGCTAAGAAACAAGCAGAACCTCGACAAACAGCTAGGTGTACAAACTTAGCTGATATTCACAAGCCAACTAAGTAATTCAGAAGTGTAGTCAATGGTTGTAATTTAGCACAGCACAAAATGCCATTCTTACACATGGAAAGAAAACAAAACAATTGTTTATTCATACATTTGCAAATGACAGACTGCTTTGATGTCAATTCCTAGGCATTCTGCCCAGCTGTCCATTTGCATCACTGAGAACAGCCAAAATTGAATGAATCTATGCTGATCTTACCACTAACTGTTTAAGCAATGTTACGAACAGTTAAGGTGCAATAAGATTATTTATCCATGCATAAACTGTAATTGCATCAATAATGAAGAAATCAATTGATTACACAATTATTAGTTTTTATTTTGCAAGCGGAGATTTCCTAACTTATACATTGCAACAGTCTTTGCTTACATTACACATCTCAAATACAGATCATAATGATGACTGTGAAAATTCTAAAATGAAACTGTTGTCACTACTTCTGAAGTAAAGGTAGTTAAGTAGTTATGTCAGCAAAATCACTACTTTAGAAAATGTCAGTTATTAGACAATTAACATTTGTTTGACAGTACTCCAACAATTCGTATAGTCACCTGAGAGAATAAAAATTTGGAGTGTGGTTGTGTTGTAGCTACAGTAAGGAAATGGTTAACAGACCCATTGCGCATTCAGAGCAGTGTAATGCAGAAAGCGGATTGGTACAATACTTGCTAATTATTTTACTATTTGTTAATTGCAGTAATATTGCTGAATCGAATACAAGGATTTGAATTTAATAGAAATGTTAATCACAGCAAACTGATTGAAATCAATGGAGTCAAACGGGTGATCAGAAGTCCTTATATGGCAAAGCTAATGGAAGACAAACAAAACATTATTGTATATATAAAGCTCTGAAAAGTTCCAAACAGTAGCATGCGAGAAAGAAAACAGAAGATACATAGCAATGGGAAACATCCTGGTGAACCAAGCAGGAAGATCCCGGTCAAAGTTCACTCCTAAATGACTTGGATGTCATTTTGAATCAACCACCTGAGGGATAACTGAATGATTTAACTGAAACTGTTTTGTTTAAAATTCCCAATAAAGGTCTTTATTTAGTGTGAGATTTTAATCACAATTCCAAACTTCAGCAAGAGGCAAAATCGCCTACAATTTTGGCGAGCCCGGTAGGAGGACTGGGTAATTGACACAATGATTAAATCCAGTAAGAGTGTGGAAGAGTAAGTGACTAACTGTACCATTTGAAAAAAATAAGGTGTTAGAAGCTTGAGTTAAGAAGAAACTTCAATTAGAGAGAAAACTGGGGCTGTGAATCCAGTGGAAAGGCTGGTAAGTGGATGGGGGGCTCTCTCACTAAGCCATGATAAATTAAAGCCATAGGGTTTCTGGCTGAGAAAGGTGCAAGCCCAAAGACAAGAGGAGAAGATCAGGCAGAATTAGAAAAAGCGGAGTTACAGAGGAAAGCCAGTGATAGAGAGCCCAGAGGGAATGGGGACGGAAATCCTGGAATTGAGTGCTGCCTGACATTTTTAAATATTTTTGGAATCCTTGCGACCCTTTGAAAACCCAACCTGATGGGTAGGAGCAATGATATGAGCTGAATATTCAGATTTTAAATCAGAAAAGAACGCGATAATGTGGATAATAACAGCAATTGGAATTAGTTTAATAGGGGAGGGGGGGGAATAAATTAATGCTTTGATGCGCGATTGATTCACACGGGAGGCTAGGACGTACCCGGGAATAAAGGCTTTTATTCACAACAAGATTGGAGCACACTACTTAACAATACTATCCCAGACTAAGGGCTACTAGGAAGTAGCAGTGACCTTTATACTCCTGTAAGAAGGTGGGGCCGAACGGAGTGTACCACATAAACAATGATAACAGGTGGAACACCCCAACCCTAACCCCAACAGTAACAAGAGTAACATATGTACAAGTACCCACAGTGGTAACCATCTATGGTTCACCACATGCTTATTGGGACAATAGGAAAATACTGTTTCGTTTTACCATTGAAAGACTGAGATATTTTAGTGTTGTTTCTTTGAATACCAGTGTGGGTGTAAATGCTTGAACCTTACAAGTGGAGGAAACACTGCTATCGATTTGTTAGAGTAAAATGTTCAATGTTTTTGTTTAACTGTGAGAATTAACTTCCAGTATTGTTACAAGGTACCTGAAGAAAGAACAAAAAATGGCATAGTTTTTATTTTCCTTTTTAAAGCATGTGTTGTTTAATTCTGTGTTTAGTTAACAAGTGTCAGCCTGAATTGATGTGAAATTATCCACATTTATTTAAGTCTTGAGAACTTGAATTTATTTAATCAAGCCAAGTTAAGATTCTAGTTATGATAAATTTGTGGGAATCCTTAATTGCAGATATAAAATTCACACATTTAGGAGTGGACAGTTTTGAATTTTGTTTACTTTTTGGTGGAGTTCATTACAATTTGAGACATTTGAAGTAGTTATGGTTGTTTAGTAACCAGGGTTGTATTACGAATCTTGAGTGGTGTATAACCGCCAACTTGTGACGGCCAAGTGTGGTTTGGATCTGAACCGTTTGACCAGATGTGAGAGTAGTCTGTGGATATTATGGCCATTGTGCCTTTTCCCCCTTAGTCGGCATTCCATGAAGGCACCACCCACATTGGTTTCGATATTGGACAGCAAGATGGTGTTCACAGTATGAATTGTGGTCTTGGTGTGCCTGGAGAACAGTCACTCTGAGGGTAAACCCTGTCTTGGCTCATTTCTCAGGCTAAGAAGTGCAGCATAGTAATCTGTGTGATCACACGCACATATTTCAACAAGATCCTTGGCTGAGCATATCGCCTGTACTCGATTTTGAAATGCTCAAATTCCCATATGTGTGCAAAGTTTCTAAACTCAGTGGAGATAAATTGGCAATCGTCATCAGCCTCTGAGGGATGCCTCTGAGGTGTGTGGCAAAGTGTCTCTTGAGCCTGATTATTACTGTGTTACTCTTAATGTCTGGCAGGTAGTAAAGTTCAAACTATCTGGAATGAATCAACCAAGAACAAATGTTGTTTACCATTTCATTCCAAAACATCTGCTTCCGTAAATGACCTTGGGAGGTCCAGCACCTTCGTTCTTCTGATTGTTGCAGCTTAAGTGCATTGCCTGGTGCACATCTGGATACTTTCCTTCCCACGTTGGCATACATGGAGGGCCAATATAGTGATTCCTTTGCCCTGTATCTGGTTCCAATCCTGGGTGCCCTTGGTGAAGTTGCTGGGTTTAGTGCCTCTGGAGAGAAGTTGGGATGATGAATCGCTGGCCACGTAGTTTCAGTCTGTCCAGTACGGTGCATTCATCTCTGATGGCAAAGAATGTGTGGAACTAATGGGGAATGTCCCTTGAGGACTCAGGACTGCCCCTCATGATGATGTCACACCATTGTCTGCACATGGTGTCAGCCTGTAAGGATCTTTGAGTTCCTGGATTCTACGAGCTCTATGGTCATGATGTTTATGTCTTCTTCACGATCTCCTGATCTGTAGTGGGTAGGAAGGCTCTAGAAAGGGCATCAGCCAAGTACAACTCCTTATCATCTTTGCAAATGACACAGATTGTAGCATTGGCATCATGCACTCCAGCTGTGCAGATACAGAGTGAAAAGGCTTATTTAGAATAGTTATGAGTGGCCGATGATCAGTTTTGACACTTGCAGGATGACCATATATTAAGTCATGTAATTTCTGATAAGTGAAGGAGTCATCGAGGAATTCCTTTTCGAATGGAGCATAACAGGTCTCAGTGTTAGTGAGGGCCCTTGATGCAAAGGCTATTCGTTTTCCATTATGGATCTGTGCTGGGAGATGTCTATTGATAACAAGTACAGGTGCTCAAATGTATTGTAGCACTGGTGGGGCTGTCTGTTTGCATCTGTTGAAGAGTGTTATGTGGTGCTTCCTGCCACACCATTCAACATCCTGATGGAAAAGCTGATGAAGGAATCAAGTGACTTCACTGTAACAAGGAATGAACTTAGAAAGATGATTCATCATACTAAGAAAGCACTGAAAAGCATGCGTGTCCATGCGGGTGACCATCTGTCGTGGAGCCATTGTATTGTCTGGATCTGGCTTTGCTCCATTGGCTGTACGTGACCCATGTACGGAACTAGTTGGCCCAATCTACATTTAGCAGGATTAAGGTTTAGCTACATGGTCTTGATTCTGTCAAAGATGAGATGAAGACATGCAACATGTTCTTGCATAGTACAATTCCAAACCAAGATCTCAATTGATGATAATTTTGCAGGGTTGGTCTGCACAGAGTTGCTCCATCCACCATTGGAATATCTCACTGTAGGTGGAGCTCCCATAGGGCATACAAAGAAAATGGTATCTGCTGACCAGAGACATGAACGTGGAAAGTTCTGTGGATTCTTCATCCAGCAGGATTTGCAAGAAACTGCATTTTGCATGCAAGATGCTGAAAACCTTCGCATTAGACAAGTCAGCTATCGTTTGTATCACTGGCTTCATAGGTGAAGAAGTCTAAGCAGAGTCTTGTTTAAGTGAACTTGGTCAATGCAAATCCCGACAGTGCCATCTTTCTTTACTGCAGCCACCATTGCTGAAACCTATTCTGTGGTCTCGTCTATAGGAGTTATGATGCCTAGTGTCATCCAATTCACCACTTTCTGCTTCTTGGCTACTGGTACACTTCTTGAAGCACAAACTGTTGGTAGTGTTGAGTCCCCTTGCCTCATCTGGTGTATTACAGGTAGCTTACCAATGACATTGCAGTTGTAGTGGTCTTTGTATTCTATCATTTCTGGGGCTGCAGAATGTACATCTGGACCAAGATGGATAAGCTCCAGTGGGATACTGTCCTGGTGATCCAGTAGTGCTCTTACGTTCCAGTCGACTTTATGAAACATGAATCTGCCCTGTGCGCAATGGAGTGTTTCTGTCAGGACTGGCTACTGGCTATTGGTCAGTGGCAGCCACTGCTGGGACTGCACCTAGTTCAGAGAAGCAGCATGGATGCCACCCATGCAAAAATCTATTTGGGCTGGGATCAGTTGGGCAGCTAGCCCTGGCAAGTGATGTGATAGTTCGTGAAGCAATTGGGGTATTTCCATGGGTGTGAGGGACCTCCATGAGTCACAGGGTGCCTAATCAAAAGGGCCTTCCAGGAACTGCAGGGTGGCCAGGGTCCAGCAGGTAGTTTTCAAACCTGGCAGAGATCACAACAGTCACTAATAAAATGCCAGCAGTGGGAAGCAATGGGTAATTTAAGTACAATTCCCTCTGGTTAGGTGAGCAGTCTGCCATCTTCCCTGTTGCTGTCAAAATGCCATGGTGGCACTCAGCCTTTTCCCTCTCTCCTGATATTTCAGCTCACCTGCCTCCCAGCTTGCTCCTTCAGGCCCCATAAAATGGCAGCCCATGTTTCAGAATGTTACAATAAGCTTCAAAGAACTTGTCATGGTCTCGTGAATTCAGCATTTGAAAATAAGTTGTCCACAGCTATTTTGTTTAAAAATGTTTCATTCAGTGGCTGGTTTATTTTGAATTTCAAGGTTTATCATTGTGTTCCAAATATTTGCACTGTCTCATATTTCAGGTTTGACTGGTTATCCTCCCGTATCACTAATACACTGGAACTGGCCTTGAGAAAATGTGATCTGATTATTTCATGTTATTTTGATCATTCTAGCCAAGACATTGCTGTTTTCAGGAATAAATGAATACTAAATGTCTTCATGATATTCCCTCATCTCAATGGAGGTATAAAGGCATCCACAATAAGTAGGTTAATGCAACTGTTTGAAAACAGTCATAGGAATGTCATATAAATATATCAAATGTCATCTATTTATGTTGCACTTAGATCTTCAACAAATGCTGCCAAAAAGATATTTTCCAGCATTTTAAATAATGGAACACTTGAATATAGTGCCTAAATGTTTCATTTCTACTGCCAAAATCTAAATGTTCAATAAGACTCTGTTCAGATCTGTTCACCCAAAGATCAAAATATTTTTGTTTCCGATCTTAGTTATTCCTGAGTGCTGTAGAGTATTTTAGATAACTCATGTCCAGAAGATGATTAAGTCACAAACTGGGAAATGTTAAATCAGTTAGTGTAAAAAATGCTGCCAGTATTAATCTGAATTGCCTTGTTGCCAGTGGAGGAATTCGGGCAGTTTCAGTTTCTATAAAAATCCATCGATTCATTTCAGCAAAAAAGTAAATTGGTGGATGAGTGCTACATAGTTAATGTACTTGGATTATCTTTGAGAATAATATCAAGCAGAAATTCTGATAAAGTAGCCAGCTTGATTGAAAATGACCTTTCAACAGAATGCATAAAGAGATGACTCAAGGAAAAAAGGTTTTATCGCAGAAACAACTAATGGAGCTCTCCAGGGTCTTGTTTCTAGCCTTCTGATGTTTCAACTACTTTAAAACGGATATAGATGTAGATACATGCGGTATTAAAAAGCGTGCTGATGAAAAAAAACTATTGGCGAAATGACCAATGTAGGGGGTTATTGCCAGCTTTCAAAAGAATCTGGGTAAATTGGTTAACGAACGTCAGATAATATCAGTAAAACTAAAAGGGAATGCACACTGGTACAGGAAACATATTTACATAATGAGTGAGTGTCACTTGGCAAAAATGGACATGGAGAAGTCTTGATGGTGATTATTAATCATCCACAGAACTTATCCAGTTAATGTAAGATTGCTGTCATTAAGGCTAATTACACGACGAGATACATGACAAGAATAAGATAAAAGACATCGTATTCATCTACTGTAACTCATTGTTAAGACTAAATTTAGAGATGTCAGTCGTGACTGACAAGGACACAAGTGATTGACAACCTATTTTAAAAGGACATTGATGCATTGAGCAATTTCCACAACAATAAGAATGCTCCCAAGATTCAAAATACTAAGTTATTAATATAGCAGAAGTTGTTTTCAACAAAGAAAAATTGACCAGGCATTGCTTAAGCATTTTCCAGCTTGAAAATAAAGAAGAAAATGGTTAAAATGAAATATCTATCTAACATTCTGATCATCAAGCTATCAGAGTGAAGCCAAAATTGACATTGCTCAACATTACCAAGTTCTGGCTGACCTTCCCCAGTTTAGTGGATATATGAAACTAAATAGTAGACAATTAACTCCTTCTAAAACTAAGAGAAGGTATTCAAAATTCCAAAGCATTATTTTGGTAGTTTCATTACTCACATAACATGAAAATCACAATATGACTAGGTGGAGTCAGCAAGGTTCTATGAAAGGCAATCTGTGTTTGACAAACTTATTAGAGTTATTTAGATGGTGTAATTATCATGATGGATAGGGAGAAACCAATGGATATCGTATATTTGATTTCTCAAAGGTATATGCAAGAGTCAGGCTCATGAGATTGGAGTAATATATTTGCATGGATCAAGGATTGGTTCATGCACAGAAAATAGAGAATAAGAATAAACATAATTTTCATGTTGGCAGGGACATGTGGGATAACTCAATGATCAGAGATTGGACCTCAGCTGTTTACAATCTATATTAATGAGTTAGCTGATGAGACTGAATGTAATATGTTTCATTGTAAAAAAATATTTTATGGAATAAGAGTGTTGCTAACAAAGACAGCATTTGTTGTCCATGTGGCAACTGCCCTTGCCCTTCTAGGTAGTAAAGGTTGAGAGTTTGAAAGATGCTGCTGAAGAAGCCTTGGTGAGTTGTTGCAATGCATCTTGTACATGACAAATACTGCTGCCACTGTACATTGGCGGTGGAAAGAATGAATGCTTTAGTTGGTGGATGGGATGCCCAATGAGCACGTTGCTTTGTCCTGGATGATATTGAGTATCTTGAGTGGTGTCGGAGCCACATTCATCTAGGCTAGTGGAAAGTATTCTGACACACTCCTTATTTATGCCTTGTAGATATTGACAGGCTTTGAGAATCAGAAGGTGAGGTACTCGCCTCAGAATTCACAGCCTCTGAACTGCTTTTGTAACAACAGTATTGATATGACTGGTCCAGTTCAGTTTCTGCATGTCAAGGGCAATTACACTCATCTCACCCCTCGAGTTCAACTCAAGAGTCCATGTGTGAAACTATGAGAACTAAAGGCCGACAAATCCTCTGGATCTGATGTCCAGCATTCTCGGGTCTGCAAGGAAGTGGCTGCAGAAATAGCAGCTACAATGGTTGTGGTGTTTCAAAATTCCCTAGATTCTGTAAATGGAAGAGCAGATTGGAAAATCACAAATGTGATATCTCTGTTCAAGAAAGGAGGCCATGATGTGGAGATGCCGGCGTTGGACTGGGGTAAATACAGTAAGAAGTCTCACAACACCAGGTTAAAGTCCAACAGGTTTATTTGGTAGCAAAAGCCACTAGCTTTCAGAGTGCTGCTCCTTCATCAGGTGAGTGGGAGTTCTGTTCACAAACAGGGCATATAAAGACACAAACTCAATTTACAAAATAATGGTTGGAATGCGAGTCTTTACAGGCAATCAAGTCTTAAAGGTACAGACAATGTGAGTGGAGAGAGGGTTAAGCACAGGTTAAAGAGATGTGTATTATCTCCAGCCAGTCTCCTCAAGAAAGGAGGTAGCAGCAAGACATTTCGAAAAAGTCATAACACAATCAGGCAGAGTCAACTTGGTTTTGTGAAAGGGAAATAATGCCGGCGTACTTTATTTGAGTTCTCGAAGGGGGTAACGAGTACACTGGACAAAAGGGGAACCATGTAATTGTGATGTATTGACTCTCCTTCCCTTAGACAACATCCATAAGCTGAAATTATAACTTTTTATACAATCATTAAATAGAAAATAGTTTGCAGAAACATACATATTTAATTATCTAATTATATCTAGCAAGAATTATCCACATCTGTGGTGCTCATTGCCTTCATGCATTTCAATATGTTTTTTATGAGTGATTAATTGATCAGTGTGCAGAGACTATTGTTTATTCATTAATATGGAGGGAGTTAATAAGCAATGCAGTCGTACATGACAGTTACCAACAAACTTTTACTACCTAACTTAAATTGGGAATATAATTAAGTATAATGCTACATTTCAAGTGAATATTAATTACAACAGTACACTGTTCCAGAACCTAGTTATTATTTCACATAAATGCAGCCGTCAAATTAATCTGGAAATGTTCTGCTTTATATGCTCTGTAAGATCCGGTGATTTCAGGCTCAATGGTAATTTTATCGTTGTCTCTAACCTATCACTCAAAATCAGAACTAGACATTCTTGTAAAATGTAAAGGAATGCAAATGGGATCAGATCTCTAAATTAGCTTCTCAAATATATGCACCTAACTTCCAGTCTCTGGGGTTTTGCACCCAGGGTGGGTACCTCAAAGATACGCTGGTGGTGGTGGTAGTGGTGGTGGTGGCTGAGGGGGGGGGGGGGGTCCCATATAAAAGGTCCCAATTGGGCAATTGGGTCCCAATTGCCCAGGAGGTTCAAGCTTCTTTTGGGCAATTACCCTGCACTGAGGGCCATATGATACTCTGATTTAAATAACAGAATTCAGGCGGTTTTCACAAACCTCAGACGAATTCTAACCTCACACCCCTAATATCATAGAAATCATAGAACCCTACAGTGCAGAAACAGGCCATTCGGCCCATCAAGTCTGCACCGACCACAATCCCACCCAGGCCCTACCCCCATATCCCGACACATTTACCCGCTAATCTCTCTAACCTACGCATCTCAGGACACTAAGGGGCAATTTTAGCATGGCCAATCAACCGAACCCGCACATCTTTGGACTGTGGGAGGAAACCGGAGCACCCGGAAGAAACCCACACAGACACGAGGAGAATGTGCAAATTCCACACAGACAGTGACCCAAGCCGGGAATCGAACCCAGGTCCCTGGAGCTGTGAAGCAGCGTGCTAACCACTGTGCTACCATGCCAATATGGCCCCACAACCCCAGCTACCCCTCCACCTCACCAATTATGCACCTCTGACTACCCTCCAACTACCATGGGAACCCCAGCCACCTCTTCACCCCACCCAGTCCCAACCTCCTGACTATCCTCCACCCACCTTCCTCCTGATTACCTCCCAACCCCTCTGACTGTGCCCTCACCAGCCCCCAACCCCTATTAAGTCCCAAATATTTAAAGAGATATTCAAGTCATCCCAACTAAAATATATTCCAGAGAAGAGGAAAGGTGTTAAGAGGAGGGAAAGACTTCCATGGCTAAGAAAGAAAGTTAAGGATAACATAAAGACAATAACTAAGGCATATCGTATTGCAAAGGCTAGTGGCACACGAGAAAATTAGGAAGCTTTGAAAGATCACTAAAAAAGTCATAAAAAGGGCAAAGGTAAATTATGAAAGAAAACCAGCACAAAATATAAAATGAACAACAAAGGCTTCTATAAGTATATAAAGAGGAAGTGAGTATCTGAAGTGAACATTGGTCCCTTGGAAGGTGAGGCTGGGGAGTTTATAGTGGGGAATGCAGAAATGTTTGAGACACTAAATCAATATTTTGCCTCAGTTTTCACGGCAGAGGACATGAGCATTTTCCCAATAGCAACAGAAAATGCAGAGGTTCTAGAAAGGGAGGAACTTAGAACTATCATCGTCACGAGGGAAAATGTACGAAGCAAACTATTGGGATTGAAGGCAGGCGAGTCCCCAGGACCTGATGGTCTACATCCCAGAGTCTTAAAAGAGATAGCATTGGAGATAGTGGATCCATTGATTATAATGTTCCAAAACTAAGAGGGTGTTGGCATGCCATGTGGCCCTCTCCAATTAATGCATGAACCACCATTAAATTGTTGTGGTTCAGGGACATTGGATGTCAATTGGCTCCTTAAGACTCTTTAATTAATCCACATCAGCCCCTTCCACCCTGACTTCAATGGGGGAGATTCTGCTGCTGCCGCTCGGGAACTGATGTGGGCGTCTCCTGAGACAAAGAGGGCCTGTGCGGCCATGCTTCTTGGTACAACAGACTGTATTAAATCCAGACCATTAACTCTTTTAGAATTTTTGGTTTTATTTTATATTCCAGCATTCATGGTATCTTGCATTTGTCACAGAAAAAGCCTGATATTTTCTTTCTTTGAGATAATTTGACTGATGAGTCTAAATGTTGTTTTGCTCAAGTTGTAACGTTGTGTAGCTTTCGTTTCTGAAAGGCTATGTGTTGCTTTTTGTTAACAGCAAAATCTAGAAATTTGTGTGCATCCCCCTAAGGATGGGGCAGGGAGATGGTAAGGATTGAATCCTGTGCCTTAATGGTGACACTTGAGAGTCCTCTCATATCAGTACCATCTCAGGACTCATTGCAAAGAGAGCTGGTAAGCCTGTCAGAGCTGCTTTTGAAGCATAATTGAAGATCATGTCTCTGTTGATATTGCAGCAATCTTCAGGTAAGTGTGGAAGGATCAGCAATTGTACCGAGGAGGTTGAGGTGGCTCAGATGGAAGTAGCAATGTCTGTTGGGGAAGTAGAGGTGACTGGACCCAGGGTGGTGGGGATGGAACATTGTGGGCAGTTTATCAGTGGGCAGGGTAGGAAGGGGAGTTGCCTGCTTTTTTTTTTCAAAACTAAAAATACTGCAGAAGCTGGAAATCTGAATAAAAATGGAAAAAGGTTGGAAATGCTCAGTCGGTCAGGCAGCCCTTGTGAAGAGAAATAGTTCTGGGCTGATGTGATCCTTGTCAGGTTTGTTAATGATCATCATTGAACTTATCCAATTTTGTCTGTGGTTTATTTCCAACCAGAAATGTGCGCACAGTGCCCACAGAGTGGACTAGTTAGTGCACAAGAAGTAATTGCAGTGCGGTGTAATTTCTAAGCTAAATTCCTTTGCAAGAACTAAGGTTTGAACTTAAAACAGCTTCAAGTTAAAGGATGTAACATTCTGAAATCCATGGTATTGACATGGAAAATATTAAATTGATTCAGCAAAAATTGAATGACAGAAATTCAGAGTGATTAAGTTTGTATTAATTAAGACTTTTAGCCTCAATGAATGCTGTATTGAAATCAGATGCACGCCTAAATTATTTATTGAATGGCAAATATATTCAGTGATAATTGTATTTCTTGTTGATTAAAAAGCTAGATGGCTAACGCAAGCCAATCAAAAATTTATGTTTACCAGCAAGCTGAGATATCCATATTAAATCCGATTCTTAAATAATTGAATATTTATAACATACTTTGGCCGCATAGTAGTAAAGGGAGAAGTCAAGGAGAACACAGTTACAATGAGAAAAATTGCTGCCCAACCTTGTTTTTGAAAAATACACAGTTCTATGTCATTAATTTTTATAAGCTTTTTTATTAGTCTTTATTCTGCAATGCCGAATAGCTATTATACCATTCCCTGTTCAGGATTTTTCCAATTTCTACATTTTGGGCCTGATCCTAACATCAGCCTTGTGCCTCCGGAATGAACCATAAACAACTACAACTACCCCAGGATAAAGGAAAAGTTGGAGAGAAATATCGACACAGCAAAAATCTTCAAATTTGAAAGAGGGGGGGAAAGAGGCAAAGGATCAGATGCAGAATCATAAATGCAAATTAGAATGGTCTACCTAATTAGAATGAATGTATTGCATATTGTCTTCAGCAATTGATGAAAAAACAAGTTTGATGGATTCCTCTTTGAAGCCCTTTAGTCACCTCCTGCGGTGTGTGAAATGGAAAGTGGGCATGCTTCAATGGCATCAGCCAACAGGTCCTATTGGAGACTTCTGCTTATGAACATACCTGTCAGTTTGCTCAGTTATTTTTTTCATGCTGATTGCAAGCTGTCCTTTGTTTAGAGAATCGTTTTTTTTAAAAAGAAAAAACAATTAATAAAATCAGTAAGCCATATAGTCCTGAAAACTGTCAAGAAGAAAGAGCAAGTATAATGTCAAAATATGGAAATTCCCAATTCAGCAAATGTCCATGTTCAATTCGAGTGCTTTTAATATGCTCACTTGTCAGATCTCTAAGCAAGACTGCCAATAAACTAAGGGTCGTCTTTGACCCAATGCATCCTTCCCTTAATTCCTTTCAACTACCTCTGATTTTTTTCATCTTTCATTAAGGAAACAAAGCAATGAAGTGCTGATAATACATTCTGAACCATAATCTATGAACTGCTACTTGTTGATTTACATGAAATGTATGCAGTTTGTGAATATTTTCTACGCACCACACAAAGTGATGAAGAACTTTAAACTCAGCGCTGGGAAATGCCAAGAATTGGAGAAAATCAGGACTTGACAATACAAAATAGGAATGGGTTTTTTGACATCTGAAAATTAAAGAGTGCATCATGCAGCACTGCACTCTTGCCAACTGATTTGGAATATTGGAACAAGGAGATCTGTGGAGCCTTGAGGGCAACATGGAAACAAAATGATGATACAAAGTACAAGTAGCCCCAGCAGCCATTCAAATCAATTATTAACAACAATTAAATGAAGTATCAAGGTGCACCAGTTAAATAAACTAAAATTACAATAAAATTCACTGCCTTAAAAAGTTTAATGAACTAACAACTTCTGTAGTTGGAGAAATTGAGCCAATTACTGAATCAGAGAATGGTTACAGCACTGGTGGTCATTCAGCCCGTTGTGTCTGTGCAAGCAGTCTGCAGGAGCAACTCAGCTCGTCCCACTCCTCTGCCAGTTCCCAATAGCCTCCCATCTTTTTCAGCTTTAGATAGATATCAAATTCCCTTTTGAAAACCATGATCGAATCTGTCTCCACCACAACTTAAGACAGCACATTCCAGATCTTAACCAGTCTCTGCATAAAAACATTTATCTTCATATTGCTTCTGATTCTTTCACCATTGAACTTAAATTGGTGTCCTCTGATTATTGACCCCTCCACCAATAAGAATAGTCTGTCCCCAACCACTCTGACCTGAATTCTTATGATTTTGAATGCACCTCTGTCAATCTTCTCTCAAGCTTAAGAAGAACAACCTCAGCTTTGTCAATATATCCATGTAACTGAAGCCTCTGATGCCAGGTCCATCCTTGTAAATCTTTTTTGCAATCTCTCAAAAGCCTTCACATCCGTTCTGAACTGTGGCTCCAGAATTATTTATAATGCACGAAGCTGAATGCTTTATGAAAGTTTGCTTCAACGCATCCTTGATTTTGTACTTTCAGCCACTATTTATAAAGTCCAGGATCCCATTTGCCTTACTTACTACTTCTTCAATCTGGTCTTCTATTTTTACCAATTTATGCACATATATTCCCTGTTGTGTATCCAGGAAACTACTAAGTGTGGTGTGGCCCCAGATAAAACAGGTAAAAAGAGCACTCAGACAAATTAAGTAAAAATAATTTCTAACATGGCTGACGAGAACGACAGCAGTCAGGAAGAAGCGTTTCAGGAGTCTGATGAGGAGCTAAGACTGAGCGTGTCCAAGGGGAATCACACCACCTACGCCGAATGGACAACCAGTAAAAGTGGAAGTTGACACAGATATCGCCGTATCTTTAATCCCCAAGAGCATATATCAGCAGAAACTAAAGCATCTTCCCTGAAGGTCAGCATCTGTTAATGCCCCAAGAGACATCAGCGAAAGTAGAGTGAAACCAACAGTCACAAGTAGCCAGGAGACATGTGAGTGCTCAAACGCCTCTTGTTTCACCAAGGGGAGCAAATGTAAGCACAAAGCTATACTATCTGGAAGAAGTGAATACCTGCAATTTTCTTGGCTTGAACTGGCCCTGAATTGTCCAAACTGAAGGTGAATTGGTTTAGAGACATGCTAATCAATTGCTGGCTGTCTGTAGTGGCTTTCCAGAACCAGCTCAAGACAAACCTTCCTTTCTAGTTCCTGGTGTTGGGCTTCTACTACCGTACCATCAGGTGAACCCAAAAGGAAAAGCGATTTTATTGCCACTGCCAATTCCCCTACTGGGAACAATACCACAACCCTGCCAAAGGAAGAAATACCTAGTGATGTGCCCAAGCGACGGATACAGCCAGTGAAGGTTCGACAGCTTCTTAATTCAGCTCTCCTATTGATTATAGAAATCATAGAAATCATAGAAACCCTACAGTGCAGAAGGAGGCCATTCGGCCCATCGAGTCTGCACCGACCACAATCCCACCCAGCCCTACCCCCACATATTTACCCACTAATCCCTCTAACCTACGCATTTTAGTATTCTAAGGGGCAATTTTTAACCTGGCCAATCAACCTAACCCGCACATCTTTGGACTGTGGGAGGAAACCGGAGCACCTGGAGGAAACCCACGCAGACACGAGGAGAATGTGCAAACTCCACACAGACAGTGACCCGAGCCGGGAATCGAACCCGGGACCCTGGAGCTGTGAAGCAGCAGTGCTAACCACTGTGCCACCGTGCCGCCCCGTTATGTTTGCTTAGCCTAACATGTACCCAAATTGGTGATGCTATGTATAAACACTTCCATGATGGATCTGGGCAGTGGGGTGAGTGGGGCCTTAGAAGTAAAGGGGAAAGGATGTTGTATATTCGGGGAATTAGTGTGTGTGGCATGGCCCCTTTCAAGAGGATGGTCATGTGATCCCTCCATGACATCATCAGGGGCCTCCACAGGCTGCTGGCAGTTGTGGATTGGAACCTGTACAGTGCACACCTAAAATTGTCCCACTGTTTTTATCAAAACTTGTGTGGACCTCTTGAATGGAACTCATTTCTGCACCCCCCAGCCACAGACAACACAACACTCCCAGGTTCCTCTTTGCCTGCAGCTCCTTTATAATTGTCCTTTTTATCTTATATTGCCTCCCCTCAATCTCCCTCCCAAAATTAATCATTTGACAATTGTCTGCTTCAAATTTCATCTACTGCATGTCCGACCATTCCACCAGTCTCTCTACGTTCTCTTGAAGCCTATCATTATCCTCGGCAAAGTTCACAACACTTCACAGTTTTGTGTCATCTGCAAATTTTGCAGTTGCGTTCAACATTAATATAGATCAAGAAAAGCAATAGTCTTAATATTGACCAATGGAGAGCCCCATTATATACCCTCCTCGCATTCCAAGAAACAGTCACTATTGCTCTATTTTCTGTCATTCAACCAGCTTCATATCCATGTTTCCACTGTCTCTTCTATTCCATGGGCTTCAATGATGCTGACAAGTATATTTTATGGCAGTTTATCAAACATCTTTTGGAACTCCATGTAGACCACATCAACTGCTTTGCCCTCATCTACCTTCTCTGTTAAATAATCACAAAAAAATCAAATTAATTGAATATGAATTTCCCTTAACACATCCGCAGCTTGCTTTCCTTCCTTAATTAAATCACACTTTTCTACGTGACTTTGACCCAGAGTAACTTTTCTAAAAGCTTTCCCACCACTGAAGTTAAAATTATTGGCCTGTTGTTGTTGGATTTACACCCTTATTGAACAAGTGCATGTACCATTCCCCAGAGAGACCGTCAGCTTTTAAACAGAAAGGAATCCTTGTGAAATCAACAGTAATAACTAAAAGGACAAAATTTAAATTTGTAAGACTTCTGCAGTAACACATCAAAGTCAACATTGATCAAACTTCAATTAACAGGCAACTGATATATCAAACTGAAGGAAAAGTTAAGTCTTACAATCAGAACATAGCTTATACAACTCTTTTCCTCTAAACTATGATACTGGCAGATATATAGATAGATAAAGGGACAGTCTCATTGTCACTCCTGGCTCTTCAGCAGAGGTTCACGACTTCCTGGCCATATGAGGTCAAAACTTTCAATGTCATTCAAAAATCTTTACACTCTGAGTTTTCCACATCTAATTATCACCAGCAAGTCACCTCTCAATACATCTCCCACTTGACAATCTTGATGATCAAGAATTCCAGGGATTCCTGTATCCGACCCATTTAAATGGTTTAGTTTGCTCCAAATAATTGTTTTCCCCATAGTGTTTTACTTCTGCTCCCCATCATTTCCTGTAGAAGAGTAAAGACGTTTTCCTGGGAGAATTCCAATTCTCTTACCCGTACCCCTCACCATCGACTTATCCTCTGTTCTGTGAGAGGTGCTGTAAACCGCAACTCAACAGCTCCATGGGTTTCGATTTAAGTTTCTCTCCTGTTTCAACTTCAATCCCCATGGCAACCTGAAGTGACATGGACATTTCTCCAAACTGAGGTCTCTACTAGGAATTCACCACCCCCTTTTTCAGAACCATTTCACTTAAAGGTGCATTTTAAGCATAATAATTTTGTAAAGTTTAGTGTTCATGACAGGTATGGAATTTAAAGTTCTCCAGCTCTCTGTAACCATGCCTATATCAAAAGAGGAATGGAAGATTATGGCCGCCATTACTTCCTCCAGAATCCCCAGATGCATTTGGCCTAATCCTGGTGACTTATCGACTTTAACTGCGGCAAGATTGTCTAACACCACTCTATCAATTTTTAGTTAATCTAGTATCTCAACTACCTACTCTTTCACAATGACTTAGGCAACATTTTCTTCCTTGGCAGACAGACTCAAAGCATTCATTTAGTGCCTCAGTCCTGCCCTCTTCCTCCATGTAGAAATCTTCTTCTTGGCTCCTAATCGGCCCTACTCCTCCTTTTACAACCCTTTTACTATTTATATGCCTATCAAAGACTTTTCAAATCTCTTTTATGTTTGCTGCCAGTCTTTTCTCATACTCCGTTTTTGCGCTCTGATTTATTTTTCTTTTGCCTTCTGAACTTTATGGGTGGAATTTTCCCATCCTGCCCACCATGGAAATCATAGCAAGCAAGGGCGGACCATGGAAAGGTCCATCGACCTCGGGTGGGAATTTCTGGCCTTGAGGCGAGCATGGCCAGAAAATCCCACCCTATATCTTCAGCCTAGTTCTCACTTGTATAATCAACCATCTGTCATACACATCATTTTTCTGCTTAATTTTACTCCATCTCTTTCATCATCCAGGGAATTGTAATTTTGTTTTTCCCACATTTCCCTCTCATGGGAATGCACTTTGACACTACCTTAACTTCCCTTTGAAAGTAACCCATTGTTCAAGTGTAGTTTTCATAGAATAGAATCATAGAATCCCTACAGTGCATAAGAGGCCATTCGGCCCATCGAGCCTGCACCAACCACAATCCCACCTAGGCACTATTCCCATAAGCCCACATATTTACCTTGCTAATCCCCCTGACACTAGGGTCAATTTAGCGTCACCAATCAACCTAACCCACACACCTTTGGATTGTGGGAGAAAAGCAGAGCATCCAGAGGAAACCCACGCAGACACGGGGAGAATGTACAAACTCTACACAGACAGTGACCCGAGGCCGGAACTGAACTCAGGTCCCTGGCACTGGGAGGCAGCAGTGCTAACCACTGTGCCACCCTAAGAATCTTTGTATCCAATTTACTGGGCCAGATCTGTTCTGACCCTGTATAAACTGGTCCTCCTTCAGTTAATTATTTTTGATTTGGATTGCTCCTTATTCTTTTCTATAGCTAATCTAACTTTTATGATGCCATGGTCACTGCCTCCGAAACATTCCCCCATTGACACATGATCTACATGTCCCACCCCATTCCCCAGAGCCAGATCCAGCAATGCCTCCTTCCTCATTAAACTGGAAAAATACTCTTGTAGAAAATTCTCCTGAACACAATTTAGAAACACTTGTCCCTCTCTGCTGATTATACTATTACTACTCAGGCTACTTTAGGAGAATTAAAGTGCCTCATTGTGAGTACTCTACAGGCTTTGTACCACTCTAATTTTTTTTTCGAATTTTCTTCCTCTATATCTTTTTGACTACTTGATAGTCTGTAGAATATGCTCATTGCCATTACGGTACTTCTCGGTTTTCTCAGCTTTAACTAAATAGATTCTGTCCTTGAACCATCGAGGCCATCCTCTATCTCCAGCACTGTAATATTATTCTTAATCAATACTTGAAGATTAAAAAGATATGCATTCCTACATCTATAATTATCAGTAAAGAGGGATGACAAAATATATAACTTGAAATATACAGCTAACTGTGGTGAACCCATTACAATTTTGAAGAAATGCTGTTTGTTTAGTACGCCATAATTTTCACATTAAGGTTTCAGTTACCATTGACATAAAAGCAGCAGTAAATTAGGCCACACCCTTAAAAAGTGTACCAAAGTGCTTTACAAAAGGCAGAAGTTTTGAGAGTAGATTTAAACGACTCAACTGCCACACTTCTGGAGGACTTTTCATATTTAGTAGGGAATCTTTCAACATTAAAAATAGGTGATTCAAAAAGCAAATATCTATGCATAGAAATATGCACATCTGCACAGAGCTCTGCTGTCACAATGAGCAGTTTAAATTCATTCAACTAGCTACGCAGATAGGTGCCAGTCTGAAACTTGCATGCACAATACTGCTACATCCATTGATTGTGTTTATTTATACTATAAATATGCAGTATATTGTCAAATGATCCCTTATTTAAGACTGATAAGATAAATGCTCATCAATATAAACAATATACAATACCACAGTTATAGTACATAAAATTAAAATATTACCTTACTGGTTAAATTCATGCAAACTGTCAATTTTGTCAATCATTTCTCTGGAGTTTTTTATCACCTGAACCACCAGTCTACAAGCTTTCTCTTCTGCTAACTCTCTACATATAAATACTTGAATATCTATCTTTTATAAGGAATTATCAGATTTATTCTTCACAATAATTTAAAGATGTTGGTTCAACAAACCCACATTCTAATCACAATCCTTGTAAACTCCTCATTAATCCTTTTAGTTATTACCTTGAATAGGTACTTTCTTGCTACCAGCCCTGTGGAAAACAATTTATCATTCCTTACTATATCATGACCTTTCAAAATATTGAAGACCTCTATCAGGGCATCCTTTAATCTTCATAACTCTTATTACAAAGAGCTCCAACCTCAAATGTGTTTCTTCCTAAGTGTAGTAATCCCTAGTCTTCGGTAGCACTCTTGTGCAGTTATGTTGCAGATCTTTCTTTGTTGTATGGTGTGGTATGCAAAATTCAGAATATTTTGCTTTGAGACACTATAATGCTTATTAATATTAACAGAGAGTTGTTAAGAATCGCATGAATGTTTACGTATGTGTGTAGTAAAATTGTAAATTAGCTGAAACTGTGGTCTGAAAACGTGTCTAATATTTCACTAAAGCTAAAAAGACAAAGCTTCAGAAACCCATTTCCAATAACATGAAGAGGAGCAATTCTTCTCCCATTGCAAGTCTTAGAGGAATAATTTCTACAATGTTGTGCTCCCACTGAGGCAGCCAATTAGAAAGGTCAGAGATAGAGCTCCTATTCTCCAACCTTTGCACCTTGTGAATTTGGCTCCCTCCTGAGAATACAGGTTTGCAAAGTTAGCTCAGATATGCAATACTCACTATTTAAATGGTGTTCAATAAATAAACATAATTAGTAAAGAAAAAACATGACTAGGATAAGCTACAGTAATTAGAGTTATAGTAAAAATCACCCTAAAATTTCCATAAATCTTATATACAAGATACATTCAACTCAGAGGAATCTACAATGCTCTTAGCTTTGGGTGAGGGCAGGGCCTGGATTTTCATCCTGCTTTAGCAAAAATTTGGATTGTAGCAGATGACAGTTCTAAAAGGGCTGTGTTTAAAAGTGTTTTTAAAAAGCTGTAAGGGATAGGCCAGAAAATTATAGGCTGATCAATCTGTCTTCTATGGTGGGCAAATTATTGGAACCAATTCCAAGAGGTAGCATTAACTGTCACGTAGCAAGGCACGGTTTGATCAGGGATAATCAGCGTGGTTTTGTTAGGGGAAGATCATGTCATACTAACTGAACAGAATTTTTTGAGGAAGATTGTTGAGGGTGGTGCAGTGGATATTGTCTACACGGATTTCATGAGGAATTTAAGTCCAAAGATATTCAGGTTAGGTGGATGAGTAATGGTAAATGTGCAGGGTTACGGAGATAGGGTATGGATGGGGCAGGGGCTATGTAAGATGCTCTTTCAGAGAGGCGGTGAAGACCTAATGGGACAAATGGCCTCCTTCTGCACCCTAGGGATTCTATGGTTCTCGAGCCAAGATCCCACATAGCAGACAGGTCAGCAAAGGAAGATCTCGTGGGATACAGGGGAAGATGGCAGGTTGGATCCAAAATAGGCTCAGTGACAGGAAGCAATGGATGTTTTTGTGTATGGAAAATGGTTTCCAGTGGTACTCCATAGTGCTCTTGTTCGGGGCCCTTGCTATTTGTTGTGTATATTAATGATGGAGACTTAAATGTGAGAGGCATAATTGGGTACTGTGCAGAAGACACAAAATTTGGCCATGTAGTTGATCATGTAAAGGGAGGCAGTGGCGGAGTGGTATTATCATTGAGCTAGTAATCCAGAGATCCAGAGTAATGCTGAGGGGACCTGGGTTTGAATCCCACCACAGCAGATAGTGAAAGTTGAATTCAATAAAAAAAATCTGGATTAAAAACCTAATGATGACAATAAAACCATTGTCAATTGTTGTAAAAATCCATCTGGTTCATTAATGCTCTTCAGAGAAGGAAGTGCCTTCCTTATATGGGTCTGGCCTATACATGACTCCAGATCTACATCAATGTGATTGACTCCTATATGGCTTCTGAATTGGCCTAGCAAGGTTTGATCAAGTGGGTAAAGAACTGGCAAATTGAATTCAATCCACAAAAGAGTGAGGGAATTCATTTTGGGAGGACAAACAAAGCAAGGGAATAATCAATAAACGGGAAGATTTGGGAGGACTTGAGGAAGTGAGGAGCCTTAGACTGCATATCAACAGGTCATTGAAGGTGACAGCAATACTTTCCTTTATTGGGCAAGATATTGAATACAAAAGCAGGGATGTAATAATGGAACTGCTATAAAATATTGGTGAGGCCACAGATGAAATTGTGTAGACAGTTCTGGTCAGAAGAGCATAATTGCTCTGGAGAGAGTGCAGAGGAGACCTACTTGAAAATTGGAGCTATCAGGAGGGTTGGACAGACTAGAGTTATTTTCTTTAAAATAGAGGAGGTTAAGATGCGACCTAATTGAGGGATAGGTAGGGGAGACCTGAAAGACTTGTTTCCCCTAGCCAAGAGGTCAATTACCAGAGGGAATAGATTGGTGGAAAGATTAGATGGGACATGTGGAAAACTTTTTCACCTTGAGGGTAGTGGGTATCTGGAATTCACTGTATTGGTTGGTGGCTGAGGCTAAAACACTCAAATCATTTAAAGGATACCTGGATCTGCTTTGGAGGTGCAGTAACCCGCAAGGCTATGGATCAGGTGCTGGAAAATGCTATTAAAATGTGCGGCTAGTTTTCTTTTTTCTCTTTTTGGCTGGCACAGGTGCAGTGGGTTGAATGGCCTCTTTCTGTGCTTTGACTTTTCTATGGTTCAAATGGCCGAATAGTAATTGCAACAGGAGCTGTTTTGTTCACTGTGCAGGAGACCATTTGTCCCATGAGTCTGCACTGACTTTCTGAAAGAAAGATCTTACCCAATGTCACACCACCACCCTCAATGCATTTACCATGGCTAATCCACCTAACCTACACATCTTTGGACACGAAGGAGCAATTTAGCATGACCAATCCAGCTAACGTACGCATCTTTGGATTGTGGGAGGAAAGCGGAGCACCCGGAGGAAGCCCATGCAGACACGGGGAGAATATGCAAACTCCACACAGCCACCCGAGGTCAGAATTGAACCCGGTTCTCTGGCACTGTGAGGCAGCAGTGCTAACCACTGTGCCATCGTGCTGCCCTTTTAGAGTCTGACAAAATATCTCTGAAATAAGGTTGAAGGGAGCCTGACCCCAGAAGATCATGATGTGGAGATGCCAGTGTTGGACTGGGGTAAGCAAGTAGAAAGTCTCACAACACCAGGTTAAAGTCCAACAGATTTATTTGATAGCACAAGCCACAAGTTTCAGAGCTCTGCTCGTTCATAAGGTGAGTGGGAGTTCTGTTCACAAACAGGGCATATAAAGACACAAACTCAATTTACAAAATAATGGTTGGAATGCAAGTCTTTACACGTAATCAAGTCTTGAAGGGACAAGGCAATGTGAGTGGAAAGAGGGTTAAGCACAGGTTAAAGAGATGTGTATTGTCTCCAGCTAGAACAATTAGTGAGATTTTGCAAGCCCAAGCAAGTCGTGGGGGTTACAGATAGTGTGAGATGAACCTAAGATCCCGGTTGAGGCCGCCCTCATGTGTGCAGAACTTGACCATCAGTTTCTGCTCAGCGATTCTGCGTTGTTGAGTCTGCACCGACCACAATCCCACCCAGGCCATACCCCATATCCCTAAATATTTACCCATTAATCCCTCGAACCTACGGATCTCAGGACACTAAGGGGCAATTTTTAGCCAATCAACCTAACCCGCACATCTTTGGACTGTGGGAGGAAACCGGAGCACCCGGAGGAAACCCACGCAGGCACGAGGAGAATGTGCAAACTCCACAAAGACATTGACCCAAGCCAGGAATCAAACCCAGGTCCTTGGAGCTGTGAAGCAGCAGTGCTAACCACTGTGCTACCGTGCTACCCCAAGCACAGGAAGAGAACACTCCTGCCTGGTGATTGTCAAGCAGTGTTCATTCATCCGTTGTCGTAGCGTCTGCATGGTCTCCCCAATGTACCATGCCTTGTACTACCAAATAAGCCTGTTGGACTTTAACCTGGTGTTGTGAGACTTCTTACTGTGCTTACCCCAGTCCAACGCCGACATCTCCACATCATGGTTACCATCGACACTGCAAACTGCCAGCTCCAAGTGCAGAGGATCTCCAAGAAGATCGCGCATATCTACACAGACATCAAGTTTCTACAAAGATGCAAGAAAGCAGACAGGATACCGAAAGGACTACAGATCACGAACCCACTCAGGTCAACCTATAACACAGAGTACGCTGAGTGACTTTGTCATCGCACTTCTCTCACACTCCTCAACCACCTCATACACCAGCTCAACAGCAACTGCTACATCCTGGAAACCAAGATAGAGTCCATATTCTCAACTTGCGCTCAGGACGCAGACCAGCTGCGAAACTCTGCCAAGCAGACGAGACAAAGGAACCAAGCCATCTACATGCACATCAAGAACAGGAAACCCGGCATAACCACCAGCAGCAACCAAGCCTCCACCAGTACCACAGTAGAAAACAGTACCACTGCAGGGAAGTCCATTGTCAACTTGTCGGACAACACATTTCAACCATATGAAATCGAAGTTCTCAGCCGAGGGCTCAATTTCTGCCCCACCACCAAAATAGACCCCATCAGTCTCGCAGCGGACACAGAGGAATTCATCAGGCGAATGAGGCTGCGGGAGTTCTTCCACAAACCCCAAGAGGCCAACAGCGAACACAATGAGACAGCCAATGAACAGGAACAGCCGACAGAGAGATCCACGGTGCAGCAACCTAAGAGGAAAGAGTCGAATTGGACTCCTCCGGAAGGCCGCTGCCCTCGACTTAACATGGATGCCCAAGCTGTCAGGAGGTGCGTCAACGCCAGATTCATCAGCCGCACTCACAAGACAGCCCCGAAAGTTACCCAAGCACAATGCAACGCCATCCGCACTCTCAAGATCAACCGCAACATTGTCATCAAACCAGCAGACAAAGGAGGGGCCACCGTCATACTGAACAGAACGGATTACTGCAAAGAAGTGTACCGACAACTGAACAACGATGAACACAACAGACAGTTACCTGCAGATCCGACCAAAGAAAACACCCGTCAACTCAACAGACTGATCAAGACCTTTGATCCGGAGCACCCTCCGTGCTCTCAACCCACGTACTCCCCCCGTTGGAGATCTCTACTGCCGCCTGAAGATACACAAGGCCAACACACCCGGCCGTCCCATCGTATCGGGCAATGGGACCCTGTGCGAGAACCTCTCCGGCTACGTCAAGGGCATCCTGAAACAACTTTGTACTAAGAACCCCCAGCTTTTGTCGCGACACTACGGACTTCCTACAGAAACTCAGCACACGTGGAGCAGTTGAACCAGCAGCACTCCTCGTCACAATGGATGTCTCGGCATTCTACACCAGCATCCCCCATGATGATGGCATTACTGCAACTGCCTCAGTACTCAACGCCAACAACTGTCAATCTCCAGATGCAATTTTACAACTCATCTTCTTCATCCTGGACCACAATGTCTTCACCTTCAACAACCAGTTCTTCATCCAGACACACGGAACAGCCATGGGGACCAAATTCACATCTCAATATGCCAACATCTTCATGCACAGGTTCAAACAAGACCTCTTCACCGCACAGGACTTTCAACCAATGCTGTACACTCGATATATTGATGACATTTTCTTCCTTTGGACTCATGGTGAACAATCACTGAAACAACTATATGACGACATCAACAAGTTCCATCCCACCATCAGACTCACCATGGACTACTCTCCGGAATCGGTTGCATTCTTGGACACATGCATTTCCATCAAGGACGGTCACCTCAGTACTTCACTGTACCGCAAGCCCGCGGATAACCTCACGATGCTGCACTTCTCCAGCTTCCACCCTAAACACATTAAAGAAGCCATCCCCTACGGACAAGCCCTCCGTATACACAGGATCTGCTCAGATGAGGAGGATTGCAACAGACACCTCCAGACACTGAAAGATGCCCTCATAAGAACAGAATATGGTGCTCGACTCATCGATCGACAGTTCTGACGCGCCACAGCGAAAAACAACACCGACCTCCTCAGAAGACAAACACGGGACATGGCGGACAGAGTACCCTTCGTTGTCCTGTATTTCCCCGGAGCGGAGAAGCTACGACATCTTCTCCGGAGCCTTCAACATGTCATTGATGAAGACGAACATCTCACCAAGGCCATCCCCACACCCCCACTTCTTGCCTTCAAACAACCACACAACCTCAAACAGACCATTGTCCGCAGCAAACTATCCAGCCTTCAGGAGAAGAGTGACTACAACACCACACAACCCTGCCACAGCAACCACTGCAAGACGTGCTGGATCATCAACATGGATGCCATCATCTCATGTGAGAACACCATCCACCAGGTACATGGTACATACTCTTGCAACTCGGCCAACATTGTCTCCCTGAGACGCTGCAGGAAAGGATGTCCCGAGGCACGGTACATTGGGGAGACCATGCAGATGCTACGACAATGGATGAATGAACACTGCTCGACGATCACCAGGCAGGAGTGTTCTCTTCCTGTTGAGGAACACTTCAGCAGTCACGGGCATTCAGCCTCTGATCTTCGGGTAAGCATTCTCCAAGGCGGCCTTCACGACACATGACAACGCAGAATCGCTGAGCAGAAACTGATAGCCAAGTTCTGCACACATGAGGACGGCCTCAACTGGGATCTTGGGTTCACGTCACACTATCTGTAACCTCCATGACTTGCCTGGGCTTGCAAAATCTCACTAACTGTCCTGGCTGGAGACAATACACATCTCTCTCACCTGTGCTTAACCCTCTCTCCACTCACATTGTCTGTACCTTTAAGACTTGATTACCTGTAAAGACTCGCATTCCAACCATTATTTTGTAAATTGAGTTTGTGTCTTTATATGCCCTGTTTGTGAACAGAACTCCCACTCACCTGATGAAGGAGCAGCGCTCTGAAAGCTTGTGGCTTGTGCTACCAAATAAACCTGTTGGACTTTAACCTGGTGTTGTGAGACTTCTTACCCAGAAGATCTGCCAGGATCAGTAATCATGGAGTTAACTAGGTATCAATGCTGACCCACAGCAATCCAGTAAGGCTCCATTTAGATTTTTTAATCTGAAGCTGAACAAATAATGATCACTAGGTGAGGGAAATTTTCACAAATATGCAGGACAGATTGGCAACAAAATTTGGGGAATGAGAGATCCGACCAACACTTGGTACAATTAGAAATGATCTCCTTCCTGAAATACCGAAATGAAGAGTTGTCAAGGGAATACCCGGATAACGTCCAGAGACAAGGGCACCTTGGTGATCACCACGCAGTGTTCCAGGAAATTGGAAATTTTAAGAAGCTTGATCTGATTTAAACAGAGGGAACACATAATCCCTTCTGATTAGATTGTTTTCCAGTATATTTAGATTGAGGCAGGTTGGCAGTGGTGCCAATCACCACAATACTAGGATGGCTTACAATTTCACTTAAAGGGGGTGTGATTTTATTAGCCATGTAAGGATCAAATGGAGATCACAAAAAGCCACTGAAATATATTATAATTGATATCTATTGCTAGCATTGATGCAACCTCTGGTTCTCCAATGCAAATTGACTGACCAACATGTCAGATATACAGGATGATATTGTATTGATCTGTGGTACAATTTCCTTTTAATTGGAGATCTGTTTGTCAGTGATGTTGAAATCAAACATCTGGTTTGAACACTCAATTACAGATGAAAGATGTGCAAAGCCACATTACATCTTGTACATGACGAACCAAAGTAAAGGTCTAAACTCATTTTGAGGTAAGAAGGAATTTCATTGGGTCATTTATAATATCCATCAGCTGAATGTCTATAAAAATTACTCCACATCAAAAATACTGCACAATTAGCTGATTTCCACTGAGTACTGACAAAAACAATTACAGCTTTCCATCTGTTACTGGGAAACATCTCCGGCAAGTATTAAGAAGAGACAGGAAATGAAATGAAACATAAACCCTGGGTCAGCAATCATGGAACACCTGCTCCTCTGTTCTTTCAATTCTTTCCATAATGACTACAGTTGTTAAAAGGAAAGGAAGATCCAGGAGGAGTTGTTTTTGCTTAAAGTGCTTCCTTTTTGTGATAGAAGGCACTTGACCACTCTGGTGACATTATCAATGAGGAACATCCCACTGTGAATCCACAGGGTCTCAATTTGGCAACACAATGCCAATGGATGCCTTCACTAAAACATCAGAATAATTGTTGGCAAGGCTATTATTTGCACGCATGTGGGGACTGGGGGTGCAGTGGGAGGTGGGGCAGGGGAGGTGGGGGGGGGGGGAGAGGGGAGGAAAGGATGGAATTGGGAGGGGGATGCTGCGGTGGCAGCAATTGAAATAAAAAATGGTCTCCCCTGAACTTGCCTTGCCTTTATACCTGGGAAACCCAAAACACAATTTCTTTCTTGGTAATTGGTACATGTCTGCATCCCTTAACGATATGTATGGCAGGCTGAATTTATTCATGTTTTTCCTTGTCAGCAATGAAAATGGTGCTAAGGAGGACATAATAAAGGTTGAATAAAGTTAGAGATGCATTTCGCAGACTTTGAACCATCTGAAAGTCCAAACAATATTGTCTTAAGACCAAAATCAGACTCAACAATAGTAAAGTTAGTCCTGTTGTATGGAACTGAATGCTGCAGGGTAGTGAAGACAGACATGGGCAAGATCAATGTCTTTCACAGCATTTGCCTACTTAAGATCTGAAACATCTGCTGGCCAAAAATAATTTCCAATGAGGACCTGTACAAGAAGATGGCAACCACAGCATTGTCCTGGAGATCAAGACGTACTCAAAAAGATTTAAGGATGTCTAAAGAGTGGATACCAAATGTTACTCTGAGAAATTTAAATGCAGCACGCCAAAAACAACATGGCGTCGGACTGTGGTGACTGAACTGGAAGAGATGGGATTTACATAGGTCGAGGTACAATGCAGTGCACAAGACAGAACATTGGAGAAACATTGCTGCAGACTCTATTCACAGATAATTATGAATGACTAAGGCCATTTAGCCAAGTTGAACTCAAGCATCCCAGAATGACATAAAAACATATATATTACGAGCAGGGGTTGACCAGGTGCAGCCTCTGGAGCCTGCTCTGTCATTTGATAACATTGCCTACATTATATCAGTGGTTGCAACTCAAAAGCACTTAATTGGTTGTAATGCAATTTGGGACATTGTGAAAGGTGCTATATAAATGTAGGATGTCTCTTTCATCACACCTACATGCGGTAGGCAAAGTGACTGTAACAATGGTGAAATTGAAGGCCTAATGCTGATTCTCTGAGAATAATTAATCACAGAGCAATCAGCTGATGTTAGCAAAGTTGCTACAGAGAAATCACTGTATTATGAAACAATTCAGCTAACTTGCCCACACAATACCCCTCCAACCTCTTCCAATCCCAACTTCCATCCCAATCTTTCCTCTGGTCATCATCTGGCCAGCATCTCCACATCATGGCTACCATCGACAGCCGGCATCTCCACATCATCTTCCAACCCACACTCTCCTCCAAAATCCCTTCCAACTCCATCTCCAACCCCCACACTCATCCACCCCTCCAACCTGCATTATTGCCCCCAATTTGCCCCTCTCAGCCCCAACCTCTTGGGACTTGGCTCTACCTCTCAGTCACCTCTCTTGACTCCTCCAATGTTACTCAGTTATCAGATGCTTATCCAACATCCAGTGCTGGATGTGCAGAAATTTCTAGGAAGTCTGAAACCACTGTTTTCGGTCCTCGCTCCAAACTCCATTCTTTAGCTAGTGACTCCATCCCTCTTCTTGGCAAAAGTCTGACAATAAGATAGTCTGTTTGTAATCTTCATGTCACATTTCATCCTGAAATGAGCTTCCGAACTCATATTCATGCCACCACTTAGACCTGCTATTTCTACATCTGTAACATCACCCCAGTCTCAGCTCATCTACTGCTGAAACATTCATTCATGCCTTTGTTACCTCTAGGCTCAACTAATCCAATGTACTTCTGGCTGGTTTCCTACATTCTACCCTCCGTTAACTTGAGGTAATCCCAAAGCTCTGCTGCTCATGTCGTAACTCACTGCAAGTCCTATTCCCCTATCACCTCCGTGCTCGTGAACCACACTGGCTCCCAATAAGCAGCATCCTGATTTTGAAATTCGCATCCTTGTTCCCAATCCCTCTGTGGCATAACCTCTCTCTATCGCAGTAATCTCCTCCAACCCCACAATGCTGTAAGATATTTATTCTTCTTGAAATCTGGACTCTTGTGCATTTCAATTATAGTCACTCCACCATTGATGGCTACATCTTTAGTTGCCTAGATGTCAAAGCTCTAGAATTCTCTCTTTACAGTTCTCTCCTTTAACTTCTTTTCAGACACTTAACTCTTTGACCAAAATTTTGGACACCTAATATATCCTTGTGGGCTTGGTGTCATTCATCATTTTATAATGTTCCAGTGAAGCGCCTACGGATATTTTATTACCTTAAAGACATTAAAGCAATTCAAGTTGTTGTTGCAGAAGAAGATTGCGCAGAACGTAATCACCGATACTTGAAAAAGGAAATCTCCAGGCATCCTTGTCGCCCTTCATCTCTGCACTACTTCTGCCAATCATTTCAATCCTGTTTCCACCCTCCATGCATATGAACATTGGTTTAGGCAATGATATTGCTGGTGACATACATGTCAGTACAACATTTTGAAAAGAAGGCATGTAAAATCGCCGGCTCCAACGCACCCCTCCCGGATGAGCTCAATGCATTCTATGCCTGTTTTGAGCAAAAGGTCAGCGAGAGCATGCCCTCCACCATGGAAGCCCTGGATGAAACTGTATCTGGGGTCACCACTGTAGGTGTCAGAGCAGCTTTCTCAAAGGTCAACCCATGGAAAGTGACTAGCCCAGATTCGGTACCAGGAAGAGCACTAAGATCCTGTGTGGATCAACTGGCGTGAGTATTCACAGACATCTTTAACCTCTCTTTACAACAATCTGAGGTCCCTATCTACTTGAAGAAGATGACTATTATCCTGCTCCCTAAGAAAAACCAAGCAGCATGCCTTAGTGACTATCGGCCGCTGGCTCTGACATCCATAATTATGAAGTGCTTCGAAAGGTTCGTCATGGCACAAATCAATTCCAGCCTCCCGGACTACCTGGATCCACTACAGTTTGCCTATCGCCGCAACAGGTCCACAGCAGATGCCATCTCCCTGGCCCTGCACTCAACCCTGGAACACCTAGATAACAAGGACACCTATGTCAGACTCCTATTTATTGACTACAGTTCAACCTTCAGCACCATTATTCCATGAAACTCATCTCCAAATTCCGTGGCCTGGGCCTCGGCACCTCCCTCTGTGGCTGGATTCTGAACTTCCTAACTCACAGACCACAATCAGTAAGGATAGGCAACGACACCTCCTCCATGATCATCCTCAACATTGATTTTCAAGTTTGCTGACGGCACCACAATAGTGGGTTGGATCTCAAACAATGAAGAGACAGAGTACAGGAATGAGATAGAGAATCTGGTGAACTGGTGCGGCAACAATAATCTCTCCCTCAGTGTCAACAAAACGAAGGAAATTGTCATCCGCTTCAGGAAGCATGCCCCCGTCTACATCAATGGGGACGAAGTAGAAAGGGTCGAGGGCTTAAAGTTTTTAGATGTCCAGATCACCAACAACCTGTCCTGGTCCCCCCATGCTGACACTATAGTTAAGAAAGTTCACCAACACCTCTACTTTCTCAGAAGACTAAGGAAATTTGGCATGTCAGCTACAACTCTCACCAACTTTTACAGATGCACCATAGAAAGCTTTCTTTCTGGTTGTATCACAGCTTGGTATGGCTCCTGCTCTGCCCAAGACTGCAAGGAACTACAAAAGGTCGTGAATGTAGCCCAATCCATCACGCAAACCAGCCTCCCATCCATTGACTCTGTCTACATTTCCTGCTGCCTCGGCAAAGCAGCCAGCATAATTAAGGACCCCATGCACCATTCTCTCTTCCACATTCTTCTGCCGGGAAAAAGATGCAAAAATCTGAGGTCACATACCAATCGACTCAAGAACAGCTTCTTCCCTGCTGCTGTCAGATGTTTGAATGCATTTACCTTGCATTAAGTTGATCTTTCTCTATACCCTAGCTATGACTGCAACACTACATTCTGTACTCTCTCGTTTCCTTCTCTATGAACGGTATGCTTTGTCTGCATAGCGCGCAAGAAACAATACTTTTCACTGTATGTTAATACATGTGACAATAATAAATCAAATCAAATCATTTCTCTAGAATTTCCTACTATGTTGGATATAGTCAAGCATTCCACCTTTCTCCAGAAGCTCTCCTGCGTGATTCACCTCTCTGACCTCTACCTTCAGGGATTAAAATATCTAAGTTCAGAATTTTTAACAATGGGGTCCTCAGTTGTGCCTGGTTTGACAAGGTATAAATAACTAATATGTACGCTTCAAGTAGAATTTATTAGGCAAGATTTTACATGTACTCAACAACACAAGTTCTGAAACCAAAAGATGACCAAAGGGTCATCTGGACTTGAAACATCAGCTCTTTTCTCTCCTGACAGATGCTGCCAAACCTGCTGAGACTTTCAGCATTTTCTCTTTTTGTTTCAGATTCCAGCATCCGCAGTAATTTGCTTTTATGAAGGAAAGTTCTTAACCTGCAAGGCTTTCGGGTTCCTCAAATGTTGCTGGCACAGACAACGCCTTTCTTGTCTCATTAACAAAAATTCAAACTGAACTGTTTAAAAAGTGGTCAAGGTGAAATCTATAAATGTTACTTTAGACCAACATAAAACCCTACAACTTTGCAGCATCCAAATCTTACAGACCACACTCTAAACTGTGTCCAAACAGTCCTGTTGCAAACAAGCATTTTATGTGCTCTAGCTTCTCTTCCTGCTTTATGTCAGCATTCTTGTCCTCCTTCTTTTGTTCATCCATGCGGTTTTCCTTATTGAGAATCTTTAGAATGCTGGAAGTAGCTTTCAGTTAAAGCTACTTCATTACCACTTCTCATCCATTATTCCACTGCCCTAATCTCTGAACCTAATCTGTTTTGGTTGAATGTTGCAAAGACCAAAACCCATCTGTCAGCAAAAAACTTCACATCCGAGCCCCTGGAGGGGATATTACCACTGTGCACCACCAGTCGATGGGCAGGGTAAGCCGGTAAGATCGCATGAGTGCCGAGAAATCAAGTTCACGCCCAATTTCTCGCCTCTCGCAATCTTACTGGCACTGGAAATCCAGCGAGGTCAGTCTCACGCCCATTTCTGGCATGAGGCTGAATAAATTACTTAAATTTATTTAAAGCATCTTTTGCACTGATTTGATGATGCCGGGACACTATTGTCTGGGCTTACTTGCCTGTGTGACCTCGCTGGGAGAGGTCCTCTCCGGCAAGAAACAGCAACATGGGTCAGCCATGATGGCCTTGCCGGTAGAACCAGAGGTCATTGAGGCCTCCCAGGGAGCTTGGGGAAATGGGGGTGCCCTATGGGTAATGCTAGCCTGGCACCCTGGCACTGGTCACCTGGCACCAGGCAGTGGGGCACAAGGGGCTGGGGCCTACTGGGGGACTGGTCACTGCTGGTGGGGGGCACTGCACACTCAACATTGTGATCGGTATGGCGAGGGGAGGGGGAACCGCTGTCACTCTGCATTAGGATCGGTGGGAGGGAAGGAAGAGGGGCGATCAGGGCTGGCCATGGAGGGGTCAGGCGGTTGATCGCAGAGGGAGTCGGGCAGGCAATCGCTGTTGGGGGGAAGAATCGGTCCAGGCAGGGGGGTCGTGTTAGGTTGCGCTGGGGGGATGCTTTGTGGAAGCCATAGAGGCAAGCTGAGAGCAGCAGAGGGTGGTTGATAGGTCTCTGTTGCTAGAGACCTGCGCATGCACAATAGTGCCCTCTGCTGCTCTCAGCCAATGACTTGAGGCCCGCTTCTGCTGATTTTTCATGCACTGAGTGCATAAGATAGCATGCTTGCTTATCAACATTTTTTTCCCTCTCGAGTCTCAGTTATTCCAACGGCCTTGTTCCTGCTCTCCTGAGTTCCACGTCTGACAAGCTGCAATTTGTTCACAACTCTTCCTGTTGCACAAAGTGTGAAGAGGCAGAAATTGCAGCATCCGATGGCCTGCTTTGGATCCCTCGATAAATTCAGAATCTTCCTTGATTCATTCTCTTTTTGGACTTTGTAAAACTGCAACACTTCCAGGGTCCTACATTCCAAAGTCCGGTCGAGAGCCCATGCCAGCAGCATTTAGGGAAGCCATTTTGCTCAGGGGACTTCAAACAGACATATGGTTCCCACTTGCATGTGCAATGGAGTTAATAACTGTTAAAGGTACAGACCTTGGATGCCTCTTTTGCTGTCTTTACCGATAAGTGCACCTCTGGCATATAATGCGTGCAATCTGCCACATTAGATGCATATCTATTTGTTACGCATCTGTGAAACGGGCATGAAATGTATTTGTACAGAATAGGAAAGCACTGTAGTTGAGCTTATAATTCAGAGGCAAGTGTAAAGCTGGAGCACCTTCAGGAGAAATATAGTTGTCTCACGGCGGTTTCACACTGTAAAATTGGAGAGATAACCTAACGGCTAGCAGAGCTTTTAATTAGCCAATAGTATTCTTGCTCAGACTGAGACAATCATTTATGATTAAAATTCCTCATCTCAGGGGACCATTAAGCCAACTGGAAGATAGAGAGCAAGATGTTGCTGCCACATAGTTGTGGCACTGTTATTTTAAATTCCTGACTCTCTTCATCAAAAATATCATTGAATGCTGTAGGGAGTACTTTCCATTATTTGTTAATGTTAATAAATACAGACGTAACCATCAAGTGATTTTATCCCTGTGCTTTTTTTTTGTTAATATCAGCTAATGCAGGAAAACATGATTCAGTTGCCATCTCAGTGCTTGTAACACCATCAGTTCTGAAAGACAGTGGTGAAATGTGTGATGATTAGAGCTGGATCTCTCCAGAAAGATTTGGTCCAGTTACACGGGGACAAATTTGTTATGGCTATTTTTGGTGCATCATGCACTGCCAGCAATTTCTTTATATTGTTGACACTCCAGAATGCTGAGGGGCGGTGATGTATAAAGAGTTGCTATGGTTACTGCTGGTGTTCACCAAAGGTGAGAGTGAATGCGCATATCTGAAATTTATTTTTAAACTGCCAATGGCTCATGGAAAATTAGTGGTTTGAGATATCTCGTGTGCGGAATAAAGGCTATATTATGGCAGCGTGAGATGAAAAACTGTCTTGAAACATTTATGTTTCAAAATTCAGTTCCTTATTTTTGAAGTATGTATTTTGAGATAATTTTGCTTTGCTGGATTAAAAGTCTCGAGAGTCAGCTACTTGCAAGTTGTTCTTATTATAACATTCCTCGATATTACAAATTGTACAAAACTGCTGTAAAATGTTATTGGTTTCAGCAGATGCAACTTGTCACTAGGTTTGCACTGTCAAAGGTCTGAAACATTTGCCCCTATCTTAGCTTGTAGCCCAGTGTTCAGGGATTTCTGGCAGCACAGTCTTGTACTTATTCTTAGGAATGCTTCCCTTATATTCAAAATGATGAGGTGATTGCTATTAAGCAAGAGCTTTAGGAGTTTGGTTCAAAAATCTGGGAATGAATAGCAAGTATCCGCAGTAAACATGTGATAGAATGTAATAAAACTAACAAATAAACTGATAAACATTCTGCATTGACTACTACTGGCCAGTTACTGAAATTAATCAGAGAATCTTGGTAAAGTGCTGAGAAAACTGATTGGTTAGGTGAGCAGGTCAATTCTAACATTGCCAACATTGGGACATATATTAAAAGTGTCTCATTAAATATTGGCAAACAAATGCCCAGAGCAAGTCCAACGCTGAGTCTAGTACAGTGAGTGGACTGTGGTGATGCAACTTAAAGGACACTTTTAAGTTAAAACTGTTAAGAAACAGTGAGCAATTTCTGAGCTGAAACATTGGCCATACCACCACGTACTCCTTTTTCCAGTTCATTGCCAGGGGACAGAACTATATTGCAAAGGGCATTTCCTGCTCCCAGCATTTCTCTGCTTTGAGTGTTTCCAAGAGTATAGCATCCCAGGTAAACAATATTACAGAATTAGTTTATTTAGTTGCTATCTCCTAAACATCTGAAAACACATGACCCAATCCGCATTTAGAAATCAATATTTTCTTGTTCAACTCCAGGAATGGCCTTCAGAGGAGCGCAAAAATATATTGGCTGGAATGTTACCGCCCCGCCTGCCACAGGAATCGGAGCGGGCAAGGGGTGGAACATGGAAAGGTCCATTGACCTTGGGCTTTTCGTTTCGGGACGAGCGAGGCCGTAAAATCTCACCTGTTATATTACAACATGGGGGAATAACAATGCCACATCCAGCTCTTGTTTTGAGATTGCGAAAGTGCAATTAATAAATTATAACACTGGTGCATGAGAAAGAACATTTTCTCCTGGAATCTTATATTTCAATGGTAGTTTCTTCTTTGGTGTGTCTAATTGCTTTATCTGATGCCTTACTCTGATTGAAGTTGCAGCTTCAATTGTCTTCTCAAGCCAGTTGGGAAATAATGCCAATTCAATTAGTTCTGTTGCTCAACCTTTCTACTCTATGGTCTGAAACATATATTTACAGCTCATTTATTAAACACAACTTAGCAACATAGAAATTAGAAGCAGGAGTAGGCCATTCGGCCCTTTGAGCCTGCTTCACCATTCATTATGATCATGGCTCATCATCAAATTCAATATCCTGATCCTCCCTCCCTTCTCCCCATGTCCCTTGATCCCTTTAGCCTAAGAGCTATATCTAATTTCCTCTTGAAATCAGACAATATTTTTGCCTCAACTACTTTCTGTGTAGTGAATTCCACACATTCATCATTCTCTGGGTGAAGAAATTTCTCCTCACCTCAGTTCTCAAAGGTTTACCCGTTATCCTCAAATTATGAACCCTAGTGCTGGACTTCTGGACATTGTCACTGACAAATGGTATTTATGACTACTTTGGTCATGCCATGTCAGAATGTAAACGTCAGAAGATAAATGTAACTAAAAGTAAAGTGGCCATAGTCTCAGATGACCATACATTGTTGCTGCCTTTGTGGAAGCGAGCTGACCGGTGGTGATTTAATCTGAAGGTCACCACACCTCAGGCAAGGGGCAAAGGTTGAGAAGATGGGCCTTCATGAATAACCTCAGCCAGTACAGGAATTGCTGTTGGCATCACTCTGCATCACTAACCAGCCAACTGACCCAAGCTGACCTGTGACCTAAGTATCAAAGGTTTGATTTGTAGAGAAAAGGGTTAACATCAGAGCTACACATGATGCTGATGTAATTATGATGTCACATTCCATGACTGAGAAGGAAGGAAGATCTGGAAAGATGGGATGCACCAACCTCTTTGAGAGGTTCAAGTGTAAATGCTTGCTATAAATACAGAGTACTAGTTTTAAGAAACTACAGACTTGAGAGGAGCACTGTGGGAAAATAGACAAGCCCTAAAACTCCCACCTAGGCCCTAAAATCTTTTTTAAAATGATAGCAGTGGGTAAAAGACCCAGAAAACCTTTAAAAGATAAAGGGCTGGTAAGAAAAGAGATCCTCAAAGGAAGGGCAAAAGAAAAAAAATAAGATTCACCAAAACATTGCAATATTGGAGGAGGAGCAGATGCATGCTGAGTCACAGGCCCAGAGAAGGGAGAGCAGTGAGCACAGGCCAGAAACATTAAAAGCAACACAGAAAACGGAACAATTCCAGGGTTCAACAGAAGCATGGAATCCATATTACCACTCCCAGAACCATTTCTGAACGCAGAACTGTGACAACTGGAGACAAGGTTTCACTAGGCACAGAACCACTTCTGGATCATAAACGATAATCAGAAAGACCAAGTTAGTACTCTATTTTATGCAGTAGGATCTATGACTGATGATATGATAGCAAGGCAGGGAGTTGATGAGACTTCAACTTCCAATGAAGAAATCCAATGAAGAGTCTTTTGACTCTTATTTCAGTGTCTCAGGGAGCTAAATATAATGTTTTTCTTTAATTAAAAGAAAAACAAAGGCCAGGCAAAAGCATGGATTTGTTCACCAACAAATGCATACAAGGTGGCAAAGATTAGGGGGAACCTAAAGGATAGGGAAATCTTTAAAGGTCAGCAGAAAGCCACGTAAAAAGCTATAAAGAAAGGTAAGGTGGATTATGAGAGTAAACTAGCTCAGAATATAAAAACAGATAGCAAAGGTTTCTACAAATATATAAAATGAAAAAGAGTGGCGAAAGTAAACATTGGTCCTTTAGAGGATGAGAAGGGGGATGTAATAACTGGAAATGAGAAAATGGCTGAGGCATTGAACAGGTATTTTGTGTCGGTCTTAGTAGAAGACACAAATAACATGCAAAAAATTGATGACAGGAAGGCTATGGCAAGTGAGAACATAGAAACTATGTTCTTCCTTGTTGATAGATTCAAGCATTTTCCCTACTATAGAAGTTAAGCTAACCGGCCTATAGTTACCTGCTTTTTGTCGACCTCCTTTTTTAAACAGTGGCGTCACATTTGCTGTTTTCCAATCTGCGGGAACCATCCCAGAGTCCAGCGAATTTTGGTAAATTACCACTAGTGCATTTGCTATTTTCCCGCCATCTCTTTTACTATCCTGGGATGCATTCCATCTGGACCTGGAGACTTGTCTACCTTGAGCCCATTAACGTGCCCAACACTACCTCTTTCGTGATAGCATGCTGCTGTGCAGAGGGACCTGGGTGTCCTTGTGCAGGAATCTCAAGGAGTTGGTTTGCAGGTGCAGCAGGTAATTAAGAAGGCAAATGGAATTTTGTCCTTCATTGCTAGAGGGATGGAGTTTAAAAACAGCGAGATTATGTTGCAGCTGTATAAGGTGCTGGTGAGGCCACACCTGGAGTACTGTGTACAGTTTTGGTCTCCTGACTTGAGAAAGGATATACTGGCACTGGAGGGGGTGCAGAGGAGATTCACTAGGTTGATTCCAGAGTTGAGAGGGTTGGCTTATGAGGAGAGACTGCGTAGACTGAGTCTATACTCATTGGAATTCAGAAGAATGAGGGGAGATCTTATCGAAACATATAAGATTATGAAGGGAATAGATAAGATAGAAGCAGGGAAGTTGTTTCCACTGGAGGGTGAAACTAAAACTAAGGGGCATAGCCTCAAAATAAGGGGAAGCAGATTTAGGACTGAGTTGAGGAGGAACTTCTTCACACAAAGGATTGTGAATCTGTGGAATTCCCTGTCCAGTGAAGCAGTGAGGCTACCTCATTGAATGTTTTTAAGGCAAGGATAGATAAATTTTTGAACAGTCAAGGAATTAAGGGTTATGGTGAGCGGGCAGGTAAGTGGAGCTGAGTCCACAAAAAGATCAGCCATGATCTTATTGAATGGCGGAGCAGGCTCGAGGGGCCAGATGGCCTACTTCTGCTCCTAGTTCTTATGTTCTTATGTAATTTCCTGCAGCAAACTGTGATTATAGAACCAAAACATCTGACTGAGTTTATGAGATATGATTCCATCACAGATTATGTTCAATGGAAGTATCAAACAACAGCAGACACACAGTCATGAATACTATCAGAAGGAACTAAACAAGTGGACTTGCACTTCATTGATCAGGATGCAGCATAGACATCCGTAATTACTCAGGGCTTATAAGCTACTACAAAAAAATTACAGGCAGTAATACAAGCCCAGCAATGAGAGGGAAAATGTCTTCAAATCAGAGAATATTGTCTGGAAGGATGGCCAGACTATACCCCACTAATCCAATACTCTAGCAATATATTGAACAGTGCAAGCACCTCATTAGACTATAAGAGGTAGAAGCAGAAGTAGGCCATTCAGCCCATCAAGTCTGCTCCACCATTCAGTGAGATCATGACTGGTTTGATATGATAATCCTCAACTCCACTTTCCCATTTTATCCCCTTAACCCTAGATTCCCTTATTGATTAAAAATCTACCTCAGCCTTGAATACACTGACGACACAGTCTCTACAGCTGATTGCAGTAAAAACTACCACAGATTCACTCCCCTCAGAGAAAATATTCCTCCTCAGCTCTGTTTTAAATGGGTGACCCCTTACTCTGAGATTATGCCCTCTGGTCCGAGACTCTCCCACAAGAGGAAACAACCCCTCAGCATCTACCCTGTTAAGTCCCCTGAGAATCCTTTATGTCTCAGTAAGGTCACCTCTCATTCTTCTAAACTCCAGTAAGCACAGGTCAACCTACTCTACCTCCCCTCATAAATAAATCCCTCCATACCTAGGATCGACTTTGTAAACCTTCTTTGGATTGCCTCCAATGACAGCAGATCTTTCCTTAGATAAGGGACCAAAACTGTTCACAGTATTCCAGGTGTGGCCTAACTAGTACCTTGTATAGTTTTAGCAACACTTGCCTATTTTTATCCTCCATTCATTTTGAAATAAAGGTCAACATTTCATTTGCCTTCCCTATTAGCTGCTGAATTTGCATGTTAGCTTTTTCTGATTTATGTACAAGCACGCCCAAATCCCTAGGTGCTCAACTTTCTGCAGTTTTTCTCCATTTAAATAATATTTAACTCCTTTATTCTTCATACCAACATACATAACATCATGTTTTCCTACAATCTATCTCATCTGCCAAGTTTTTGCCCACTTACTTAACTTATATTCCTCGGCAACTTGTGTGCGTCATCCTCACCACTCACTTTCCCACCGATTTTTGTTTCATCCATAGTAGTACATTCACTTCCCTCATCCAAGCCATTCATCGATGTTGTAAATAATTGTGGCCCTAGCACTGATCCCTTTATGGAACTCCAATAGTTACAGGTTGCCATCCTAAAAAAATGCCCCCCATTATCCCAGCCCTCTGGCCTTTGTTAGTTAGCCAATCCTCTACCTATGCTAATATACTATGCCCAGCACCATGGATTCTTACCTGATTAAGCAGCATTTTATGCAATACATTATTGAATACTTTTAGGAAATTATTGCATTATCAACAGTTTATTAATCTTTAATGAGAGAATAGTCACACTGAGAACACTTTGGCTTGAAATTTTTCAGAAGCTTCACCAAGGTCATCTAGGTATGGCAAAATGTCATGTCTGGTGGTCAGGCATTACTCACCTTATAGGAGAAATGATTTCTAATTGTTTTAATTGTGCCACAAAGAACCAGAACAAATGAAGCCACTACTACCTTCTAATATTCCATCAAGGCCATGGAGCACCTGGGAATGGACCTATTTGAATTTAAAGGGAAAACCTTCCTGATTGTCATTGATTACTACTCATGGTGGGTGGAAGAAAACAGATTGCATAGTATCACAGCAGGTGCAGTCATCCAATCCCTCAAGATACATGGCAGACAATGGCTTACAATATGCTAATGAACTGTTCCACAACTGTCCAAACAAATATGGCTTAATTCATGTAACCAGTTGAACTCCCGATCCTCAAGCAAATGAAGATGTTGAGAGATGGGTATAAACCGTCAAGGATTTATCGAAGGAAAATGAAGATCATAACTTAGCTCTTTAGAGTTATCAAACCTCGCCACCACAAAATGGTTTCTCATCATTGGAGTTAATAATGTAGAAGACAGAGCACACAGCTGCCATCTCCAGCCCACAAACCTAAATGCATCATCACGAATTACCACAAGAGGGTAAAAGTGTGCGAGGAAGTACAGAGAAAAAAAACCTCAGAACTTTAATTACAGGCATAGAGTACCGGAATTACCAATGCATAAGGAGAGATTATGGGTCTGAACCCAAGAGAAGGAAGGTACAGTCATTGTGAAAGTTGCACAACCATAATCATACAGAATTTAGACAGACTAGTGTGTCATAAGAAAGACAAAGCCAATGGAAACTTGGGATTTCTCCTCAGATCCTGATGAAGAAAAAGGAGGATGTACTCCAAGGAATGCAGCTACCCAGGAGAACACTCGCACCAACAGAAGGGAGTATATGAAAGATCTTCGACTTCAAAAGGAGATCAGAAAGAGATCAGAGAGATTGATCAAAACACCTCAAAGACAAACCCTGTGAAATCTAAGATGTTGGGGAGGATGGAGAGTAAAGAATTAATTTCAGTAGCACACATGATGCTGATGCCATAACAATATCATAATGATGTCAGATCACATGGCTGAGAAGTAATCCAGATCTGGAAGGAGGAGAAGCTCTAACCTCATGTACAGATCCAAATGTGTAAATACTTACTGCAAATAAAAAGTAATGGTTTTAAGAATCTATAGACTTGAGCAGCATACTTTGGGAGACCAATCTCTAAAACTCCCGTCTAGACCATATCCACACAACAAAACATCACTTTTTTCTCTCTGAAATTGCGGAATGATATTCAGACCTTAAATATTCATGTTGATCAGCAAGACATATCTGAGTCCAGACATCCTAATGTGAACATTATACTCCACCCAAGGACAGACATCAGTATTCAGATTGGTCACATCTTGTAATCTTACATTGGAGCAGCTCTGCTCAAAATGGGCATTTTCTCCAAGAGCCATGGTTGCACTTCCCAATTGATCATTGAGGCATTTGTTGATAAGTTTGGTTCTATAATAATATAGAAAAAAATGGCTAACGACACATTGTTCGAGCTGGAAAAAGAGAAAATGCTGAAAATTTACTGCAAATTAGTAGGACCTGCGAGGAAAAAAGATAGGTGAATGTTTTGAACTTTTATATGGCCTCAAAATTGGAAAAAAAAGCAACATGTTCTCTGTTTCAGAGAGCTACAAAAAACAGAGGGCTGAGAACACAATGAGGAAAAGCAAGAGTCGTAAATGCAGATTGGTATCACAAAGTAGTAGTCTGAGATGCTCCTCAAAACCTACTGTGGTGAACCATCGTTGGTTCCCACCAGGTAGTACTGAGCCAGGGTCTGGCCAGTACTATGAGTCTGTATATATGTTGTTGTTGGGGTTAGGGTTGGGTTGTTCTACATGTTACTGTTGGGGTTAGGGTTGGGCTGTTCTACCTGTAATATAGTTATTATGGTACATCCCAGTCGGGCTCCGTCTCCTGGGAGAGGTATAAAGGTCACTGCTCTGTCTGGGACCCTTCAGTCTGGGATCGTGTATTATATATGGTAGCTCTATTGTAGTAGTCAATAAAAGCCTTTATTTCCTCGAGCATCTCTAGCCTCGTGAGTTATATCGCGCATCACCTACCTCTTCAGACAGGACTACTATCTGCTCGTCAGGCTCAGTGTCAAACTTAATCTGATAATGTAACTCTGAGGTAACTTGTTCTACTTTGTGACTACATTACAGGTGCAATACAAATACAGAAAGCACGAATTGTAGTAGTCAATAAAAGCCTTTATTTCCTCGAGCATCTCTAGCCTCGTGAGTTATATCGCGCATCAATTTTATTGACTACTAATTGAACTCTCGTCGTTGAAAAAAAAAGAAAACGATACAGAGAGCATGGAGCAAATGTTAAAGCCCGAACGTCTTACGCTGGACCCACGTGCGGCGGGCGCCTCCTACACCTTCGACCACTGGTTGAAATGTTTTCAGGATTACCTCGAAGCCTCCGCAGCGGTCACCACAGACGACGACAGACTCCGGGTCCTCCACGCGAGGGTAAGCGACGCTGTATATTTAACGATCTGTGCGGCCACCGATTACAAAGGGGCCCTCGAGCTTCTTAAGAAGCGCTATATTAAACCGCCAAACGAGATGCATGCTCGATATCTCTTAGCCACTCGACGACGGCAGCCCGGCGAAACGACGGAACAGTTTGCGTGCGAGCTCCTACAGCTAGCCAGGGGCTGTAACTGCAAAGCAGTGTCGGCAGACCAAAACATGAACGACCTCGCTCGAGATGTGTTTGTGGCGGGAATCGGATCGTCTTATATCCGACTTCGGCTGATGGAGCAAGGTAATCTCGATCTCACTAAATCTATAGAGCTAGCGGATACGCTAGAAACGGCCTCCAAAAGCCTGGCAATGTATCCCGAAGACCACGTGGAGACAGCGTGGCAGGAGCAGTCACAGACCCCACTTCGTCCAGCGGGTCCGAAAAGCTGCGTGATGGCGTGCCCACCCTCGGGCCTGACGACGGCAGCAGCTCCAGGCGGCCCGCGGTGTTACTTCTGTGGGGGAGTGAAGCACAATCGGCAGCGATGTCCCGCTAAAGCGGTGTTGTGCTCCGCCTGCGGCAAGAAGGGGCATTATTCGAAGGTATGTCGATCCAAACTTCCATCCAGGAATAGCAGTGCGGCGTGTGACTCCCCGGAGCCGGGTTCCTCGTCGTTGGCATCGTCAATGGTTTCTTCCACGTGCGAGGCCAGGACGTCGCCATTCCTGACGACGGAGTCGCAAGAGACGCGCGACCACCAGGGGTCGCTGATTTTGGCGCCATCGCCCACGTGCGACCTATGGGAGCAGCCATTTTGGTCGGCACCTACCGTGAATGACCAGCAGGGGCCGCCATCATCCATCTCAGCTGCCTGCAGTGGTGCTCACGAACCAATGGTGGCGTCGATCATCCTGGACCAGGCAAAGCCTCACAGACTCGACAAGTCCATGATGGACATACAGGTAAACAAACGCACGATTTATTGTCTGTTTGACAGCGGGAGCACGGAGAGCTTTATTCACCCAGACGCCGTGAAGCGGTGTGGCCTCCAGATCCAGCCTGTCAAGCAGACAATTTCAATGGCGTCAAGGTCCCGGACTGTCACCGTGCTAGGGAGTTGCGTGGTAAATCTAACGGTGCAGGGCACGGTTTACGAGAGCTTCAAGCTCCTGGTGTTACCGCACCTTTGCGCGCCAATACTCCTCGGACTAAATTTCATGGTCCACTTGAAGAGTGTAATCCTACAGTACGGTGGGCCACTCCCTCCGCTTTCAGTGGGAGAACAGCAGCCTCCAAATTGCCCAACGCGCTCCACTGTAGCCTCTCGACGCTTAAGATTACCACACCCTCCTTATTCCAGAATCTCGTGGCAGGCTGCAATCCCATCGTGACTAAGAGTAGGCGTTACAGCGCTGAGGATCGGATCTTCATTCGATCTGAGGTTCAGCGGCTCCTCAAGGAAGGGATCATACAACCTAGCGCTAGTCCTTGGAGAGCGCTGGTCGTGGTGGTCAAGAGTGGGAACAAACCCCGGATGGTCATTGACTATAGTCAGACCATTAACAGATACACGCAGCTGGATGCGTATCCCCTCCCGCGCATTTCTGACATAGAACATAGAACATAGAAAGCCACAGCACAAACAGGCCCTTCGGCCCACAGGTTGCGCCGATCACATCCCCACCTCTAGGCCTATCTATAGCCCTCAATCCCATTAAATCCCATGTACTCATCCAGAAGTCTCTTAAAAGACCCCAACGAGTTTGCCTCCACCACCACCGACGTCAGCCGATTCCACTCACCCACCACCCTCTGAGTGAAAAACTTACCCCTGACATCTCCTCTGTACCTACCCCCCAGCACCTTAAACCTGTGTCCTCTCGTAGCAACCATTTCAGCCCTTGGAAATAGCCTCTGAGAGTCTACCCTATCCAGACCTCTCAACATCTTGTAAACCTCTATCAGGTCACCTCTCATCCTTCGTCTCTCCAGGGAGAAGAGACCAAGCTCCCTCAACCTATCCTCATAAGGCATGCCCCCCAATCCAGGCAACATCCTTGTAAATCTCCTCTGCACCCTTTCAATGGCTTCAACATCTTTCCTGTAATGAGGTGACCAGAACTGCGCGCAGTACTCCAAGTGGGGTCTAACCAGGGTCCTATAAAGCTGCAGCATTATCTCCCGACTCCTAAACTCAATCCCTCGATTAATTAAGGCCAGTACGCCGTACGCCTTCTTGACCGCATCCTCCACCTGCGAGGCCGATTTAAGAGTCCTATGGACCCGGACCCCAAGGTCCTTCTGATCCTCTACACTGCTAAGAATGGTACCCTTCATATTATACTGCTGCTTCATCCCATTGGATCTGCCAAAATGGATCACCACACACTTATCCGGGTTGAAGTCCATCTGCCACTTCTCCGCCCAGTCTTGCATTCTATCTATGTCTCGCTGCAACTTCTGACATCCCTCCAAACTATCCACAACACCACCTACCTTGGTGTCGTCAGCAAACTTACCAACCCATCCCTCCACTTCCTCATCCAGGTCATTTATGAAAATGACAAACAGCAAGGGTCCCAGAACAGACATGGTCAACCAGATTGCGCAGTACCGGGTGTTCTCCACCATCGACCTAAAGTCTGCCTACCACCAGCTCCCCATTCGCCCAGAGGACCGACAGTACACGGCTTTTGAGACGGATGGTCGCTTGTACCATTTTCTAAGGGTTCCTTTTGGAGTCACCAATGGGGTCTCGGTCTTCCAGCGTGCTATGGACCGAATGGTGGACCATAACGGACTGCGGGCTACCTTCCCGTACCTGGATAACGTCACCATCTGCGGCGATGACCAGCAGGACCACGATACCAACCTCCTTAGATTCCTACGCACTGCATCTCGCCTGAATCTGACCTACAACAGGGAGAAGTGTGTATTTCGCACGCGCCGCCTAGCTATCCTCGGATACGTGGTGGAAAACGGGGTCATTGGCCCTGATCCAGACCGTATGCGTCCCCTCCTCGAACTTCCCCTGCCCACTGGCGTAAAAGCACTGAGAAGATGCTTAGGCTTCTTCTCTTACTACGCACAGTAGGTTCCCAATTACGCGGACAAAGCCCGTCCGCTCATCAAGTCTACCTCTTTTCCCCCAGCACCAGAGGCTCGTTTGGCCTTTGAAAAACTAAAAGCCGACATCGCGAAAGCCACAATGCACGCTATCGATGAGTCCATCCCCTTCCAGGTGGAGAGCGATGCATCTGATTTCGCCCTGGCCGCCACACTTAACCAGGTGGGCAGGCCCATCGCCTTTTTTTCTCGCACCCTCCAAGGCCCCGAAATTCGACATTCAGCGGTGGAAAAGGAGGCCCAGGCCATTGTGGAGGCCGTCCGGCATTGGTGCCATTACTTGGCGGGAAAACGGTTCACCCTGATCACAGACCAGCGGTCCGTGGCGTTCATGTTCAATAACACGTTACGGGGCAAGATCAAGAACGATAAGATCTTGAGGTGGAGAATCGAACTCTCCACGTATAATTACGACATAATGTATCGTCCAGGGAAACTCAACGAGCCATCGGATGCCCTGTCGCGTGGAACATGCGCCAGTATGTAGGAGAATCGTTTGCAGGCTCTCCACAATGACCTCTGCCATCCAGGGGTCACTCGGCTCTACCACTTCGTAAAAGCCCGGAATCTACCCTACTCGGTGGAGGATGTCAGGTCTATAACTAGAAGCTGCCGGGTATGCGCGGAATGCAAACCGCACTTTTACCGACCTGACAGGGCACAACTCGTTAAGGCCACTCGTCCCTTCGAAAGACTGAATGTGGACTTTAAGGGCCCCCTTCCCTCGACAGATCGGAATGTGTACTTCCTCAATATTATTGATGAGTACTCACGATTCCCTTTTGTCATTCCCTGCTCTGATACAACCGCCGCCACGGTTATCAAGGCATTTCGTGATCTTTTCACCCTGTTCGGGTACCCCTGTTACATCCACAGCGATAGGGGCTCGTCGTTCATGAGCGATGACTTGAGGCAATACCTGCTGTCATACGGGATTGCCTCTAGTAGAACCACGAGCTACAACCCTAGGGGTAACGGACAGGTGGAACGTGAGAATGCTACAGTCTGGAAGGCTGTCTTACTGGCGTTGAAGTCAAAAAGCCTTCCAGTCTCCCATTGGCAAGAGGTGCTCCCTGATACGCTCCACTCCTTACGCTCACTCCTGTGTACGGCAACCAACGCTACTCCCCATGAGAGACTGTTTTCATTCCCTCGGAAGTCTTCCTCTGGGACCTCATTACCATCTTGGTTGACGTACTCAGGACCTGTCCTCCTGCGGCGACATGTTAGGGCCCGCAAGTCCGACCCTTTGGTTGAACAGGTCCATTTCCTCCACGCCAACCCTCAGTATGCCTATGTGGCATACCCTGACGGGCGAGAGGACACGGTCTCAATTCGAGACCTGGCGCCAGCAGGGGGCTTGGAAACCCCTGTCGCTCCCATACCTCCTGTTAGAGACCCCCCAACTATTGTTTCCCCTCCTGACACGGCGCGGGCAGCATCGGGACCATCACTTAACCCTTTTACTCCCGTGTACAGCTTGCCTGAGTCCAGGAGATGATCGCCACTTCAAGGCGTGTCCGTGCTCAACGGATTGTCACCACCTCGGGGTCAACCGGCCCGTGAGACATTGGAGGAGCCGTTGGACACCGCCTTGGGGAGAACGCCACCGCGAGTGCCTACTCCGGTGTCATCGCCGGTGTTGAGGAGGTCACAACGACGGTGCGGTCCCCCTGACCGTCTGAACTTATAGACTGATGACCAATTGTTCTGTGTTTTTTTTTGTACCCCGCCGGCCTTTGTCTTCAAAGTAGGGGTGAATGTGGTGAACCATCGTTGGTTCCCACCAGGTAGTACTGAGCCAGGGTCTGGCCAGTACTATGAGTCTGTATATATGTTGTTGTTGGGGTTAGGGTTGGGTTGTTCTACATGTTACTGTTGGGGTTAGGGTTGGGCTGTTCTACCTGTAATATAGTTATTATGGTACATCCCAGTCGGGCTCCGCCTCCTGGGAGAGGTATAAAGGTCACTGCTCTGTCTGGGACCCCTCAGTCTGGGATCGTGTATTATATATGGTAGCTCTATTGTAGTAGTCAATAAAAGCCTTTATTTCCTCGAGCATCTCTAGCCTCGTGAGTTCTATCGCGCATCACCTACCTCTTCAGACAGGACTACTATCTGCTCGTCAGGCTCAGTGTCAAACTTAATCTGATAATGTAACTCTGAGGTAACTTGTTCTGCTTTGTGACTACATTACAGGTGCAATACAAATACAGAAAGCACTAACTGTTACTGAGTTTGATTGCATGAATAGACGTAAAAAGAGAAAAATATGAAATGTGAAAAGCTGTCATATGATATATACACAAAGTGATATTAGTCCAGCAGTGAAAGGACATTAGAGAGACAACGGAATGACAGCAGTTCTATATTTCTAAAAAAGAGAATTCAATAACGAGGGATCATAAATTAAACAGAAATATTAGCAGAGGGTTAAGAAGAATCTTTCTTCACATGGAGGGCTGTAGGGGGTCAGGAACTCGCTGCTTGCACAGGTGGTAGAGGCAGAAACACTTATTGCATTTAAGAAATACTTTGATATGCATTGGGAAGGGGAGGGAGATGCTGCTGAAATTCTTTCCCCATTACTGTCAACCCCCTTCCTACAAATTCCCTCCTGCCATCACTCACACGTGGCTTGGGATCCAGTGGCAATTCTAAGCCATGGGTGGCTGTTGTACTGACAGCAACCATAGCCTCCCCAGTGCCACTGTCTTTCAATAGAGCTGTCAGCATTTGTTTGGACAGGAGGTGCAAAGGTGGAATTTCTGTCCCTCGGTCCTTAATACTGGAGAAATCCCACTACCATACATGTAAATGCCTGAGTGGTACTGAATTGGGTGCACTTTCCCTGTGAGGGGCAAAGTGGGGCTCTTGCCAGCTCTCCAGCCAGCACTGTCCAACCACTGTCGCCTCCTTAAATATTAGCCTCTATTTCTTTCTCCACAGCAGCTGCCAGGCCTGCTGAGTACTTCCAGCATTTTCTTCTTTTATTTCAGACTTCAGATTTCAAACTAAGCAGTATTTCCTTTATGGCATTTCTAATTTGCATTGTTTCCTCCGATGTATAGACCATCACACCATGAGCAGAAACTACAGTTTTCTAGATTAGAGAAAGTAAAAATCACAGTACATCTTGAAAGAAGTGTTTGGAGTCGTAGAGTACTGATACGACAAGGATATTCATAACAAATGTTTCATTTGATACTGTTGGATCCATTGTGCCCCAATATGGCAGTAACTAGAAGTATAGTTATTTGAAAAGTGAGTAAATGCATATGAGCATGATGGTGGAGTTGCATTACAGATGGGAGAAAAGGTAGCAAAATTTGAGAGTTGCAGAAGCTAGGTGGATGAACGGTGAGGAAATGTAGAGCAATGTTTTTACTTTCTGAGGCAGAGGAAGTGAGATGTGAAATTGAGTTAAAGGAGTCGCTAAGGAAAAAGAAACCTGAATGACAATAATAGTACATGAAAAAACTTATTTTCCAAATATTGGAATCAAATACTGGAATCACAGAATCTGAGAGAAGGAAAGGAGATCAGAAGAAAATATCATCTAATAAGTTATGCCAAAGGAAGTAGTTCAGGAAGATGAGGAAAAAGGTTGTACAAGGTTTGGGAATGACAGAAATTGGAGGCATTCCCATACAGATAAAAAGCTATTAACTTTTTAAAGACGCTGTCGACATTCAGTAAAATAAAGATGTGCCTGTCAGATGGAATTGTGGTTGGGACCTGGAATGCACTGTCTGAGTGACTGGTGGAAGCAAGTTCAATCAAGACTTTCAAGAGAGAATTGGATTATTATCTTAAAAGGAAGAATGTGCAGATTAACTGGGAGAAGGTATGAGCGTGGCATGTAGTTGTTCCTAATGAGAGCTGGTGCAGATACGATGGGCCAAATTGCCTCCTTCTGTGTTGCAACCGTTCTGTGATTCTGTAATGTCTGCTCCTTCCAAAACCACATTTTAAAAATTACTACTGACTGTTCCTACAGCCACATCGTGGTCCAAAAATCAAGCACTACTATCATCAAGATGTGGGCAAAACACACGACACAAAAGCAAGTGGATATCTTGCTTACAAGCTCTTTCATACATATACTTACACCAGCAGAAACAGTCGTCCTTAAGCAGTTATAATCTGTCTTCTATGATAAGGTCCTTCTTCAGATGAAAAAAATGTATTTGGGAATGGATAAGTGAAACCTTGAACTAAATTGAAGTTATAAATGATGGCTTAATAACAAGGCACATGGGGGATCAGCTGTGTCTATAAGATATAATAACAGGGTAAGACAGGTCAAAATATAGGACAGAATAACAGAATAAAATGGGTAATCCCAAGGACTCATATTTGAATCCAGCTGAATGAAGAGATTGAATAAACTATTTCTTTAGTCAGTAAATGTCATTTCCTTCAAAGATATCAAGGGATTATTTGTACCAGAACAAATACCGGCAGCTGTGCTCACAATTGATTATGTTACTTTCCCAAAATTGTTTGACTCTCTAAACCTGGAATGTGTCATGAAGTTAATCCCTGTTTTTTAAACAGTACTTACCTTCTAAATATTTAAAACATTTTTTTAAATTCGAACACTTTAATCATCAACATTACTATTCAAGAAACCAAGAAACATTTTGCCTGGTCACTCAAAATTCTTAAATATGCATTATATTAACATTTGTGTTAAACTTTGTTCGTTATTACCTCAACCTTGAAATAATGGATTTTGTTTTTATAATAGCAGCACACATTTCAATAGTGCATCTCACAAACTGAAAAAAAGTCTCAAGCATTTTGTGAGAAACTGGCAGAGGTTCAATAAGCAGAAGAAATGGAGAACAGAAACTACAAGCAAAAGAGAAAGTGGCCCCAAAAGTCAAGAGCAAGAAAAAGCTTTCTGGCAGGATTTTGAAAGCAGGTATTTGGAAGATAAAGTCATTTAGTACGTAGTTCCAGAGTGCAGCACAATAGAAGAAAGAGTAGTCAACAATGGAATAAATATAAGGAACAAGTCATAAAATGGCTTCAGATGAGTGGAGTGTGTGGATAGATGGGAGGCCAGAAAGAGGTTCACAAATTATGCATGTAAAGAGTAGATCCCTTAAATATCACCTTCTAATATGGTGAAGGCTCCATGCTTTTGTCAAACCAACTAACACAACCATGGCACTTTAGGTTGTTTGACTTTATAGTGAATAAGACCTAGATAAACTCAACTAGCAACTTTAGTCAAAAATAGAAACTTTAAATAAAGTCACTGAACAGCTGACAACTGTTGCAGACACATCTGCCATATGGGAATCTGGGATGCTCTGTCTGTAATTTAGAAAGATCATTTTAATTATATAGTTCTTGGCTAAAGGGAAAGATAGCAAATTCAGGAGTTCAGGTACAGAGCGTGACATCTGTTCTATGTTTTAATTTTACTCGCAAACAGGATATGAGTAGATCTGGCAAGGTCAACATTTATTGCACATTCCTAATTGCCCTTGAGTAGCCTTCCTGAGCTTTGCCATTGTATTGTGTGTGTAGCTATTGTGCGTAGTTGTCCCCACAGCGCTGTTAGAAAGCAGGTGCCAGGGTTATAACCCAGAATCAGTAAAGGAATGACAGTATATTTACAAAACAGGATGGTGTGTTACTTCGAGGAGAATTTGCTGATGATGATGTTTCCATGCATCTGCTGCCTTTGTCCTTCTCAGTGAGAGAGGTCAGGGGTTTGGAATATGGTGTTGAAGGAGCCTTGGTGAGTTGCTCCAAGACATCTTGTAGAAGGTAAACACTACTACTAGTGCACCATGACTGCAGAGGGAATTAATGCATAAGGTGGTTAATGGGGCACCAACCACAGGCTGCTTCTGACTGGCTGTTGATGTTTTTGAGTGTTGTTGGAGCTGCAATCATCTCAGAAAATGGGGAGTATTCTCTCACACTGCTGACATGTGTATTTTAGATCGTGGAATGTCTTTGGGGAGTCAGGTAGTGAGTCAGTAGCTGCAGAATACCCATTCTCTGACCTCCTTTTGCAGCCACAGTACTCATATAGCTCAACCAGTTAAATTTCTGGCCAATGGTGTCCCCTAGGGTGTTATTGTTGGGGGACTGAGTGATGGTAATGCCATTGAAAGTCAAGGGGTGGTGATTAGATTCTCTCTAGTTGGACATGCGCATTGCCTGGCACTCGTGTGGAATGCTTATTACAAGCTGCACAGATGTTGGCCAGGTCTGGCTGCAGATGTGAATGGACTGCTCCATTTTTTGTGAAATTGTGAATGAAACTGAAGACTGCATAATCATCAGGCAAAGTCCCCAGTACTGACTAAAGTGGATGGAGGGATATCATTGATGCAGTGGATGAAAATGGTTGGGCCTAGGACACCACCTGGAGAAACTCCTGAAGCAATTCCCAACAACCACAACCATCTTCCTTTTTATTAGTAATGATCACAAGCAGTGGGAATTTTCCTGCTGATTTCCATTAACTTCAATTTCACAAGAATTCCTTGATGCCAAGTTTGGTCAAATGCTGTCTTGATGTGTGACTCTCGTGGCAAAATTGGTAAATGTGTACTACTTATATGACAGTGCAGAGGCTTGTGAAATGTTGAGTGGTGAGTTCAAGCCTCAAATAGGGCAATTAAAATCAGCCATGATCGTTCTGAATGGTGTAGCAACTTGTTGGACAATATAATCTACTCATGCTCCAACTGTGGTGTTCTTCTGATGACTCTGACCTCTGGAATTCAGCTCCTTCTTTCACTTTTGTAATGTTGTAAAGGTTCCAATGAGGTCCAAAGTTGTGTGGTCGTGCTGGAACCAAAATTGAGCATTAGTGAGTAGATGGTTGGTGAATAGTTGATAGCACTGTCATTGCCACCTCCCATCACTTTGCTGATGATTAAGAGTAGATTGGTGGGATAGTAATTTCAAGATTGGATTTTTCCTGCTTTCTGTGGGATGATGTTGTTTCTGTGCCAGGTAATGCCAGTATTATAGATGTACAGGTTGGCTAAGGGAGTGGCCAGATCTGGAGCACAAGCCTTCAGCACTTCAGCAGAGATGCTGTCAAGTTCCATAGAATTTATTTTATATTGTACGTGCGACCATTTTTGGCATCACCTTGAGTGAATCAAATTGGCTGAAGACTGGCACTTGTGATGACGGGGCCTCAGGCAGAGGTCAAGATGAATCATCCACTTGGCACTTACGGCTGAAGGTAGTTGCAAAAGCCTTGTCTTTTGCACTGGCATTCTGGATTCCACCATCACTGAACAAGTGAATGTCTTTGAAGCCTGTTGTTTAATTGCCCATCACCATTCATGACTGCATGTGGCATGATAGCAGAGTTTTGATCTGATCCATTCATTGTTGGATCACTTGGCTCTGTCTAAAGCATGCTGCTTCTACTGTTCGGCATGCATATAGTGTTGTGGTGTAGCTGCATTAGATTACCATCTCATTTCAGGTACATCTACTGCTGCACTTGGCATACTTTTCTGCACTGTATAATAAACCAGGATTGGTCCCCAGGCTTGAAGGTAATTGGGGAGTGAAGGATGTGCCAGGCCATAAGATTACAGATTGAGCTCAAGTACAATTCGATTGCTGCTGATTACCTGCAGTGCCCCAAGGATGCCTAGTTTTCTGCTGCTGCAACTGTTCTGAATCCATTCAATTAGAAAAATGGCAGTGCTGCTCAACAATAGATGGTGTCCTCAGTCAGAAGAAGGGACACTGTCTCCACAAGGAAAATATAGTAGTCACTCTAATCAATACTGTCATGGGCAGACCGAAGGAAAAGTAAACCACTGACAAAACCTTAAAGCTGAGTTTTCAACCAGAACAAGCAAATGGAGGAGAAACACAATTTTATCATTGAAACCTGCAGCGCTGTAACAAAACAGCAAAATCAGAGAGCACGAGCAAGAAGCAACAACATGAAACGTTGTGTAGTCAGAAGAAGATATCCGTGTATATAATGCCTCAGATGATGGAATTTGCTGAGAAACACATGGACAATGTCATTTGGCTTTAGTTTTTGAAACAAAACATGAGCTAACATTGTTTGTCATGATCGAAGGTGATCATCTATAGGCCAGTGAGAACTTGCTGATGTAACATCTTGTCCACCCTTGAAAAGAACAAGTTATAAAAGAAGCTGTTCAGGTAAACATACGGTTGCAGACAAGGAAGGAATCTGATCGTTGATGGAAGGAATACTGCAGCCACGGGAACCAAATGTCAGAAGGGGAATGGGAGTTAAAAAGGAAAACGGATTCATTTTCAGAACAATATCTGTTCTGTGCTCAGAACTCGATCTTTAAAGGGCACCTCACCTGTCATTGGAAGAATATTAAAGGAGTCCAAAGGAAGTCTGATTCATCATCGGGTGAGCTTTTAAGAAAGCTTGGGACATCATTGGAATAATATTTAAGGGATAAAAATTAAAATTGCTGCAAATACTCAACAGTTCAGGGAGCAATTTGTGGAAGGAAACAGAGTTAAGAGTTTCAAGCTGATAACTTTAATCAGAGCAGCAGTTTGGACTATTTAAGGGAAACTGACCCATCGTCAGAAGGATATCTACAATCAAAAGGAGTTTGTTACTCAGGTGATTGTATGACCATTTACTAAGAATATATTTGAGCATTGTATTGCCAAAGCATCATCACAACTAAGAGTAGACTATAGAGAGTTCATATCTGTTTAAATGATATGAGTGTGTGTGCATGCATGTGTAAGACTAGAATACAAAGGCATTGTATTGCAGGTAGCCTAATAAGGACATTCTATTGTTAGCTACATGAATAAGCTTATTGTATTGCCAGATAATCATGTTTTTTGCAGTGTGTCTGATCTAATAAAGCTGAACATTTAATTTAGATATTTTAGTGTCCTCTCATTCTCATTATGCTTGAACCATAGATTAACCTGTTAGAGGTGAGAAGGTTAAGTTGAACAAGATGCGTCTGCAACTGACAATTTGTGAACATGAGCTCAAGTAGACTTTTCCCTTGTTTTAGTTCTCTCCACCTGCTGGAAAGCCAGTCTTGAAGCTAACCTTCACATTTTGGCCACCCTTTGTGGCATTCTCATTGTTTTCGTAATAATTTTACACAATTATGTGGCTGCTAGGACATTTAAATTAAACACCAACCACAGAATGAATACCAAAATTCATTAAATCTACACCATGGCTAAAAATACATCAGAATGTGCTCCAGCGTAGACCTCAGCCATCCCGCTGCAAATGAATTTGAAGTTCCAGCCAAAACTCCATCCACTTTCATCGGAGAATCCCACCCATGAACAGGGATGGGGATTTTTGGTGTTAATATCCTAAATTATCAGACTCAAAACTCTACAGCAAAAGTAAGAGAAGACTTGAGGTGTAAAAGATTCCATTGTCGAATGAAATGAAAGTGTATACAGCTGAATAAGGTTGCATAGGTATTCAGGAGTGAGATCACAAAAGAATCTATAGATGAGGTCAAGGATTTCGAGAATTATGTGCAGGCAATTGAAAAGCCAGCAAATGCTTTAGCAGAGGAACAAGATGACGTAAACAACTTTTAAAAGTCTTGGGAGGCTGAAAAGTAGAGGATTGGAGTAATTGAAGCAGGTGACAACAAATGGGTGCAGGAATGTTTCAGGGAGAGGGGAGGGAATTTAATTCTTCACTTGGGAGAGGGCTGAGAGCCGGGGGTGACCATGGAAATGGGAGGGAAGAAAGATGGTGGAGTGCCAGTTGTTTTCTCAACTCCCCTGATTAAGTTAGAGATGGGGAAATTTGAGGACAGCCTTCATGTCCAGATTTCAATTGAGGACCTTAAGTAGCAAATTAATGGGCTGTCCTCATGATCCACCCCTTCTTCCCCCCATCCCACCCACTTCTCCTCCCTCAGCATGGACTGCATAACTGACCCTGGCGAGCCCCACAGACCCACTTTGATTCTGGGGCCTTCTCCACACTGGGTGGTGCTGGTCTGCTGCAGTGTTAGCAGTGACCACCGTTTCCAATGGTACTGCAAGGACTGGAGAGCAGGTCTCAGGGGTGAGCCTTCTATCTTTCAGAGGCAGAAGCCCCGATGGCAGCCAGTGAACTAACTGTTTGACTACTACTGAATTCTGTCGGGGTTTCCAAAAATGGTCATGGTGGGGCTTTCCAGCTGGTGAATGGGGCCATCAAAGTGGCCACTAAATTCATTCTCATGAGTGAGGTAGACAAGAGGTAAGTGATGTTTTCAGTCAGAGTAAGCAGCTTGGGTGTTGACTGGGGAAAGAAAATTGATTTGACCCTCATCTCAAAGTCACGTATGACAATGAAGGGGAACACCATGATGGTTTAGAAGTTGGATTGAAGGAAACTGTTAATCATCCATGGTTTGAAATGGTCTGGGCATTCAAACAGGACTCTGGTACTCAATGCATCAAGGATGGTGGCAGAGAGTTAAAGCTGGCTGTCAGTCGCATACATATGCAAAGTGATTCCATGTCTGTAAATTACAAAGCATCGTAAATGAGGAGGCTTGATGGGACATTAAAATTTAGGGATGAAGTTCCAGAATTTACAGCATCGACGTACTGAAGGCTTGGCCACCATTTATGGAACAAATAAACTTGGGGATGCTCAAAAGGTCAGAATTAGAAGAGTACAGATACCGGAAGGTTGTGGGGCTGGAAGAGATTACAGAGTTAGGGAGGGGGCCAGGTCATGGAGGAATTTGAAAACAAGGGTGAGAATTCTAATACTGAGAGCCGTCTCAATTGACAGGCAATATAGGTTAATGAGGACAGAGTTAATAGGAACTTGGTATGAAGTAGCACACAGACAGCAGTGTCTTGGCTGACAAGTTTATGAAGGGTAGCTCCTAGGACACAAGCAAGGAGTGTATGTGAATCGTCAAATCTGGAGGCAACAAAGATATGAAGGAGCAACAGGTACAACATTCATGTGAGTGATTCAGAGTTGGAAGAAAATTCATTTCAGACTTATTAACTGCATCAAAAAATGTAAGTGTTGAAACAATGCTGGGACAGTATTAGTTCGAGGTGCACATGAGCAGAGAGATGGTGGAGAAGGATGGAATGGTCGATGATCAACAGTTATGTCAAGAATAATAGCATGCCGAATGTGGTGAACCATTGTTGGTTCCCACCAGGTAGTGCTGAGCCAGGGTCTGGCCAGTACTATGAGTCTGTATATATGTTACTGTTGGGGTTAGGGTTGGGGTTAGGGTTGGGCTGTTCTACCTGTAATATAGTTCTTGTGGTACATCCCAGTCGGGCTCCGCCTCCTGGGAGAGGTATAAAGGTCACTGCTCTGTCTGGGACCCTTTAGTCTGGGATCGTGTATTATATATGGTAGCTCTATTGTTGTAGTCAATAAAAGCCTTTATTTCCCCGAGTACCTCTAGCCTCGTGAGTTATATCGCGCATCACTGTAGTCACAATCACAAAAGATAGCAATGGTAACTGATAAAGTGCAATCTGAGTACACCTAACAGGGTGGAAACTATGTTAAAGGGATTCAAGGGAGGAACTCTGATGGCATGTGGAGCCTGGTAGGCACATTCAGCAGCATCTCCCTTTTCTTTGAAACACATCATGCAGCAATGACACAGGTCACAGCAGAATTACTGAACTAGTTAAATGCCAAGTTAATGACTTGAGAAGTGTTTGGTGATCGTTTGTCATGATTAATTGATTTTCTTGATCATTCCACCTGGGAAATTCTACTTGGCTAAATTCACATACATATAAACTAGACACATCCACCATTTTAAAAGCAATGTCAGAAAAAAGATGTTTAACCCCCTGTTTCAAAGAGAAGGATATATAACCCCTGTTGACTTTTCACTAAATCTTTCTTTGTTTCCTAGGGGAAATAGACTGCGAAAACTGCTGATTTGGAAAACTACAATAAACCAAGAAATATCATATGACAAACTAGAAGTGAAGAAAGTATATTAGGAAACATCTAAAAGGTTGGAATAAGCAGTTACGAGAAAGAAGATGAAGCACTATAAAATCAAGAGATAATTGTGATAAACAAAATGTTCTACAGCATATGGAGCAGCAGAATAGGGTACTGAAGCTTGAAGGTTGTGCATGTTATAAGAGGATGGCTATAATTGGTTTAACGGAGGAGCCTGAGGACAGACAAGAGCTTCAATCAGCAAGGTATAAATTATTTAAAGATGACAGGGAAAATAAATAGATGGGAGTGTTAACACCACAAGCAAAGGAGAACTTGGTACTGATCAGATTTAATAACTTTACGTGACACAAGGTCTGAGTCAATTTGGGTGGAATCTGTCGCACCAAAGGAAGACAGTTACTTATTCCAAAAACCAACCAAGGTGAAAGAAACTGATGCAAGCTAATTTAACATATGAAATATTCATCAGTGAAACCACTCATTGGCTGATCACTCCTTGAGCCATATGCAAATTGGTCCACCAAATCAGAGGCCTGAATGTGTGTCTCATGCAGTGTAGTGGGGGATAGGGATTTTGATACATGGGGAACTGGGGAATGAGGGAGCTGTTCCTTGAGACTTGGTCCACTTCAAACATTGCGGGTAGCGGGTAAAATATGTGGGGGTAGGGCCTGGGTGGGATTGTGGTTGGTGCAGACTCGATGGGCCGAATGGCCTCCTTCTGCACTGTAGGGTTTCTATGATTGCCCTAACAAATTGAATAACTAGGGCTGGAGACAGCCTATTAAAATCAAAAGAGGGGAAGAAGGTTTCAGGTGAAGTGATTAAAAAATCTGGAACAAAAAGCTAGTCTCAGTAATGATTACCACAAAGCTATCAATTTGTGATGAAAACCTATCTGGTTCATTCATGTTATTTAGCGAAGAAAATCTGTCATCTTTAAAAAGTTGTTTTTAAAGTTTATTTTTTTAGTGTCAGAAGTAGGCTTACATTAACGCTGTTTTGAAATTACTGTGAAAATCCCCTAGTCGCCACACTCTGGCACCTAATTGTGTACACAGAAGGAGAATTTAGCCTGGCCAATGCATCTAACCCGCACATCTTTGGACTGTGGGAGGAAACCAGAGCACCCGGAGGAAATCCACGCAGACACGGGGAGAATGTGTGCTGACTCCGTCCAGACAGTGACCCAAGCCGTGAATCGAACCCGGGTCCCTGGTGCTGTGAGGCAGCAGTGCTAACCACTGTGCCACCGACCAAGTTTAGCTTACATGTGACTCCAGATAATGTGGTTGAGGTCGACCCTTAAGTGCCCTCTGAAATGACCCAGCAAACCACTTAGTTGGACCAAAACCACAACAGCGATAATAAAACCAGACAGATCCCCGGCATCAACTGAAACACTGAATATGACAAAAGTACCAATTGGCTTTGCAAGATCCTCTTCATTCCTTCAGTGTCAATGGTTCAACAACTTGGAACTCCCTTCCTCGCAGCACTATGGGTGCACCAAAACCACCTGGACTTTAGCAATTCAAGAAGACAACTCACCACCATCTTCTCAAGGAAATTAGGGATGAAAACATATGCTGGCTTTTCCAACAAATTTCACATTACAGGAATAAATAAATAGTACAATGGATGAATTGGGTGATGTAGTTTGGGAAAACAGATTAAAAGGTTGAAAAGCAATGGAGAATGTATACAGAAATATTTCATAATTCTCAAATAATGTACATTCCATTGAGAAATAGGATCTCCAGGAGAAAAGTGATGCAACTGTGACCGAAGTAGTTCAGGGCAGTATTAGAGTAAAAGAAGAGGCTTTAAATGCTGTCAAATAGAACAAGAAGTTTGAGATTCAAGAGTTTTGAAAGCCAATGAAGGATGACCAAAACGTTTAGGAGGGTGAAAATAAATTATGAGAGCAGGACACATTACCCCAAACCCATGATCCAATACACTGTGTAATAATCATTTGTGTGGCATCATATTGAAAAGCTTTTGAAAATCTAAATACATTGGTTCCCTTGTTACTACCCCTGTCAGTTACATCCTCAAAAATTCTAACAGTTTTGCCAAATATAATTTCCCTTTCATTAACCACCATTATTCAAAAATGGAGGGAGTGAGAAAACAGGTAGCTACGAGTTAGGGAGCCTTACATCAGTCACTGGGATTATGCTTGAATCCATTACTGAGGAGGCAGTATGAGGACACTTGGAAAATCAGAGCCAACATTGTTTCAAGAAAGAAAAATTGTGCTTGATAGATCTATTGTCATTTTTGGGGATATATTTGGCAAGGTTTAAAAAAAAGAGTTTCTATGAATACTAACAAGGAAGAGAATAGAAAAAGTAAACATGGGTCCCCAAAAAGCTGAGACATGAGCAATTATAATGGAGAATAAAAAATGTCAGACACAAACAAATATTTTGTGTCTATCTTTACAGTGGAAGGCCAAAAAAAACAGAAATCGTGAGGAAGCAAGTGTCTAATTAGAAAGAGGAAGTTAAGGTATTTAAAATTAGTTAAGAAAAAGTCTCAGGAAAATTAATGGGTCTGAAAACTAACAAATCCCCTTGATCTGATAGGCTAACAGGCGCTGGAGTGTGGCGACTAGGGAATTTCACAGTAATTTCATTGCAGTGTTAATGTAAGCCTTACTTGTGACAATAATAAATAAACTTTAAACTACATCCTTGCGTCCTTAAAGATGGCGGCAGAGATAATGGATGCACTGGTCATGATCCTTCAAAATACCTTACATTCCAGGGTGAATTGGAAAAAACTGTTACTGCTTCTTGAGGATTGGAAAAAGGGAACCAGTAGATATAGTAGATTTGAATTTTCAAATGCATTCAATAAGGTGGCATATGAAACACACAAGAATCTGAGAGGATTTAACAGGATAGGTACAGAGACTGCTTTCCCAAACAAATTGTAGAAGCTGCTGTCAGCAAAGAGATGTTCCATGGAGCAGACATTTATAAAAAATTCTTGTAAATTAAGTTCCTACACAGAGAAGCTGTTATGACACCTCTGCTTGGTTCATCTCTCTCAGATATATAATACACAACAAATGCCTTTGCTTATTTATTAGTGTTATACAAAGAACTAAGAACAAAGAACTAAGAAAATTACAGCACAGGAACAGGCCCTTCGGCCCTCCAAGTTGCACCGACCATGCTGCCCGACTGAACTAAAACCCTCTACCCTTCCAGGGACCATATCCCTCTATTCCCATCCTATTCATGTATTTGTCAAGACACCCCTTAAAACTCACTAACGTATCCACTTCCACTACCTCCCCCGGCAACGAGTTCCAGGCACCCAGTACTCTCTGTGTAAAAAATCTGCCTCGTACATCTCCTTTAAACCTTGCCCCTCGCACCTTAAACCTATGCCCCCTGGTAATTGACTCTTCCACCCTGGGAAAAAGCTTCTGACTATCCACTCTGTCCATGCCTCTCATAATCTTGTAGACTTCTATCAGGTCGCCCCTCAACCTCCGTCGTTCCAGTGAGAACAAACCAAGTTTCTCCAACCTCTCCTCATAGCTAATGCCCTCCATACCAGCCAAAATCCTGGTAAATCTTTTCTGTACCCTCTCCAAAGCCTCCACATCCTTCTGGTAGTGTGGCGACCAGAATTGAACACTCTATTCCAAGTGCAGCCTAACTAAGGTTCTATAAAGCTGCAACATGACTTGCCAATTTTTAAACTCAATGCCCCGGCCAATGAAGGCAAGCATGCCGTATGCCTTCTTGACGACCTTCTCCACCTGCATTGCCACTTTCAGATCCCTTTGCCTATCAATACTCTTAAGGGTTCTGCCATTTACTGTATATTTCCCATCTGTATTAGACCTTCCAAAATGCATTATGTTCAACTGTATTAATTTCTATTGATTTTAATTGTCCTGAACTGGGGCGTCACAAAGGCAAGCACTGCTGTCTCACAGCTCCAGGGACCTGGGTTCGATTCCTGGCTTGAGTCACTGTCTGTGTGGAGTTTGCACGTTCTCCCAGTGTCTGCGTGGGTTCCCTCTGGATGCTCCAGTTTCCTCCCACTGTCCAAAGATGTGCGGGTTAAGTGGATTGGCCATGCTAAATTGCCCCATCGTGTTCCAAGATGTCTAGGTTAGAGGAATTAATGGGGGTAATACGTGGGGTTACAGGGTTAGGGCCAGGGAGGTGGACCTGGGCGGGATGCTTTATCGGAGAGTTGGTGCAGACTTGATGGGCCGATTGGCCTCCTTTTATACCGTAGGGATTCTATGATTCTATAAATCCTAGTGGGCTGAACAGACATCTTTCAATGATATTAATTATCAAGATCATAGTTTGGAGCAGTCTGGTGTACAAAGTCCTGTGGGACAGTGAGGAATGTCCCTGCCTCTGAGCCACAAACTCTAGGTTCAAGTCCCACTCCAGGACTTGATGGCAAAGGAAGATGCATTCAAAACAAGTTAAGGAGATACTGACAAGTAGATCATTCTAACAAATGCTCACGACTGACATTAAGAGGAGATATTTCTGGTCAACCACATGATGGAGAGAAATTCTACCATCATTAACCATAACCTCAAGTTACCACATGCATGCAAAAAGTGTCTGTTGCCATAGCAGCTTGGACTCCTTGACAGACTGGTTGGCTCTGTTGATTGGATTGCTGATGTGGATCAGGTTGGTGCCGACAGCACCAATTCCAGCTGGGGTGAATTTAAGACTTGCCCTCTTGCTCTAACTGTGGTGGAAGTTGTGGCGCTGTGGGTCGGATCTGACTTTAGGCAGAAAGCGCAAGAAGAAGAAAATGTTAGTGATAATAAATTATTCAATAAAGGATCTTCTCAATCACAGCATTTGGAAATGTCAACTACATCACATCAATGTGACCAGTTGGTTGTGGGGTGAAGGCTCCATGACCTTTTAAACGGTGAGTCATTGTGGAACAAACTAAAGTTTGGATTATCCTGCAGGTACACAACTTGGAAATTGCACCCAAAATTATTGTCGTTCCTGGACCCATGTCAAACTTCTCTTAATTTTAACGAATTGAGGGAAATCAAGATTTAAAAATTAAACTGGGTTAAAAATAAGAGCGAGAAATGGAGATAAAATGGGAACTGATAAATACAGCTGTCTGAATGAGTGTATTTGAGAAGCAAGTTATTGATGATCTAAGTGACAAGGGAAAAACAATGGTCTTTAGAAGAGGTGACTTAAAAGTGCAGAGAAAATGAAATTGGCACTTAAGTGCTAAAAATCTGGTCCACAGGTTGGGTAACAACGAAAGGAAAAAGCAATATATCCATGGCAAGATAACTGAAGGAAAGCAACCATCATAGCTCTCCCAAAAGCAAGCTGTTGCTGAAAGGCTGATAAAAATTAAAACTCGAACAGACAAGGATCTCTATACGTTGAATATTGAAGCTGGCTTGCCCAAACCTGGAAAATAACCTGTGGGAATGGTAATTATATGCTGGATTTAGCTCATAGTTATATTATATTGGATGTTTCTTTTTGGGGAGGAGGGGTTTTTTCAGAGTTCAGGAAATTTAGGTAGTTGAGAACAAGGAGTAACTTCATGAGATACCGTAATGTATAGCCATTAGTGCAGTTAAGTGCACTGTTGTAGTGTATGATATGTGATTATCCCTCTCTCCACTCGCATTGTCTGTACCTGTAAAGGCTCGCATTCCAACCTTTATCTTGCAATTGAGTCTCTGTCTATATATGCTGTGTTTGTGAACCCACCTCTCCACTCACCTGATGAAGGAGCAGCACTCCGAAAGCTTGTGATACCAAATGAACCTGTTGGACTTTAACCTGATGTTGTGAGACTTCTTGCAGTGTATTATAGTCTTTCTTGTGCACTTTCTTATAAGTTGATAAATATTTTTACATTAATTGATCAGAACAAAACACTATCTGTGCCTCCCTGGTTTGCATATCTTTTCTCACATTATACCAAATTGAAAATATACACCAATAAGAACCGCCATTCCAAGTTACCCTTCTAGGTTTTGTGATACCTTCGCATTTAACATCAGTAAAGTTTATTTATTAGTCACAAGTTGGCTTACATTAACATTGCAATTACGTTACTGTGAAAATCCTCTAGTTGCCACACTCCGGTGCCGGTTTGGGTACACCGAGGGAGAATTTAGCATGGCCAAAGCAACTAACCAGCACACCTTTCAGACTGTGGGAGGAAACCGGAGTACCCAGAGAAAACCCAAGCAGACATGGGGAGAACGTGCAGACTCCACACAGTGACCCAAGTTGGGAATCGAACCTGGGTCCCTGGTGCTGTGAGGCAGCAGTGCTAACCACTGCGCCACCATGCCGCCCAGCGGGATTCTTAACATATCTTTCTGCCCATGTTAGTCTCGTATCCCCAAATATATAAACTGGATCTAAATCTACATAAATAATGTGGCCCAAAGAAAGTACCAATCTCATATCATAATTAAAATTTCAACTCACTTAACGATCAACATACGTACATTCAGCAAATCATGATTAGCAACATGCAATTGGGGAAGTTTTTCAATTTTTAGTTACACTGATGCCATAAAATGCATTAAAAGAAACAGAAAACAGTGAAGTTTTGAGAAGTGAGTTCTTTTAAAATGCTCAAAAATTGCAATGACACACCAGAAAAAAGATCTTGCTTCCTGCTGTGCTTGAAAATTTGAGAGTAATTTAAAGAGAGGTTCTGAGCAAGTTCCATTGCAGGAAATTTATAAGGCTCTGTAACTTGGCATGGGGTAATTTTTTATGGATGGAAACACATTCCAGAGGAGGGATTGACAGAAAATCATTAAAAAGAAGATATATGGGTATATTGTACTTGCATATGAAATGCCAGCATTTATTGCCCACCCCAATTGCCCTTGAGGTGGTGGTGGTGAGCTACCTTTTTGAATTGCTGTCATGCATGTTGTGTAGGTAGACCCACAGTGCTGTTAGGAAGCGAGTTCCAGAATTTTGACCCAGTCACAGTGGAGGAACAGTGAATTCTCCAAGTCAGGGTGGTGAGTGACTTAGAGGGGAACTTGCAGGGAGTTGTGTTCCCATGCATCTATTGCCCTTAACGCAATATTTTCCATTGAGGATTTGCTTTGCATCATGATTAAGTATCTATTTTGCTTTGTGCAAATATGTTGAAATTTGCCCGATATTGTCAATAAAAATTTGGGAATTTCAAATCAGAATATTACTGTCATCTCAACATTAATGATTTCTCACATACTGAACCACCTAAAGACAATTTAAATAATAAATACAGAGCAGGAAATGCAACTTTATGCAATTTGCTGTCAAGTGACTTAACAGATTAAAAAATTGCATATTTTCACAATTGTACACCCATTGCTTGACTAACCACAATCTATCAGAGTACATTGCTTACATTCTGGCATGCTGAAAGCAAAGGTATTAGTTATGCATCATTTCTGAAATTCTTTAGTTATTATGTTCATTGCACCACTAGTTTAGTCTGGGGGCTATAAAACCAATTAGTAAACACCTGATAAGACCTTCAATAACCTGCATGCAATTTTCTTATCAATGTAATAATTTAGCAGCAACGAGTTCTTTCCAAACAGGCTGAGGATAAATGAACTACAGCTTTCAGCAGCAACATTATATTAAAGAGATGGAAATAAACACAAATGAAGTAAATGCAAATTACTTGGGCAAAAGCTTGATGAAATATTGGGTAGAAAATACAAGCTTAAGCTGTAAATAAATTGCATTGAAAGGAGCAACTCGGACATTTTTTACTGAATATTTGCATATTTACAGCCTTTCATGAGACAGGCAGTAAAATAAAGTTGCTATATAACTTAATGTGCATTTGTGATATGAAGTATGCAGGATGGAACATTGGAATTAATTTAGTAGCAGGTTGTAATAAGAATATGATACATTACAAAATAATAAATCTCTTTCTCCCATTCCGCTGACAGTCTTTGCAAAGATTTAAACCTGATGTGAGTTATTTACTCCACAGCTAGTGAACAAGGATGTGCAGTTGACCTTTCCTTCGAACAGAAACAGCACCTGTATATGACAAAACTTCTGGCAGGTAATTTTCAGCATATAAATTCACTTCCAGCATGGATAAGTCACCATTGTCATGCAGCAGGGACAGCAGATGTGATTTCAAATTACTTTTACGAATATCCTCACTGCTTTCACAAGCTGCACAAGTAATAATATTGAGCTTTAACAACTGGTTTTAATACTCAACTTGACTACAAGGTTTCTGAAAACAGTTTGTTCCTACCTATTTTCAGTTCGCTTCAAATGGCAGCGGTGCACCCAAACTTCATTAAAATAAATTTCAACATGCTGCGACATGTGGGCAGATAATCATAGCATATAATTTGCTGCTTCTGGGCAAACATACTGGAAAAGTTCCAAACCTTCTAGAATGTCTGCATTGTGTTCATTCTAATGTCATAATTTTTACATGAAAAGGCAACACTTCTTTGTTATCTGTTAAAATACATTTAATCAGATTGAGCTGAAACCTTTTTTTATACACCAGATCCTTGCAAAAAAATTCAGAGACACATAAATGTAAGACATTGCATTGCTCATTTTGATTTACTGGGAATGCTGAATCTCAACAATTAGGAGGGTTACATCTTTTAAAAGAGTCAAAAGCTTTGTAGGTAAGGCAACTGAGTGCACTGATCCCTGTAACAGGAAGCTGGATTGATGGCTGGGATTTTCCGCATCCCTTTCCCAACTTTCGCAGCGTTTTTTCCGGCAGTGCAGGTGGCTCGCCATTAGCCGCCGGCAGGATGTTCTGATCCTGCGAAAGTCAATGACCATTTGTGTCCTTTGCCACTGGGCAACCCACCACAGGGGGTCAACTTTTGGCTGGACCAGAATATCCAACAGTGGGAAGGGGCGGAAAATCCCGCTTAATGACGCAAAACTAGATGGCAATGTGAGTTCTGAGGAGGATGCAAAGAGGCTTCAAGGGGATCGAGCAGATTAAGTCGGTAGGCAGGAACATGGCAGATGGAATATAATGTGGAAAATGTGAAGCTTTCCACTTTGTCAGGCAAAACAGAAATGGTCAGAGTTTGGGAAATTTTGATGTACCTAGGTGTCTTTGTTAATTAGTCACTGAAAACTAAAATGCAGAGGCAGCAAGCAATTAGGAAGGCATGTGGTATGCTGGCTTTCATTGCAAGAGGATTTGAGTGCAGGAACAAAGAAGTCTTGCTGTAGTGAGACTGCACCTGGAGTATTGTGCACAGTTTTGGTCTCCTTACCTAAGGAAGGGTATACTTGCCAATGGAAGAGTGCAAAGCATATTCACCAGACCGATTCGTAGGATGGCAGGATTGTCTTGTAGGGCAAGATTGAGAACACTGACCTACATTCTCTATAGTTTCGAAGAATGAGAACTGATTGCACTGAAAAGTACAAGATTCTTACAGGGCTAAACAAGGTAAATGCAGGAAGGATGTTTACCTTGGGTCTGGGGTTTAGAACCAGGGGACACAGCTGCAGATCAAGAGGTAGGCCATTTAGGACTGAGATGGAAGGAACGTGTTCTCTCTGAAGTCAGTGAACCTTCAGAATTATCTACCACAGAGGGCTGCAGATGCTCAGCCATTGAGTACATTCATAATGGAGACATCTAGATATTAAAGACAACAAGGGATATGGGGGTAATGCAAGAAAATGATGTTGAGGTAGAAGATCAGCCATGATCTGGTTGAATGGTGAAGCAGGCTCCAAGAGGCGTATGACCTCCTCCTGCTTCTATTTCCTATGTTCCATGTTGATATGACTTGTTTTGTTGTGATCGCTTGGCTGACTTACCACAAACACATCAGGATTCAAAAAACTGGCCAGCCAAATGCTGTAATTTGAAAAAATAAGAAATGGCAGGATTGCTCCATGCATTTATAAATCTGGAATTATAAAGATAGTCTCAGTAATGGTGATCATGGCAACAATCATCAATTGCAGTAAAAAGCTATCTGGTTCACTGACGTCCAAGAGGGAAAGAAATCTGCCATCCTTCCCTGGTCTGGCCTACATGTGATTCTAGACGCCCAGCAATGTGGTTGGCTTTTAACTGGCCTCAGTTCAATGGTCAACAAATGATGGACTTACCACAGGTGCCCATGTCCTAACTGAAAAGTACATATGGAATATTATCATCCGAGTACTAATATCAATCCTAATCTTTCAATTATTCATTTAGCAAAATGACTCATGATTCCTAAACAACTGAATGAAGTGAATTATTTTTCAATAAAACATATTGAAGTAGCTGAACATCTGAAGTATGCCACAAGACCCAGGTAGATTAGGACAACCTATGTAATTTCACAGGAAATATATTGCAAAATTCTGAAGGGAGAAAGAACCCTACTTCAGTGAGCCAGAAATGATAGCAGATTATGTTTTGATGAGTTAAGCTAGAATCACGCATCTCGAACTTAGCCATCCACCCTACAGGTTGTACATCATATAATGAATAACTAGACTGTAAAAGACAATCAACAAGTAAGTGGAGTAAATGAAACCCATGCAAAGACAGCAAAGATCTCAAACAAATGCGACCTTGTAATAGGTAGCAGAACCTTTTGAACTGCAACAATGAGGATTGCTGATGAAACTAGCACATTGTGCTAAAGTGTCACTGTGTACATTTGTTTCTAAATAAATTTGAATGAAGCAAAGATAATCCCTTTGTGCTTCATTCAATCATTTCTTAATAGCAAATTATAACACTGACACGCAGAGGCAGCATACCCTCAAATAGATAGAAACTATTGCAATCTGCCACAGAAGCGAAGCCTCGCCTGTGGACCATAAATTGTGAGCATTTGAGGGATGCAAACTGACAGAAGGAAACAGATGGAAAGTTGGCAGGACATCTGTGGTACATTTCTGCCCAAAGCAAGATTCATTTTAGGGTACAGTCCTCATTTGAATTCAGCGAGCAATTGACCAGTGCTAAATGAACACTCTGCTGCCATTCAGTGGTTTTCCAAGGTTGCAAATCGAGTGACTTCTCCACTGAGCTAGCTGACCAGGTCACATAGTACATAATGTGGTTGAAAGCTGAGTCCATTCATAATAATGATCCCAGTTGTGCTGATGCACTGAAGACCTACAATAAGCAAGTTATTGCAGGGGAACAGCCAAGGTAAAAAATATGAAGGGCTTTGTATAAATATATGTTGGATCCACAGCTCCAATTGAATTTACGAGAGACATGCTTCTCTGTCCCATGCAAATTTTAAAATAATATTGAAACTTGTCTTGTTCCAATTGAGTAGTCTTGTCTAAAGCTGCCAGAGAGAATGAAAATTAAGATAGAATAACTGTTTGGATGATCAACAACAAGCTGCTACAAAAATATTAATATTCAGAGGTCCTGGACCCAGTGCAATTTATGTTGCAATTTAGCACAACAGGCATGATTTTGTTTAAACTGAGGTGGGATAGTAACAACTGTGGATTTGTAATGCATCACTGAATTAGTTCAATTATCCATTTACTGTTTAATAAATCCTTTTAGCAGCTCTAGTTTATGCCACGGTCCAGTAAAGTCAAGAGGATTACATGAAGGTGCATAATATAACCAGCAGTCAAAAATCTTTGTATTTGGACATTGTGTTAACTGCATGACCTGATCATTGGCCTGTTGTTGATGAAACAGATGAGCTGAGGTGTTCATCTTAGAAGATATTTGCAGCCACATGAAAATGAAACATGGACAGCCAAAGGTAAATGGCAGAAACATTTAATGGCAACTTTAATAAAGCCTCAAAATGATTGGAACATATTCTAAAACACGAGAGCCACGGTTACATAGTGGTTAGCACAGCACCTAACACAGCGCCAGGGATCCAGGTTCGATTCAGACCTTGGGTGGCTGTGTAGAGTTTGCACATTGTCCCCGTGTCAGCCTAGGTTTTCTCTGGGTACTCCGGTTTCCGTCCATAGTCCAAAGGTTTGCAGGTTAGGTAGATTGGCCGTGGTAAATTGCCCCTTACTGTCCCAAGATGTGTAAGTTAGGTGGATTGGCCATGGGAAATGTGTGGGGTTACAGGGATAGCACGGGGGAGAGGGCCCAGGAAAGATACTCTGTCAGAGAGTCAATGTAGACTTGATGAACCGAATGGCCTCTTCTGAACTGTTGGGATTCTATGAGGAAGAGCCAAAATTAAACCGAGTGCATCAGCATGGATTTGCAGGCAAGTGACAGAGAACATCTGATCCCCTTTCTAATGACAAATAAAGTGCAAATTGTCCTGTATGAGATGGCCCACTACTTAATTCTCTTGGACTTTCTTGTTTCTGTGTATTGATGAATTTAAACAGTATCGTATAAAATATTTAACAACAATGGTTTCAGAGTCACAATAACAGCAGTCCCTATAAACACATGGTGAACTGTGGGGAAGAAGTATTAAAGGATGTATTATTCACTAAACATTTCAATAAATGCAATGAAGTTATCAATGAAGGTAACCAAATATCAGGATGCCTCTCAGCACACTGGCTACAAATTGAAATAAGTCATTCCAGTCTCCATGGTCATGCCAGATTTAAAGAGTGTTTGCAGTCTTTGGAAGATATTGGTATTTTTGTTATTCATTCAAGGGATGTGGATTTCAATGGTGAGGCCAGCATTTATTGCCCATCTCTAAATGTCCTTAAAAAGTGGTGGTGAGCTGCCTTCTTGAATCGCTGCAGAGTATGTGGTGTCGGTACGCCCAAAGTACTGTTAGGGCGGGAGTTCCGGGATTTTGACCCAGGGACAGTAAAGGTGAAATATTTCCAAGTCAGGGTGGTGAGTGGCTTGGAGGGGAAGTTCCAGGTGGTAGTGTTCCCATGCTGCCCTTGTCCTTCCAGCTGCTATCAGTCATGGATTTGGAAGTTGCTGCCTCAGGAGCCTTGGGGTGAGCTGCTGCAGTGCATCTTGTAGATGGAACACACTGCTGCTACCATGTGTCGGTGGTAGAGGGAGTGAATGTTTGTGTTGATTGAGTGCCAATCAAGCAGGCTAACCCTCCCTCCCCCAAAGGATGTTGATCGTGGGAGATTCAGCAATGGTAATGCAATTGAATGTCAAAGGACGATGATTAGATTTTCCCTTGTTGGAAATGGTCATTGCCTGATACTTGTGTGGCACAAATGTTACTTGCCACTTGTCAGCCCAAGCCTGGATATTGTTTAAGTCTTGCTGCATTTGCACATAGACTGATTCAGTAACTGAGGAGTTGCAAAGGGTGCTGAAAATTGTGCAATCATCTGCAAATATCCCCACTTCTGATCTAATAATGGAAGGAAGATCATTGATTAAGCAGCTGAAGATAGTTGGGCCAAGGACACTACCCTGAGGAACTCCTGGAGCTGTGATGACTAACCTCCAGCAAGACAACCACCTTGCTTTGTGCTGGTAATGACTCCAACCAGCACAGTTTTCCCGTAATTCCCACTGACTCAGGATTTGCTAAGGCTCCTTATACCATACTTGGTCAAAGCTGCCTTGATGTCAAGGGCAATCACTCTTACCTCCAGCACTCAGCCCTTTTGTTCATGTTTGAACCAAGGTTTGAATGAGGTCAGGAGCTGAGTGATCCTCGTAGAACCCAAATTCCGCATCAGTGAGCAGGTTATTGCGAAGCAAGTGCTGCTTGAGAGCACTGTTGATGACCCCTTCCATCACTTTACTGATGATCAAGAGTAGATTAATGGGGTGATAATTGGCCGGGTTGAATTTGCCCTGCTATTTGTGTATAGGACATACCTGGGCAATTTTCCACATTGCTGGGTAGATGCCAGTGCCATAGCTGCATTGGAACAGCTTGGCCAGTCGCCAGCACTATTGCCAGAGTATTATCAGGGCCCATAGACTTTGCAGTATTCAGTGGCATCAGTCATTTCTTAATATCACATGGAGTGAATTGAATTGGCTGAAGAAGGGTATTTATGATGCTAGGGACCTCCGGAGGGGGCCGAGACTCGGTACTTCTGGCTGAAGATTGTTGTGAATACTTCAATTTTATCTTTTGCACCAATGTGCTGGGCTCTACCATCATTCTGGATGAGGATATTTGTGGACTCTCCTCTTCCAGTGAATTGGTTAATTATCCACCACCATTCACAGCTGGATGTGGCAAGACTGCAGAATTTAGATTTAGTTTGTTGTGGGATCGCTTAGCTCTGTCTATTACTTACTGCATTTGCTGTTTGGTGCACAAATAGCCCCATGTTGTAGCTTCATCAGGTTGACAACTCATTTTAGATATGACTGGTGCTGCTCTTGGCAAGTCCTTCTGCACTTTTCATTGAACCATGATTGATCTCCTGGCTTGGTGGCAATGGTAGAGTAGGGATATGCCAGGCCATCAGGTTACAGATTGTGGTGAAGTACAATTCTGTTTCTAATGGCCCACAATGCCTCATTGTTGTCCAGACTTGAGTTGCTAGATCTGTTCAAAATCTATCCCAGTACACACGGGTGGTCGTACCACACAACACAATGGAAAGTATCCTCAAAGTGAAAATGGGACTTTGTCTCCACAAGGATTGTGCGGTGGTCACTCTTAAAGATAGTGTCATTGTCACATGCATCTGCAGCAGGTAGATTGGTGAGAATGAAGTCAAGTATGTTTTTCCCCCTTGCTGGTTCCCTCACCACCAGCCACTGACCCGGTCTAGCAGTTATGTCCTTTAGGACTTGACCAGCTTGATCAGTAGTGGAGCCATCAAGCCACTCTTGGTGATGGACATTGAAATCCACCACCCAGAGTATGTTTTGTTTCCTTTCCACTCTTAATGCTTCCTTCAAGTGGTGAGCAACTGATTCATTTTATGAGGGAGAATGTTTGGTAATCAGCACAAGATTTCCTTGTCCATGTTTAACCTAATGCCATGAGTCTTCATGGGCTTTGGAGTCGATGTTGAGGGCTCCGTGGGAAAATCCCTCCCTTCCATATACCACTATGTCTCCATCTCTGCTGGGTCTGTCCTACTGTTGGGACAGGACATACCCAAGAATGGAGATGTCGTTGTCTGGAGCACTGAAAGCTATGATTCCATGAGTTTGACTCTGTCATGCTATTGCTTGACTAGTCTGTGGAACAGCTCTCCAAATTTTGGCACAAGCCCCCAGATGTTTGTAAAGATGAATTTGCAGGGTGGACAGGGCTGAGTTTGTCATTGTTATTTCTGGTGCCTGGCTCAATGCTGGATTGTCTGTATGATTTCATTCCTTGGAACCATTTTAATCCCGGCGTGCCCACACCATCATGTGACATTAGCCCCAATGGGAAAGTGAATCCTACAACATTGCTTTTCAGCCAACTGACCGCGAGCACTTTTGTGAAATAATTCCTCAGTGGACTCTGACTTTCGACTGTGGAGCTCACTTGAACCAATATTCATTTCTCTGTGGTTCTTCTATCGTAAAACTCCTTTTCTTGATTACTCCATTTTGTGTGTGAATGCGTGGAGTGGGACTTTGTGGACAATTCTTTCACACATTTTGAAAGTATCAAATAAATTAACCTTCCCAATTAACCCTAACTTGAGTTTGCTGTAGGTTAGTCATAAAACAAATTGGATCACAAAACCCAAAGCGTTGGGAAAACACATCACCGTTTATTCTTGAAAAGTAAAACACTCCTCTGTATATGGACAGGTGGTAAGAGGAAATCAGGGCTGTTTGAAATGTCTTTTCTGTCTTTTTGTGCTTCTTGTACACACTCCTGTAAGCAAATCCTTTACTGCAAAGTTTGCATTTGTAGGCTTTGCATTCGTTAAAGCGGCCTGGTGCGCCATGTGTGGTGATAGTCTACATATGCTGTACCCTACTCTCACAAAAATGTGTGCCAAATGAACAAGTCTTAAGGAAGAGATGAGAAGAAATGTATTGATTCATCAGGTCATTGATATTCGGAACAAAGTCAGTAAAAGTGGTTAAAACAGTCCAGATTAACTCGTTCAAAAAGATCCAGATAAATATCTGGTTAGGGATATAACTGAGAGATACAAGGATAAGTATGAACAGAGATAATTAAATCATTCAAGAAGTCCTCATACCCAGATATTTAATCTGCAATAAATAATCAGGTGGCGTTGAATAAGGGACAAGTGGGGATTAATAGATATTCTGCAGCTGTTTGATTACCTTTTGAGAGTATAGAAACAATTTTGAGCAAGTTTATCTGGAGGTTAAATGGGATAAAGTTTATGCACATTGTCAGCAGAAGGGGCAACCTAAATGGGTTGAATAGCTTTCTCTAATTCATTTACTTATGTGTTTAGTTGCCTCCCTAATTTTAAAATACATTTCTCAGCCTGAGTGTAGTGCAGAATACTTTTGAAGTGCAGTGCTAACCCAATCAAGTCTCAGACAGTTGAGCTTGCAGAGTTTGCACCATAAAATTCCTACAGTGCAGGAGGACGACATCCGGTCCATCGAGTTTGCACCAACTCTTCAAAAGATCATCTTACTCAGGTCTGCCCTCCATCCTATCCCTTAACCCCAATTACCATGGCTAATCAACCTAACCAACACAACTTTAGACACTAAGAGGCAATTTAGCATGGTCAATCCACCTAACCTGCACATCTTTGGAGTGTGGGAGGAAACCCATGCAAACACGGGGAGAATGTGCAACCTCCCAATAGACAGTAACCCAAGGAATTGAACCCGAGTCCCTGGTGCTGTGAGGCAGCAGTGCTAACCACTCTGTCACCATCATTAATGTATATGGAGAGGATTTTCTGCCCTCTTTTCAGCAGGCGGGAAAGGTGACAGGGGCAGAGAATTGAGGGGGTCTCCCAAAATGGCTTTTATGCTGGCAGGATGTCCCTGTTTGATGTCCCCACCACATAACATGCAATGACAGGAATCCCATTTAACTGCAATTACATATAATTAGAGGGCCTCCCCACTGGAAAACCTCATCACATACAAAAATCCCCATCTGGTGGTGTGACATCATGCTCTTGGTGTTCCCAACAGGTTTTTCAAATGGCGAATCGGGGAAGAGAACCCTCCAGGAGTGGACAGGTACATACAGCAGCCAGTGGGGATAGGATTATATCCGGGTAATACTCTGCCACTGCCAACTGCTCACAATCATTATCTGTGGTATCATGGAATCTCTTTGACAAAGTTTTACTTACGTGACAGAGAAAGCACACATTGTTTCATCCACCATTAACTACAAAGCCAGTGCACACAAGACTCGATTGTATCAGCTTCCAAGTACAGGCTGGGTGGTCGGGGATGCTATGTGTTGGGGGGCTGTAAAATGGGAAGGAGTATCACAGGTGGAGTGCCCATCACCTTCCTACTGCCATGGCATCTCACCAGCAGCCAGAATGGTAGAGGGCAGCTCTGCTACCTAGAGGCCAATTGTACCACTTTACCAAGCTGACATTTTACCAATAGTAGGTGGACCCTTTACCATAGAAGGAGATGACTTGCTGAATCCTGGCTTCCTCTTTAAGGACTTGGGAAGTGGGCTCTCTCAATCAGCCACACTGTGGTCCATGGAGTGACATCCCGGCAGCAATGTGCACCCATAAGGCAACTAATCCCGACTGTCACCAATTCCCTCACACCTCTTATCCCTCTCACCATCACCTACTTGACAGACTCCCAGTGAATGCCGACCCCATTCAATTTGTTTCGAGGGCAGCACCCATCACTGTGTCTTTTCAGTTGTGTACTGCCCCAGGAATGACCACCGGTCCATGTGAAGCAGTTAAAACTGAAGAGCTGCCAGCAGTTTTTGGAGGCAGGCTCCCATTTTTAAAGGCACTGGACATGCAACAGCAACTAATCCATTGCCAGATGGGCCAAAATACAGTCAGAAGTTCCCCCAAATAGCCAAGTGGGGTTGACCCAGCTTTCCAACTCATTGTCAGGGATCCCACCATCGTTACAGAATTCAGCCCGAGGAGAATGTAAATAAGAACGTGAGCCAACACTTAGTAAAACCCTAGAATTAAAGGAAGGATCCATTACGTACATTTATAACACCAATTTTATGAGCCAAAATCAAGCACTTGCTCTTTGCAATGCTTACCTGCAGAGGTAGGACTGTGCTTAGTAAGTGTCAGGTGGCGAGGTGGAAGCTGTCGGTGAGGTATCCAGTCAAACAACAATAAAGGGCTGCTGCTTGCTATCAAAATGAATGATAATTTTTGGTGGGGCAGATACATTTTTATCCCAGATGTAATGTATACGATGAGAAATGGAGGGGAAAATTGCAATTTGGATATTTACAACTTGGAATTTCTGCGACAGCGGACATTGCAAAGAGGGAACTGCAGATCACCATACAACGAAAGCTGAGGTATGAGCTACATGAATGGAGATAGCCAAAGGGGTAAATGCAATTATTCAAGTCCAACTTCACGGGGAGTAAAGGAAAACATTTCCTCGTATCAGAAGGAAAGCCAAGATTAGTCATCGAGAATTGGAGGAGCAAATCAGCAGAGAGATAGCTGACAACTGCAAGAAACACAAAGTTGTGATAGTGGGGGATTTTAATTTTCCACATATAGATTGGGACTCGCATACTGTTAAAGGTTTAGACGGGGTAGAGTTTGTAAAATGTGTTCAGGAGAATTTTCTACATCAGTATATAGAGGTGCCAACTGGAGAGGATGCGATATTGGATCTCCTATTGGGAAATGAGTTAGGGCAGGTGATGGATGTGAGTGTGAGGGAACACTTTGGATCCAGTGATCATAATGCCATTAGTTTCAACCTGATCGTGGATAAGGATAGATCTGGTCCTCGGGTTGAAGTTCTGAACTGGAAAAAGGCCAAATTTGATGAAATGAGAAGGGATCTGGGAAGTGTGGATTGGCGCAGGCTGTTCTCTGGTAAGGATGTAAATGGAAAGTGGGAGGCCTTCAAAGGAGAAATTTTGAGAGTGCAGAGTTTGTATGTTCCTGTCAGGATTAAAGGCAAAGTAAATAGGAATAAGGGGCCTTGGTTCTCGGGGGAGATTGTAACACTGATTAAGAGGAAGAGAGAGTTGTATGAAATGTACAGGCAGCAAGGAACAGATCAGATGCTCGAGGAGTATAAAAAGTGCAAGAAGCTACTTAAGAGGGAAATCAGGAGGGCTAAAAGAAGACATGAGGTTGCTTTGGCAGACAGAGTGAAGGAAAATCCAAAGAGCTTCTATAGGTATGTTAGGAGCAAAAGGATAGTGAGGGATAAAATTGGTCCTCTTGAAGACCAGAGTGGTAGACTGTGTATGGAACCAAAAGAGATGGGGGAGATACTAAATGGTTTTTTTGCATCTGTATTTACTGAGGAAACGGGCATGGAGTCTACGGAAACAGGGCAAACAGGTAGGGAGGTCATGGAACCTTTACAGATTAAAGGGCAGGAGGTGCTTGCTGTCTTGAGGCAAATCAGAGTGGATAAATCCCCAGGACCGGACAGGGTATTCCCACGGACCTTGAGGGAAGCTAGTGTTGAACTTGCAGGGGCCCTGGCAGACATATTTAAAATGTCAGTATTCACGGGGGAGATGCTGGATGATTGGAGGGTGGCTCATGTTGTTCCGTTGTTTAAAAAAGGTTGCAAAAGAAATCCGGGAAATTATAGGCCAGTAAGTTTGACGTCGGTGGTGGGCAAGTTATTGGAAGGTGTGATAAGGGATAGGATCTACAAATATTTGGATAGACAGGGACTTATTAGGGAGAGTCAACATGGCTTTGTGCATGGTAGGTCATGTTTGACCAATCTATTAGAGTTTTTCGAGGAGGTTACCAGGAAAGTGGATGAAGGGAAGGCGGTGGATGTTGTCTACCTGGATTTCAGCAAGGCCTTTGACAAGGTCCCTCATGGGAGGTTAGTTAGGAAGGTTCAGTTGCTGGGTATACATGGGGAGGTAGTAAATTGTATTAGACATTGGCTCAATGGAAGAAGCCAGAGAGTGGTTTTGGAGGATTGCTTCTCTGAGTGGAGGCCTGTGACTAGTGGTGTGCTGCAGGGATCGGTGTTGGGTCCATTGTTGTTTGTCATCTATATCAATGATCTGGATGATAATGTGGTCAATTGGATCAGCAAATTTGCTGATGATACAAAGATTGGAGGTGTAGTGGACAGAGGGATTTGGACCAACTAGAAAAATGGGCTGAAAAATGGCAAATGGAATTTAACGCAGACAAGTGTGAGATATTGCACTTTGGAAGGACAAACCAAAGTAGAACGTACAGGGTAAATGGTAGGACTCTGAAGAGTGCAGTTGAACAGAGGGATCTGGGAATACAGGTACAGAATTTCCTAAAAGTGACGTCACAGGTAGATAGGGTCATAAAGAGTGCCTTTGGTACATCGGCCTTTATAAATCGGAGTATCGAGTATAAAGGTTGGAGTGTTATGGTAAGGTTATATAAGGCATTGGTGAGGCCGAATTTAGAGTATTGTGTACAGTTTTGGTCACCTAGTTAAAGGAAGGATGTAAATAGGGTTGAAAGAGTGCAGAGAAGGTTCACAAGGATGCTGCCGGGACTTGAGAAGCTGGGTTACAGAGAGAGATTGAATAGGTTGGCCTTTATTCCCTGGAGCATAGAAGAATGAGGGGAGATTTGATAGAGGTGTATAAGATTTTGATGGGTATAGATAGAGTGAATGCAAGCGGGCTTTTTCCACTGAGGCTGGGGGAGAAAAAAACCAGAGGGCATGGGTTAAGGGTGAAAGGAGAAAAGTTTAAAGGGAATATTATAGGGGGCATCTTCACGCAGAGAGTGGTGGGAGTGCGGAATGAGCTGCCGGATAAAGTGGTAAATGCGGGGTCACTTTTAACATTTAAGAAAAACTTGGACGGGTTCATGGATGAGAGGGGTGTGGAGGGATATGGTCCAAGTGCAGGTCAGTGGGACTAGGCAAAAAATGGTTCGGCACAGACAAGAAGGGCCAAAAGGCCTGTTTCTGAGCTGTAATTTTCTATGGTTTCTATGATTTCTATTAGCATTACCACCTTTGCATATATTTTTCTCGCATCCTCATAGGTACAGCAGAAAGCTAACTTGTGTACACTCAGGAAAGTAGCATGCAAAATATTGGGCAAAACAATTAATTTTTTTTGCACACCTTTTGATGATGAATTTCTGACATGGTGATATCTCAGAAGAACCAATATTATTGCTACAATACGATGCCTTAACACAGAGATAGGATTTTTTGTCATCTTCTGCCTGCATTTATGACAATGAACTTGCTGTCCAATTAAGGCAAGACTGCAGGTGCAATCAAATAGCTGGCAACTCGGAAGCCTCAGCAATTTACAGTGAGAAAGAACAAACTTTCATAATTAGAGATATCCTAAACCATTTGAGTTTAATTTAGTTTATTTATTAGTGTCATAATTAGGCTTACATTAACACTGCAATGAAGTTACTGTGAAAATCCCCTAGTCACCACACTCCAGCGCCTGTTCAGATACACTGATGGAAAATTTAGCATGGCCAATGCCTAACCAGCACGTCTTTCGGATTGTGGAAGGAAACTGGCACCCAGAGGAAGCCCACGCAGACACGGGGAGAACGTGCAGACTCCGCACAGACAATGAACAGTCAATAAAGTGCATCTGAAGTGTAATCATTGTGATTATAACATCTCTGGAGTCAGCTGTGAAGGAACTATGCTTTTATTGCACAAATGAAAATAAACAATAACCACATGGATGTGGTGAACACAACAGGGTCCAACTGGGACTGAAAGGTTAATGGACCTTCTCAGGATCCTGCTTATATAGGGGTTGGTATATGAGCTCCACCTGGTGGGCTAAATACCAGTCCTCAGGGAGCTCATATTCAATGAGCCCAACTGGGAGGTCAGCTAATGATTTCTCATGCAGATCATGGGAGTCATCGCAGCAAATATACTAGCTCACATTGTGATTCTCATGTTTACAGACCCACGAAGCTTGTATACTATAGAAGAATGCTATATATTTTTAAAATTACATTACTGAGAGATGTAATTGCTGAATTTCTTTTCTTGAAGATGATTATTTGGGGATTATAAACGGCTAGAAATTATGAGTAGAATAATGGTGAGGAATTAACGGTGTTCACTGTTACGTGTGTGCAATTCAGGTTAAAATTTAAGCAAATGCAGATACACAAATGAATGTGAAAATTTTGAAGTTCCTGTCTGAGATGCAACGCACCTCTGTAAGCTGTGAAAACAACATCTCACCATCTGGTTTCCCATTCAGATGTATTGACTGGCATCACGATCCTGTAGGTATACTCTTGCCACAGAAAGTAACAAAGTATTCCATAGAATTTTCAGTACAGTAACAAGCAATTTAGCTTAATTGGCCCATGGCCAATGTTTATGTTCCAGTTGAGCCTCCTCCAATCTTAGGTCATCTGATCCCATCAACATATCCTTCTTTTCATTTCTCCCTCATTTTCTTATCTAGGTTCCCCTTAACTGCATCTACCTTTGCTGTTTCAATGATTCCTATGCTAAGAGAATTCCACATTCCTGCCATTCTTTGGGTAAATAAGTTTCTCCTGAATTCCCTCTTGGATTTATAAGTGAATATCTTTCATTTATGGCTCATTGATCTGCGTTCCCCTGACAATGAAACTAGGGATTGTCCACTAAATGGTAAGTGCTCATTACAACCAACCAACATCTCTGACACTAAAAACTACTTTTAAAAATGTGAAGTCTCATTCCTTCAGCTTTGAACTGTTGTTGGCGGGCTATTTAAAAAAATACATTGATGTAACTTCTTTGCCTTTCTCAGTCCTGTCTTTATTGCCTCCTCTTTATTTTGCTTTCTTTACCCGCCTTGGCAGTGAATTCACCATTCCAACTCATAGACTTCCTGGTTCAGACTCTGCTGATTGTTAGAACACTTTAATCTTATCAGTTAAGGAGACATACAATTACTTGCCCTATCCACACAGACACCGTTGTATCAAACTCTCACTAACAGCAATTTACCATGCAAAAGCTCAAGGGAATTAAACAGTAAGGGAAAGTCTAAAAAATAGCAGCTACCAACATTAAATTGTGGCTGACTCTAAGGTATTTGCATATTATTAATTAACACTAGAGAGAGTCTCTAATAGAAGTAAACACATTGCAAAAACTATATTTCTACTCTTGCTGTTGATGTGAATATTCTTCAAGGTCAGGTAACAAAAGTAGTCAGTTATTGCCAGAACAATCAAGAGTGTTTATTCAGATATAAAAACACTAACTGTATCTTGATAACTGTAACCATTTTTGTTGCTTTCCTATTTATTTTGTCAAGTGAAATCGAATCCTCTCCTGACTCAGTGATCATCATTGAACAGAATATTTTTAGGTGTCTAACATTTTATACAATACAAGTGCACAATCTCTGATTTTCCATTCAGAGACAAAGGCTTGCATGATATCACCAGCCTCAGTGCAGTTGCTAATACACTAGGATAACTGTTTTAGCGACTGTCACTTGCAGTTTGTTACTGGGTGTGAAAAGACTTGCAAAACCACAATTCATTAATTATTCATAGATGAGGACTTGGGTAGTTTAAAGATTTCTTTTCTCAAACGAAACAACAAATGAAGTAAGTGCAAGGCCCTTCGCTGCAAGGCTCTTCAGAGAGCTTGATGATTGTAGGCAATTTAACTTTACAAAACTAAATCTAGTTTATAATGGATCCAGAAGCAATTGACAATGGAATGTTCTCGGGGTCAATTCCTTGGCTACTGCTGTATTTATATTTTAATAAACCAATCATTAGGTTTTTACCGAATCTTCAATTATGCTTTTACACAAGGGTGACAATGCCATCTATCTCAAATCATCCTAATTTCTATATCTGATATTCCACTACTTTGATAGCTGGGGTGATCACTGACTTGTTAAAAACTTGGTTGTTAAAAATCACAATGTTTTTGTTTCTCTGTAATTTTCACAGTAACTTCATTGCAGTGTGGATGTAAGCCTACTTGTGACTAATAAATAAACTAACTTTTTGAAATAGTGAACTGGTCTGCCTTCAAGTTACTACAGTAAGAAGTTTAACAACACCAGGTTAAAGTCCAACAGGTTTATTTGGTAGCAAAAGCCACACAAGCTTTCGGAGCTCTTAGCCCCTTCTTCAGGTGAATGGGAATTCTGTTCACAAACAGAGCTTATAAAGACACAGACTCAATTTACATGAATAATGGTTGGAATGCGAATACTTACAACTAATCAAGTCTTTAAGAAACGAAACAATGTGAGTGGAGAGAGCATCAAGACAGGCTAAAAAGATGTTTATTGTCTCCAGACAAGACAGCCAGTGAAACTCTGCAGGTCCACGCAACTGTGGGAGTTACAAATAGTGTGACATGAACCCAATATCCCGGTTGAGGCCGTCCTCGTGTGTGCGGAACTTGGCTATCAGTTTCTGCTCAGCGACTCTGCGCTGTCGTGTGTCGCGAAGGCCGCCTTGGAGAACGCTTACCCGAATATCAGAGGCCGAATGCCCGTGACCGCTGAAGTGCTCCCCAACAGGAAGAGAACAGTCTTGCCTGGTGATTGTCGAGCGGTGTTCATTCATCCATTGTCGCAGCGTCTGCATAGTTTCCCCAATGTACCATGCCTCGGGACATCCTTTCTTGCAGCGTATCAGGTAGACAACGTTGGCCGAATTGCAAGAGTATGTTCCGTGTACCTGGTGGATGGTGTTCTCACGTGAGATGATGGCATCTGTGTCGATGATCCGGCACGTCTTGCAGAGGTTGCTGTGGCAGGGTTGTGTGGTGTCATGGTCACTGTTCTCCTGAAGGCTGGGTAGTTTGCTGCGGACAATGGTCTGTTTGAGGTTGTGCGGTTGTTTGAAGGCAAGAAGTGGGGGTGTGGGGATGGCCTTGGCGAGATGTTCGTCTTCATCAATGACATGTTGAAGGCTCCGGATCATCGACATAGATGCCATCATCTCACGTGAGAACACCATCCACCAGGTACACGGTACATACTCTTGCAATTCGGCCAACGTTGTCTACCTGATACGCTGCAAGAAAGGATGTCCCGAGGCATGGTACATTGGAGAAACTATGCAGACGCTGCGACAACGGATGAATGAACACCGCTCGACAATCACCAGGCAAGACTGTTCTCTTCCTGTTGGGGAGCACTTCAGCGGTCACGGGCATTCGGCCTCTGATATTCGGGTAAGCGTTCTCCAAGGCGGCCTTCGCGACACATGACAGCGCAGAGTCGCTGAGCAGAAACTGATAGCCAAGTTCCGCACACACGAGGACGGCCTCAACCGGGATATTGGGTTCATGTCACACTATTTGTAACTCCCACAGTTGCGTGGACCTGCAGAGTTTCACTGGCTGTCTTGTCTGGAGACAATACACATCTTTTTAGCCTGTCTTGATGCTCTCTCCACTCACATTGTTTCGTTTCTTAAAGACTTGATTAGTTGTAAGTATTCGCATTCCAACCATTATTCATGTAAATTGAGTCTGTGTCTTTATAAGCTCTGTTTGTGAACAGAATTCCCACTCACCTGAAGAAGGGGCTTAGAGCTCCGAAAGCCTGTGTGGCTTTTGCTACCAAATAAACCTGTTGGACTTTAACCTGGTGTTGTTAAACTTCTTACTGCGTTTACCCCAGTCCAACGCCGGCATCTCCACTTCAAGTTACTATTCAGAACATGTCACTAAACAGTGTAAATGTCTTTCATTTTTTGTGTTACTTGAAAGCTCAATCTCAATCTTGGAAAATCGTGAGAAAAGAACCAAACTGAGCTATAAATATTCCGGTAAAAGCAGAGTTCCTCAACTCTTCATTTCTTTTATCTGAAACAACCAAGAATGCTGCTGCTTGAGGATGGAAGGTATATCAACGTAGCTTCATAATTGTAAACTAGCATGTCTTGACAATGGAAGAGAGTGGCAAGTCCTCAACTAATAGTTCAGAAAACCTAAACAGGGTTGTGCTCTTTTCTCTCGAAAAGATAAGCCTGTTTGAGTGGTGACCCAAGTGAGTTATTTAAAATTCTAAAGAGGCTTGAGTGCATGGACACAGAGAAAATATTACCACTTCTGGAAAATCCAAAAATCAGGGTCATCAATATGCAAATCATGCATTAATCCAAAAGGAAGCCAAAGGAACAATATTTACTTATGAGGAGTGGTTAAAATATGAAACTTGTTAGCACATGAAGGAATTGATTCATTAAAAAGGAAACTCAATAGGATGCAAGGGAGAATCAAAACTGAAGGATATACAGTGAGGGTAGATGAATTAGAATGGGAGGAAGCTCATGTAGAGTATAATCAGGTCAGTTGTGTCAAATAGACCAGTTCTGTACTGCAGTTCTATGTAATTCTACACAAGACCCTCACAGATTGTTAAAGCAAAACATACAGCAATAACTTTCAAACTTTTCTCACTGGGGGACCAAACGTTATGGTCACATCACACCACAAAGGAAAGCACTTTGAAATGTCTTAAAAACTCATCTGGTTCACAAATGCCCTTCCCAGGTCTGGTCCAGATGAGGCTCCAGACCCATGGCCATGTGATTGACTCTTAACTGCCCTTTGAAATGTTCTAGCAAGCCACTCAATGTATCAAAGTACCTTGAAGAAATTGAATAAAAATAAAACTGGACAGGCCATTGAACATTGACCAAGGCACTAAAAATGACAAAGGCACACCCTGCAAAGTCATCCTCACTAATGTCTGGGGACTTGTACCAAAAATTAGAGAGCAGTCCTTAACACGAACTTTGAACCCCCTGAAGTCTGATGACATTTCGTCAAACATAGATAAGGAAATCTTCTGCTGATTATGATCTGCATTCCCTCAGCTGATGAATCAGTACTTCTCCATTTTGAACACCATTTGGAAGAAGCACTGAGGGTAGCAAGAGCACGTACTGTACTTGGGATGGGGGACATCCATGTCCATCACCAAGAGTGGCTCAATAGCACCAGTATTGAGTGAGACCGCTTAGTCCCGGTCTTTGGCAAGTGGTAAGGGAAGCAACATGAGGAAAAAAACTAACAACCTGGTCCTTACCAATCAACCTGAACCAGATGCAGCTGTGCATGACATGGTGGTAAGAGCAACCATCACACAGTCCTTGTGGAGATGATCTTATGTTCAGATTGGGGATACCCTCTATCGCTTTGCACGATTCTATCATTTGTCAAAAGGGAATAGATTCAGAACAAAGCAGCAGCTCAAAGCTGAGCATCCATGAGGTGCCATGAGCCTTCAGCAGCAGCATAATGTAAACTCTATATTCTCATGGCAGAATGTTCCTTTCTCTACCATTACCCTCAAACCAAGGTACCAACCATGGTTTGATGTGTGACATGGAACAGCATGCTTTAAGAAGCACCAGGGTACCTAAGAATGAGATGTCAACCTGGTGAAATTATATCTGCACAGTATACAACAGAAATAGTATGCTATGGACAGGTTTAAGTGATGTCACTAGCAACAGATCAGATGGAAGTGTTGCAGACTGCACACTTAATGGTGAATGGTGGTGGACATTAAATAACAAATAGGAAAAAAAGAGTCTCTCTAAGAAGCTCTATTTTCAATTATGTGAAGACAACCTAGTGTAAAAGCGTAGGCTGAAGCATTTGCAATATCTTCTGCCAGGAGTCCAAGTGGATGAGATGTCAAGGCCTACTCCTGAAGTTCTCACCATCACAGCCAGTTATCAGCCAATTTGATACACTCCATGTGGTAACAAGAAACAGCTGAGCACATTGAATAGAACGAAGACTACAGGCCCAGACAAATCCTGGATGTAGCGCTGCAGACTGGTGCTCCAGAAGTAGCTGCGCACATAGCCAAGTTGTTCCATTCAGCTATGACACTGGTATCACCAGACAAAGTGTATCATTGTCCAGGTATGTCCTATACACAAAACCAGGGCAAATTCAATCCAGCCAATTACTGCACCATCTGTCTACTTTCAGTCATCAGGAAGATCATGAAAAGTTCTACCAAGCACCACTTAAGAAATGACCCACTTGCTAATGCTCAGATTGGGTTCTGTCAGGTCTCGCCTTAGCCCAAGCATGGATAAAAGAGCTGAATTCCAGAGGCAAAGTGAGAGTTGCTGTCCTCGAGATAAAGGCAGCATTTGAAAAATGTGGCACGAAGGACGATTGGTAAATTGAAATCAATGGAAATCAGGAAGAAAACTCTCTACAGGCTGGAGTCATACCAAACACAAAGGAAGATGGATGTGGTATTTGGTTGATGAAGGTCAATCATCTCAGCCTTAGAACATTGCTGCAGAAGTTCATCAGGGTGGTGTCCTTGGCTCAACCATTTTCAGCTGCTTTATCAATGACCTTGAGGTCAAAGTAGGGATGTTCACTGATGATTACACAGTATTGAGTTCCATTCACAAGTCTTCAGGTAATGAAGCAGTCTGTACCCACGTACAGCAAGGCCTGGGTGTGGGCTGAGGACTGATAAGTAACATTCATGCCATGCAATTTCCAGTTAATGACCCCATCCAACAAGAGAGAATCTGACCATCTCTCCATGCCATTGTCATCACTGAGGTCCCACCATCAACATCCTGGAGATCACCATTGACAAGCAACTTAACTGGACCAAGTTAATACTGTGGCGATAACAGTCGCTGGCGTTTGGAATTCTGTGCCAAGTGACTCACCACACGTCTCCAAAAGCCTTTCCACCACCTGCACAATGCAAGTCAGGAGTGTGATGGAATTTTCTCCACTTGCTTGGATGACGACAACTCCATCAATACTCATGAAGGCTGACATAAATCAGGACAACGCAGCCTGCTTGACTGGCACCTCATCTATCATTCTATTCACACCTTCCACAGTGGCAGACCATGACTGCAGTGTGTGACATAATAGAATAGAACTGTATTGTCCACGCAAAAGTGGAAATTTGGCTTTGGCTTCACCTCCAGTAGAACATATTATCTGACAGCTATTCATTTACAGAGTGAATATTTTATGTATACCTACATTCATACATTTGTCCACGTATAACATATATCCTTACCATAAAAATATAAGACATCCAAGCAGAAACTCAAAGTTTATTCAATGATACCATTCAAACACCCGACCTCTGTTGTCTCGAGAAACAAAGATAGTAGGTGCATGGGAATACTATCACCTCCAAGTCCCACTACAAGTCCCATTACAAGTCATTCCATCCTGATTTGGAATTACTGTTCCTCCAGAGTCACTGGGTCAAAACAGCAGAACTCCCTTACCTAACAGCACTGTGGATGTACCTGCACCACACAGACCACCATGGTTCAGCAACGCATCTTACCATCACTTCTTAAAGCCAATTAAGAATGGGCAATAAATGCAAATCTTGCCAGTGATGCCCACATCCAATAAGTTAAGAATTAAGTGCGATCATTGCAGAAAAGTATATTATGATACAGCTGCAGAAACCATATGTTGCTACCTCAACAAATACAACAGACTGAATTTTTGGGACACTGGTCACAGTACATGAGTTGCTTGTGTCCAGACAGAAAGCTGCTAACCTTATGTATTTCATGGGTCTACAGACCCTAATTTGAAATCCAATGTTCTCAGGATATAAATTAGCTTCAGGTTCCTTAGCGAGCTGGATGCATACTTTTTTTGGACCATTCTGGGCTGCAACGCTATTGAATTTTGTATGCTTTTGAATGTATATTCTTCCACTTAAAGACCTCCTCATGACACACAATATTTAAATGCATTCACGCACCGCATCTTTTTTTTAAAACCAGGTTTTCAACATTTATTTTTGTCTGATAGTTTGCTGATAAGGCTCTTTTGTCAACTTGTGGAGAAGTAAGCTCTACCTAATTTAAAGATGGGAGATACCACATCGATTAAAGCTCAATGTTCTTCCTGGATTACTTTTGAATGTATCGAGGTACATCCCATGCCCTCAGCTCATTGCTGCCATAATACTTTTCCGTTGAAATTGGTAACAATGACAAATGAAAAAATGATAGCAGCAGTCATCATTTGACATATTGTGAAAACATAAAATAACCCTGGAAAAACATGTGGCTTCCCTATCTGATTCCCATAATTCCCTTTGCAAACTTGCATTGACTGCACAATCACAACATCCAACACCGCAGTTCCATCAATAATTCAATGAATACAGGTATACTGTGTTTCTTTATCAAGCAATTTTTAAGAAAATAGTTCTACAAATAAAATTAGTTCCAGCCTTTGAGCAAAATACTGCATTACTTTTGATTGAAGATATATATTAGCTATTTTATTAAGATATGTGAATAAAACACATCCATCATTTCATCACTCGTCTATTTTGCAGCTGTTCATTTTCCCTTTAATTTATTTGTTGAGAATTTTGAGCATTTTCTCCTGCGCCTACTATCTTTTCTTGCTTCTTTAAGTTTCTGCCTTTTAATGAATAAACATATGTAAATCAGTAAAAGTACGCACCACAGAAGCTGACCCTCTGACCGGGATTCTCCGCTCCCACCTGTTGGGCGGGTTCAACAGTGAGAGGGGAAAATATCCTGAGAAGTGTAAAGTTACATTTTACATCAGTGTGAATGCATCATGTGACTGTCTCTCTCCCTGTTGATGACAGGACGTGTTTCCTGACATTTGATGTGAAGAACCTTATTTGAATACCATATACCTGTCCTTACAGGGTTTATATACCAAAATTATCCACCTCCTCCCATACCAAGGTGTGATGGCAAAATGGCGAGAAGTCTGACTGGCCTCTGAAGGTGAGCTCCTGGTGAACTATTATCATCCCTCAGGCTAAAGGGACAATCCTTAAAAACAGAAATGAGGAGGAATTTCTTCAGCCAGAGAGCGATGAATCTATGGAACTCTTTGCTGCAGAAGGCCGTGGAGGCCAGGTCATTGAGTGTTTTTAAGACAGAGATAGATAGGTTCTTGATTAATAAGGGATCAGGGGTTATGGAGAACAAGCAGGAGAATGGGGCTGAGAAAAGTATCAGCCATGATTGAATGGTAGAGCAGACTCGATGGGCCAAGTGGCCTAATTCTGCTCCTATGTCTTATGGTCTTATGAACAGACCTCCTGCTGAAGCTCAGCTGAGTGCAGTGAACAAAGAAAATTACAGCACAGGAACAGGCCCTTCGGCCCTCCAAGCCTGCACCGACCATGCTGCCGACTGAACTAAAATTCCCTACCCTTCCAGGGACCATATCCCTCTATTCCCATCCTATTCATGTCTTTGTCAAGACACCCCTCAAAACTCACTATCATATCTGCTTCCACTACCTCCCCCGGCAGCGAGTTCCAGGCACCCACCACCCTCTGTGTAAAAAAACTTGCCTCGTACATCTCCTTTAAACCTTGCCCTTCACACCTTAAACCTGTGTCCCCTAGTAATTGACTCTTCCACCCTGGGAAAAAGCTTCTGACTATCCACTCTGTCCATGCCCCTCATAATCTTGTAGACTTCTATCAGGTCTCCCCTCAACCTCCGTCGCTCCAGTGAGAACAAACCAAGTTTCTCCAACCTCTCCTCATAGCTAATGCCCTCCATGCCAGGCAACATCTTGGTAAATCTTTTCTGTACCCTCTCCAAAGCCTCCACATCCTTCTGGTAGTGTGGTGACCAGAATTGAACACTATATTCCAAATGCGGCCTAACTAAGGTTCTATAAAGCTGCAACATGACTTGCTAATTTTTAAACTCAATGCCCCGGCCGACGAAAGCAAGCATGCCGTATGCCTTTTTAACTACCTTCTCACCTGTGTTGCCACTTTAAGTGACCTTGTGTACCTGTACACTCAGATCCCTCTGCCTAGCAATACCCTTAAAGGTTCTGCCATTTACTCTATATTTCCTATCTTTATTAGACCTTCCAAAATGCATTACCTCACATTTGTTCAGATTAAACTCCATCTGCCATCTCTCCGCCCAAGCCTCCAATAGATCTATGTCCTGCTGTATCCTCTGATGGTCCTCATCTGCAAATCCACCAACATTTGTGTCGTCTGCAAACTTACTAATCAAAGCAGTTACATTTTCTTTCAAATCATTTATATATATATTGCGAACAGCAAAGGTCCTAGCACTGACCCCTGAGGAACGCCATTTGTCACAGCCCTCCATTCAGAAACGGACCCTTCCACTGCTACCCTCTGTCTTCTATGACCGACCCAGTTCTGTATCCACCTTGCCAGCTCACCTCTGATCCCATGCGACTTCACCTTCCGCACCAGTCTACTATGAGGGACCTTGTCAAAGGTCCAAAATATCTCTCGTTATCCAAGGTTCCCGAAGCTTGCCATACTTATCCTTCATCCTTACAGGAATGTGTCGATCCTGAATCCCTATCAACTTCCACTTGAAAGCCTCCCACATGCCAGATGTTGATTTGCCCTCGAACATCTGCCCCCAATCTACATTCTTCAGTTCCTGCCTAATATTGTTGTAATTAGCTTTCCCCCAGTTTAGCTTGAGGACTGCACTTTTCTTTATCCATCAGTACCTTAAAGCTTAACTGCAATGTGGTCACTGTTCCCGAGCTGCTCCCCTACTGAAATGTCGATGACTTGACCAGGCTCATTCCCCAATACCAGGTCCAGGATGGTCCTTTCCCTAATTGGACTATCTACATACTGTTTCAAGAAGCCCTCTTGGGTGCTCCTTATAAACTCTGCCCCATCCATGCCCCTAGCACTACGTGAGTTCCAATCAATATAGGGGAAGTTAAAATCTCCCACCACAACAACCCTGTTACTTTTACACCCTGCCAAAATTTACCTACATATCTGTTCCTCTGTCTCCCGCTGGCTGTTGGGCAATGCTCAGGGGCAGGGGCAAAGATCATGCCAGGGTATTGCCCAGATAGTGCTTGAGGGAGGGGGGGTGCGGAGGTGGTTCATTGGGGTGGACTGATTTGCTCACTGTGCATTGGGGCAACTTTTAAAAATGTCACCCTGGATTCTTGAGTTTCTACATTGCAGTGGAGAGGCCAGGTTGGCACTGCCCAAGGGGCATCCCCTCTGCCCCCGACCTTCTGGAAGGGCCTTAGTGGCCTCTGGTTCTACCGACGAGGCCATCACATCTGGTCCCCATTGATGGGGGATCATATGCGATCCTCGCCGGATAAAGCCTTCCCCGGCAAGGCCACAGAGGCAAGTGAGCCTGGACAATTCCTTCTCAGGCTAGTTAATTCTATTCAAATCTGAAATTAAATCTATTCAAATACTATAATCAGCTTTGCGCCTGAAAATGGCGTGAGGTTGATTACGCCTGATAGCTGGTATCGGTAAGATCGCGAGAGGCAAGAAATCAGGTGCGATCCCAATTTCCCGACGCTCTTGTGATCTTACCGGCTTGCCCCGCCCATCAACCAGCAGGGCACAATGGTAAGATTGCCCATTCTGACTTATCCAACATGCTGTCCAGCATATGTGCCCCCAACCCCAACCTATGAGTGTAGCTTTCCACTACAAAACAATTGCAGGATTATGGAGTCACCCTTCCTAAATCCACTTCCAGATGTGTGTTTTATAAATTAAGCCACGATTTCAAACTTGGAAAAAAGAGTCTTTATCACATAAGATTTGAGTGCCACATGTGGAGATGCAATTCACAGGATGGTGTTGCACACGGCTTGGAGGTGTAGAAATGTTGAGTCAACAGTAAAAGAGCAGCTTCAAATACAAAGTGTAGATCAATAGGAATATTTGACTGCAATTCATCTGCTGTTAGTGCAATCAATTATTTCTTACATACAAGTTTAAACATTCTGTCTGCCTCTCAAAGAAAGGAAAGATACACACCAAGAAAATAAATACTCCCCTACTTGATAAGAGTTTGAGTGGAAAAATGTCTAATTTCATTCTTTCACTGGAAGCAGTGCTTACTAGATCAACCTATGGAAGGTAAATTAGATATACTTCTGTGATCCTATCATTTTTTTAACTCTATTTTTAATTTTACAAAACCAATGCTCAGAATAGACTAGGCAAACTCAAATCCATTCCTTGCTTGCTCCAAAAACCAAATTCAAATTCTAATTGAATCCAATTCAAGGTCCCCACAGGAAAGCCAAACAAGATCCAAGCTGAGACAGTAAGGTGTTGCACCCCATTTTAGGCTTGATCTCAGCCAAAAGGTCGAGAAGCGATAATTATTTTTATTGTATGTTTCTACTATAAAATAATGTTAACACAAGTCTACATTCAAAATCAAGTTTTACATGCAGTATCTACACAAATGTACATGTACACAGAGACTTACACCGTGAAAAGTTACATTTAAAAGGTAAAGTGTTATTGATCTGCACACTTAACAACACAAGACAGCTTGAAATGTCACTACAGTTGTTAAGAATTATATTGCTCCACAATCTATGTAAATAAAATTATGACTCTGTTATCAGTTCATCATTTGATTTTCCATTGATCCACTGCCTGGTTGCATTTCCTCTGTGTTAGGCTGTTAGTAGTGAATAGCTTGTCACTACAGTATATAACCTTACCTTTTCCTCTTAACAGTTTGAGATGAACATGAGGTGATTTAATTCTTATCAGTAGATATTTACTGTTTTACTCCCTGTGAATTATGCTGTTCACAAAATGTCTGACCGCTGTTTTTGATTCTAACTTCAAAAGTTCCAATTGATTTTTGGCGGCCACAGGAGTACAAAATGCTAAAGTAACTTTTTTTTTGATAAAAGTGATTAATGAGAAATGCTTTAATGCACTAATAAAAATATACATCCTTAGGACTACTCCACCATTTTTGTCAGTTAACACTGTTCTACCTTTTAATTCCCATTCACTGTATTTTCACCATATTCCTCAACATCCATGCGTCACAGATTAGTATCTATTTCCCTAACAAACACAACTGTAGTGGTAAAAAATGTTGATAATATAATCACAGCACAATAATCTATAATTCCCCATTCCATCACCTTGCAGTACACATGATGAACAACACCCTACAATTCCAGTTGTATTACAATCTCAATCAAATTACCCTCTCAATAGACTTACATTGGTTATAATTGCACAAACAATGTGTCTTGTTCAACCTTCCACACTCAGGTTTGGTGAAACAGGAGCTGTGCAGCGTCCCCAGCAGCATCAGTGCTGAGTAACTGGGGCATAGAGGGGTAAGTAACTTTCCCCTTTTTTTTAACAGCAGTAGCTTATGTAAAGGAGATGTTTAAAGGAACAAGGGAGCAGGTATGTTTCATTTGGAAGTGGTTTGGGGATGTGGATCGGAACTGGAAGGGGGTGGGGGGGGTTCTGACTGCTGCGCGGAGGGGTTTGGACTGGGAGTGGGGGAGGGGGTCAGACTGGGAAGGGGGTGCAGGTGAGTACCAGAGCTGGAAGTGGGGGAGTGGGTTGACTGGAGTCAAGGGGTGTCGGACCCGAGTTGAGGGGCAGACCAGAGCCAAAGAGGATGGGGGTCGGAGACAGGATTGGGGGTGGGAGGTGAGTGGGGTGCGTTGGGTGTTGTGTTCCTGCAAGGCTGGGTCTGGGTGTTTAAGTTTAAGCTTGTAGTTTAAGTTCATTTATTAGTGTCACAAGTAGACTTACGTTTACACTACAATGAAGTTACTGTGAAATCCGCTAGTCGCCACTTTCCAGCGCCTGTTTGAATACACGAAGGGAAGATTTAGCATGGCCAATGCCCCTAACCAGCACATCTTTCGGACTGTGGGGAAACCAGAGCACATGGAGGAAATCAACGCAGACATGGGGAGAAAATGCAGACTCCGCACAGACAGTGACCCAAGCCAGGAATTGACCCCGGGTCCCTGATGCTGTGAGGCAGGAGTGCTAACCACTATGCCGCCATGCCATTTCAATAGTTGTTCTGGAGTTATAAGGGGTTTTTTTCCTTGTAACTCTTTCAGAATAACTATCAGGTAAAACTGGCGAAACCATCCGAAGTTAACAATTTAAATCACTTCTGTTGGATGGTTCCCAGCCCAGCTCAACTGTCCAGAGAAAATTAGTACTCCTGGACAATTGCTGACGTGGAAACTTCTTGGAGGAATTTTCCGGCGCACCATTCGGGTACCTCCTAAATGCAATGCTGGAGAACCCAGAATTTATGGGCCCATAAAGAAGTGATGTATTTTGATGCAATGTAAAGAATTTGCATATACATTTTCCATAAAGGCATTATGTTTATAAAAATAAAATAGTAAAATTCATATTATTGAGACTTCCACATAATAAATTGCCTCCAAGTTATTTGTCGCATCAAGTAGTTAGCACAATGTTGATTATGAACACGAACAACAACAATATCCCATTTGGATTCAGTGCCATTGATTGTACACCTCTGCAATCATGAGGTTGAATCAAGCTGGAGGCCAGGCTTATTCTATATTGGCCTGAAAACTTTCCACTCAAATCCTTAGTTGGCATTTTAGGCAATAAATAATAAAATGGTATGTTATTCTTAAGGTTTATTATGAATTGCAACTCACACTTCACTATCCTCAAAACACAGTTAACCATGTGTAAGTATTTGGCTACAGTGAGACAGATGTGATAGTTAATGTCCTACAACAGAGTGAGAATAAAACTCGATGAAAACAGGAATCAAGAAACAGCAGCTTAGAGACACATAATACTATTTTCCACTGATCTTCATAATGAGTTAGGGTCAGACTTTGTTTATGCATTATTTTAAATTATTCACAGTAGACAATAATCATGTCTTTGACTAATCCAGGCTATCATCTGCCTCTATGAAAATTAATGTCTGAGTTTCACGTTCAATTCATTGACCTATTTTTGCACTATGCATTTCCTTTTTATGGTAAACTAATTCTGATGACTATTTGATATGCCATGAAAGTAGAATACTAAAATAGAATATTTCAAATCATAATAATGTTAAGGGACTGTTAATTAATGGAAGTCAGTATTCTGCATGTCTGGAAATGGTGGATAATTCTTAACCATTACTGCGCTGTAAGGGTTCATTGTTGTTTTCTCCTCTGAAGTGTCCCTATCTTGCTGGAGAGAAAAGAAATATTTCAACTCCTCCCACCTTGGCCTCAAGGCAGACCAGTATTCTGGATGGGAAACTGACACTTATAGTCACTTGATATTCATTATAGTCACATATCACAACACAAAGTAGTTCCATTGAACCAACATGCATTGGCATCATTTTCACTCTTCAATGCAGAGCGGTTATTCATATAGCAATTCTCTGTTGACTGAGTACTCAGCAGCACATGGAGCACAGAAGAATAATTGGAGCACAAAATGACAAGCAGGAGCATTGGTGGGTATCTGGTGGTTATGAATCCACACTCAAGAATGAAAAAAAATACTGATTCAGTGGAGGAACTTGCAGATGGAGCCCATGACTGACATTAGTATAGTCAAGTATTTGTGTGGCCATTTCCATCACCAAACACATTGCAGATCCATCACAGAGGTTTTTTAATAGTTAAGGCAAATATGTTGGGTTTCCTCCTCCATCCAAACTTCCTGCACCAGCGCAGTCTTCAAATAAGTTTCTCACTTAAATTCCTGCATGTCACATTCCCATTAAGATTTTGCATGGGGACCCACTCACAGAATATAAAACTCACACATGTCACAGTAGAAGTTGAGAAATATTAGCCTCAGGTGACATTTTTTTTCAATTATCAATTGGGAAAATTATTAAAGGCTGACCAACAGTTCCAGAAATTTTGAAAAAGATCAAAAATGGGAACAAATCTCTGAATATTATAACCATCAAGTGTAAAAGCAGATGTATTCAACACACAGTTGTTCAGTAGTTCATTGCAACTCAAGTGGCAGGCATGTTAAAAATGTCAAAATGTGCATTGCAGTGGAAATGGCATTTTGAATTGTTGCCTTGGTGACCCAAGCTGGCTTTTTATACAAACTTGGCATATTTCTGCAGCGTTAGGGGCGGCCTGTCAGGAACTAAACCTATTCCACCCATGTATCTCAAGTGGGAGATCACAGCAACCCTCCTCTTTATTATTTAAATTGCTACAGTCATGGACATTGGAACACTCCAAGCATCAGTTGGATAATTGAGTTCACACACAAAAGAAAAATTCTGAAACTTCTCTTGGGTTATTTTTGAATAACGCTGTCAAAATACCGGGGCTGATTCTCTGAGCAAACATCCTCAGGAAGTACTGGTTGCAAAACTATGAACTTGAAGATTTGGATTTACATTAAAGAGTGGAAAATTAGGATGTCTGGGCCTGCAGATTTCTAAACACCACCCTTTGTGAGCAACTCTCCCCTTCTGGGAGTGCCCAACTGGGGAATTAGTCCTAAAATGGCATCTTGAAATATGTGACATTTTAGGAAAACAGAAAATATCAAATGCGAAATGCCAGAAGAAATGCAAACTTAATCAGAATGAGCAAGGTGCAATAAATTAGTGTTTTTTTTCCCTCATATTGAATGTCAGTGCAATGATAATTAATTGGAATGCTGCAGTCCCAATTGCAACCAGCCCACTGTAGTTGAACCATCACTTCTTCCACCCCTCAGGCACTGCTGACAATTTAGAAGTGCACATCCATAAATCAAAACAAATAAAACTGTTGGTGCAAAGTATATATTTCGCAGGAGAATTGTTTTCTTGGTAGTTGTGTGTCAGATAGATTGATTTGAAGATTAAAAATATTATGTTTTAAAAAATGTCCCTATGGTACTGCAGCTTTAAGAAAAGCTCACTCTGTGCAATTTCTGCCAAGGCTATTGAACTCAGCATGATCCATCCAGCCAGTGGAAGTCATCAGCAAAGATGTTCCAAAGTGATTACAAAAATGTTCTTATCACATATTATCTCAACAAATAATGCAACAAAGCACATGGTAAACTATCAAATATTGAGTGATAAAATATGACTTGCACTATGTAATTGTGCAATTTAGATGCTTAACATCCAATTAATAGACCAGATTTTGCTGTGAGAATAAGAGTGAGACTAACAGCAAGTTCAAATTTAATGAATGGCCATCATTCCTTCATTGTTCGCAGCATGATCTGGGATATAATTCATCTTGGATGTGAGCTTTAGTTAATTTATTAGTGTAAAATTGCAAGTCTTTTTGATTTGCTGACTTCTCACTCTCATGTTTCTTCTCACCAGAATTCCTCCCACCTTAAAGATCAAACATGGGTCTGCATTAAAACCAGAGTCACACTGAATGCTGAGACAGCTTTGTGAAACTCAGCCGTAGGAGATGGGACAGATTAGCATTGGATTTGAACTGCAGTCATGAACCAAGTGGACTCACGTAGTACACATATGTGTGTATGCACATGTATCTATAAAACTTTTCTTAAAGCTGTGCACACACTTTCCAGTAGAAGTACTGGATAGCTAACAGCAAAGATGAGGCCAGCTAGTTCATTCTAGCTGTGGCACAACCCATGTTTTATACAGTTCCAGGAAAATCTTCCTGTTCTCTTATTCCATGCCTATAACTGAGGTGCGCTGGCCAAATGTAGTTCACAACACAAAAATGAGCAATTCAACCTGAAATCTTCTTGTTTGTATGGTTTTTACTGCACAAGGTGGAGTGCTTTTAATAAAAAAGCTGTTAGGGACTTAAGCATCCAAATATGTATATAAAAGGTTCGAGGGCAGATGGCAAATGTCTCTGCCTACTTTAACTGAGGTGGTCACAGCCTGAAAATAGTTTGGCACCTACTGCTACATTTATATTGACACTATGACTGTTGCCATGCTGGGTAGGATCTTAAGAGGAGCAGCTGGAATGTTTGCGGGCAGAATCTTTTACCCTTCCTCGTGGTGAGTTCGGTCGTGGAGAGGCATTTACCTGGTTGCCTCCACCCTGTGGGAAGTCATCCTGCTCTGCTGCCACCAAATGCCAATGTACGAGCCTCATCCTGCCATCCTGGTGTTCTTGCTTGTGGGCTCTTTGGGGGGGAGGGTCGCTCATTCAAAGGCACTCAGTACCTTTGATCAAGACACTCTGCATTGGAAAGGGGGGATTACTGAAAGTCACTCACTCTTCTCTTACCGCTGACACCGTTTCCCACATTTTCTCTACCCCACGTCATCTTCTTGCCATTACTCATCCGTGCCTTGATCCCTCCTCAATCCAAGGCCTCAGGTGGGTGTAGTAGCACAGTGGCCACTGCTGAATACAGAAGTGCCTCAGCCTCTGATTGGGGTGCTTGATCCAGGCTTGTTAAATGCCTAGATAAAGGCAAAATACTGTGGATGCTGTAATCTGAAACAAAGACAGAAAATGCTGGAAAATTTCAGCAGATCTGACAGCATCTGTGGAGAGAGAATAGAGCCAATGTTTCGCGTCTGGATGACCCTTCAGCTCTGATGAAGGGTCATCCAGACTCAAAACATTAGCTCTACTCTCTCTCTGTAGGTGTTGTCAGACCTGCTGAGATTTTCCAGCATTTTCTGTTTTTGTTAAATCCTGAGTGGTACAAGATGTGGCCTAGACTAGTGTCACAAGTAGTCTTACATTAACACTGGAATGAAGTTACTGTGAAAATCCCCTAGTTGCCACACTTCAGCCCGTGCTCAGGTACACCAAGGGAGAATTTAGCATCGTCAATGCACCTAACCAGCTTGTTGAAAAGAGATGACACCGGGATCTTTCCACATCTCCAGCTGACAGCTGAGTCGTCTGTCATCTCCACATGATTCCAGCCCGTGTCTTTTAGGTTGCAGGCAATGTATAACATGCACAGGAACCTTATTGCAATTCTGAGCTGCAGATAAACAGAACATATGTTACTGATGCTTGGCTATTTATATGAATATTAAATAACTAAACCAATGATCCTAAAGGGATTGCTGGAGGACTATCAATAATGGCCCAAGGTAGTTTAACCATTATTTTTGTGGGGAACAAACAGAGCAGGAGTGAATCCCCCTGAACATGTACCAGCCCACAGCTGGCTTTTGAAAAGCACCCCGTGGAATTTCTTTGTTTTGCCACCCCTAACCCCCTGCATTGCTCAGACCATTTTTCAACTTTCAACATTTCATTTGATCGTATCTTCCAAACCCACAACCTATACCACCTAGAAGGACAAGGACAGCAGATGCATGAAATACCATCTGAAAGTTGTCCTCCAAGCCACACACCATCCTGACTTGAAACTATTTCACTGTTCCTTCATTGTCACTGAGTCAAAATCCTGGAACTCCCTCCCTAACAGCACTGTAGGTGTACTTAACCACAAACTGCAGCTGTCCAAGAAAGTGCGGCATGGTGGGACAGTGGTTAGCACTGCTGCCTTACAGTGCCAGGGACCCAGGTTCAATTCCTGGCTTGGGTCACTGTCTGTGCGGAGTCTACATGTTCTCCTCATGTCTGTGCGGGTTTCCTCTGGGTGCTCTGGTTTCCTTCCACAGTCCAAAACAAGTGCTGGTTAGGTGCATTGGCCATGCTAAATTCTCCCTAAGTGTACCCGCCAGAGTATGGCAAATAGGGGATTTTCACATTAACTGCATTGCAGTGTTAATGTAAGCCTACTTGTGACACTAATAAATAAACTTTAAGGGCAATTATGGATGGGAAATAAAAATGCTGGCCCATCCAACAACATCCACGTCGCATGAAAGAATTAAAAAGAACTTTGCAGAAGAACTAGCTGAGAACTGTCTCTTACCAATGACTTGTAACAAATAATTCATTCTGGTACCATCGAGAACCAACTTGGAAATGAGATCTCAAAATAACTTGGGTGCAATTGCAGGAATAAAATACCAGCAAGACCACTTTCAGCCTTTGATACGGATAACCATGCCATCCTTACCCAATGCCTAGGTTTTAATGTCCAGTACAGTGGGACTGTCATTGTTTGGATCTACTCTTATCTATCCGATTGTAGCCAGAGCATCACCAGGAGCCGTTTCTGTTCATATCTTGCATGGCCACCTTAGAAATCTCCCATCATGAAATCTCTTTACTATCTAAGAGATTAAGTCATTGAGAAGGATGAGGAGAGATAACGTACCACACAGCTAAAGTTTTCCCCCTCCACCATTCCTCTGATATAGGCTGCTCGTGCTTCTCCTCTCTCTTGGAGTCCATTATCATTAACAGGAATACCTTCAGTCAACTTTGAAATATTTTCCTTAAACCTTTCTGCCTCTCTATCTGTATCTCCTCCGTTCAGACTCTCCTTAAAAATATTTTCTTTTCACAAGATTTTAATCATCCATTTTCATATCTCTCTCTCTCACTCCTGACACCTCTGGTGCATTTTTGTACGGTAATGATATCACACAAATACAGTTTAGTGCTACTGTTGCAGTATGCTGTCTCTTGTGATCTTTGGACTTTATTGTCCTGCACTGTGAGATCCAAATATTTTACTTCAGATTGATAATAAGCTATTTGTATGCATTTCCTATTAAGATCTACAATAAAGAAACAATGATAATACTGTTAGGATGAAGTTGACTCACAATGTTCTCACTGGATCACGCAAACTCATATTCCCTTCTATAGATCATCTCTCTTTGATCAAAGCTACAGAGGCATCAAAATCTCATCTCTGAACAAACCTCCACTTGTGCCAGTTGTCACCAGAAAATAAGCTCTCTATTTTGTCTAATTCAACAAGTGGAAAGATTGCTATGTGGCTCCCTCTGACTGACAGACATGGAATTCTATTTTTCACGTAATATCTAATAATATGCACTCCTTAATTCCTAATGTTTTCATACTTATATCACAGGATAACATCTAAGTTATCTAAATGTTCCTCTTATGTCAAAATTCTCTATCAGCAAACATTTCATCCTCTATTTGTCAAGTAGACTTGCAACTATCCTTTTCACTGTCACATTTTAAGAAAGTCCTATTTTCTACATGTACCAGCACATGTGCCTCTTCATTACTGTCAATGTGAAAATAAACTATTGTATTTATGCTCAATCTATTTTCCTTTACTATGTGCAATGTTTACCTAATAATAATTTACATTAAATGCTCAAATGTTTTAAGATTTCTAAACAAATTCATCACAGCATAATTGTAAAATATTGTCTTTTATTACAGTTAAATAAATTAGCAGAAAAATACTGTGGCTTCTTAGGAATCACAGCTCCCTGAGATAAACTGTATAATTATCCATTCAAGAGTGGTTCTTTAACTTTTATTTTAAATTGCAAAGTGCACTGACAGCATAATGATAGATACCAACTGTACAAGTTTATTTTTAAATTACATTTGCAAGAATTTACATACAGGCACATATTTTGTGAAGTCACTGTATATTTTGATTCCAGATTTCTTATGGGAGAGTGCATTGGAACATTGGAATTGCTGGCACATGTTGATGTCAATTCATGTTTAAGCACTAAAATAATTTTGTCTTAATCCTTTTTTTTAAACCAAAAAAGGAATAAAAAAAGAGATTAACTAGTTCTTTGATTGAATGGATGAGACAAGCACTGCCTGGAGCTCAGCCATATTAGATAAAATGTCTCAGTTTCGATTCTTGATTTGTGCTGATGTGGGCCATATGGGTGTTCCAATTGGCCTCTGTGCCTCTGGGCCTTGGAGGGGAAATTCAGCTGGCAGCTCCGGCTCTTGCTTGCTAACCAGTGATCCTGCTACAAATTGTGCATCTGGCCAATAGATGAGGACAAGATCAAGCTTACCTGCGATGTCTCACAGGGTGCAAAAGACTGCCAACTACTTCTTGTGGGAAAGGTTGAACTGACATCAAAATGGGCACAAAGTAAGATACCCATTTTGTGTGCCAGTCTGAGGTTACAGCCTCATTTGAATGCTCTGGATGCCAAATGTCAGTCTCCTTGCTGAGTAAATAAGTCAGATCTGCCGGAATGGAAAGAGGTAACTCTGAAGAGTATCTAAAATAGCCTGGTGATAGAGCAGGCGAGGGTGAGTGTTCTTCCTATTCAAAAAAAACCCAAAGAAAGTGAAGGGTCACACAAAAACCAAGCAGTGCTCAATTCAACATGGCCAGAGATCTGTTTCTGAATTGTTAATCAAGGTCTAATTCCCCAAGTATCCGACAAGAAATTGCTCACTCATTAAAGCCTGAAAGAAGAACTTAAAGGCTGCTAGTATAAGGTGAAATCAGAGTTGCTGATAGGTCAGTGATGAAATTCTTTCATTTGATTTTACATTCTGACCTTCTTAAAAAGTCAATTTGAATGCTAATTTCAAGTAAATACCAACTAATATGTATGCATTTATATTTCAGTTTCAATATTTCATATCAATGTGTTAATGTTAATATCTATATTCCAGACACTTTATCATACGTACCTCCATTTGAATGGTTAAAGCTTGAATCCAGCAAGTAGTACATCTTTTTTACAACATGGCCATCGGGCAAATTAACAAAAAGATGCAGATTTTCTGAAATTTTCAAGGATTTAAAAAACAATAAAGCTCATAGATCCAAAAAAGTCAACTAAATCAACTGTGACACACCTGCAGTCATCATAATTTCCATTGAATAGGGGATGGCGTGTTGCTGAGAGAACTAACAATTATAGCAATCATGGGGAAAGAGAAATTAAGGATGAACAAGGTACCAATCTGGCCTTATCTCAATCTAAACCCTGTTCTCTCTGAAAGATCATAGGTGTGAATTCACACTGCTGCTCGCATAACATGCTTCATAACAAAAAAAACATGACCAGTCTAACCTTAACCTGCATACTAATAGTAAAAGTGAAAAGGTGGTCATGTAGAATTCTTTGTTTCTTAACATGTTCTGCTCAAGGTGCAAAGACTGCACATATGAATGATTCTGACAGACAGGAGTGGCATAATTGGCTGTGTAGATTGGTTTGACATGTCCAATCAATATCATTACAAAAGGAATGCTGCTAGAATTTGGACGGCTTCAAATTGACACTGATCTGCCCATTGTAGAGACGTGATGGGGCGCTTATGTCGTATCCAATTACTTGGTCAATGCCAAGTGATTTGCCTTATTTTATTCTTATTTGATTTTTTCAGAGTGGATTAATACAACAGAGTGGCTTGGTAGTCTATTTCATAGAGCAGTTACAAGTCAACCACATTGTGGGTCTAGAGTTAATGGGGGCTAGACTGAGCAAGGATGGCAGGTTTCCTTCCCTTAAAGACATTAGTGAACCAGAGGGCACTTTACAATAACCGAGTAATTTCACAGACACCATTACCAAGACTAGCTTTTTATTTCAGATTAATTTTATGATTTGAATTTAAATTGCCCCTGCTGCCATGGTGGGATTTGAACTGATGGTCCGAATTGTACAGAACAGGGAACACCCAACTGCCCCACAACCATTTAACAGCCAATTTGGCATTAACAGGACGCAACATTTCCATCCTTCTGGATTAAGAGGTCCCACTTAAGAGAGTTGCCAGCCAAAGGCCAGCAGCTCCCAGTACTGCAGCACCACCAGAAGCAATGGCCACTGCCTGTACTGCACCCAGGGCAATGAGGCATGCTGCACTGGGTCTAGCCTAGAAGGTGAGTCGGGGGTGTTCAGATGTTACACTTGCAGAAATACCGAATATTGGAGATGAACTGGCAATGGAAGCTTTTGTATTTAAACAGCAGCCTAAGTCTCAAACGTTGGATACATATAATTGTTGTGACTCATTCTGGAAAGCATCAGAGGAAGAGAGAGATTAATCTTCCTGGGAAACCTGGAAAGTTGACTGGGGACATCTTGCTCACAAGTGACATAACAAAGTTTAACAAGCAGCTACTTGGGACTTAACTGCTTTCCAGGTTGATAACACACCAGATGTTCACACTGAGATGAGTAATGGCGTGAGCTTTGAAGCAAAATGCTTTTTGCAAACCTCAAAGTTGCATACAATATGGTGACAAACAATCTTCACTGATTATTTTCTTTTAGCATTTGAGCTTATGGCATTGCTAGAAATCTGGTGTCAAGATATTTATGGTTGAGGTCAAGATAAAAGAGCAACCTAAATGTACTCTTAAGATGAAAGACTTTTGTCAAACAAGGTTCTCAGCTATATTTTCCAATGCCTCACTGGATTTCTTTGTAAGAAGCAATTTAAAGAATACATGTGCCACAACAAATATATAAGTTGCAGCTTTTGAAGACAGAAATTTTAGCCATTAGAAATGAGGAAACTCAGGTACTAAAAAGGCTATGAGAATCAGTCGCACCTGAAAAATGTTTGTGCTGCAAAATCTATATGCTGGCCAGCTGGTGCATCTGTTGTTCTCAGGTTGAGAACAGAATTGCAGGGCCTAAAATGTAGATAATATTATTGGCTTTTACTCTTATTCACTTTCAGATGTGAGCGCTGGAGGCAAAACTAATTTTCATTCACGAGGTCTTCCTTCATTTGCTTGAAATTTGGTCTATCCTCTTAAACTTGCTGCATGTCGCTGTTTAATAAAGCTATGTAACTTGCCAGGCCATTTCAGAGAGTTAGCCATGTTTGTGTTGGATTGGAATCACATATAGATAAGACTGACGAAGGATGGTAGGTTACATTCTGCAAAGGGGGGGGAGAAGCAATTGGGATTTTATGGTAATCCAACAGCTTTGTGGTGACTTTTCCTGAAAATCAACTCCTTCTATTTCCAAAAATTGAAGTTCAATTTTCAAACATCCATAGTGGGATTTGATTTCGTCTTTCTGGATTATTTGTCCAGAATTTGCATTCAATAAGGTCCCCCATGCGAGGCTTCTAGAAAAAGTGAGAGGGCATGGGATCCAAGGGGCTGCTGCCCTGTGGATCCAGAACTGGCTGTCCCAAAAGAGGCAGAGAGTGGGTATAGATGGGTCTTTTTCTAAATGGAGGTCGGTCACCAGTGGTGTGCCCCAGGGATCTGTTCTGGGACCCTTGCTGTTTGTCATTTTCATAAATGACCTGGATGACGAAGTGGAGGGATGGGTTAGTAAGTTTGCCGATGACACGAAGGTTGATGGGGTTGTGGATAGTCTGGAGGGATGTCAGAAGTTACAGAGGGACATAGATAGGATGCAAGACTGGGCGGAGAAGTAGCAGATGAACTTCAACCCAGATAAATGCGTCGTGGTCCATTTTGGCAGGTCAAATGGGATGAAGGAATACAATATAAAGGGAAAGACTCTTAGTACTGTGGAGGATCAGAAGGACCTTGGGGTCCGGGTCCATAGGACTCTAAAATCGGCCCCGCAGGTGGAGGAGGTGGTTAAGAAGGCGTATGGCATGCTGGCCTTTATCAATCGAGGGATTGAGTTTAGGAGTCCGGGGATAATGGTGCAGCTATATAAGACCCTCGTCAGACCCCACTTGGAGTACTGTGCTCAGTTCTGGTCGCCTCATTACAGGAAGGATGTGGAAAAGATTGAAAGGGTGCAGAGGAGATTTACAAGGATGTTGCCTGGATTGAGTGGCATGCCTTATGAGGATAGGCTGAGGGAGCTCGGTCTTTTCTCCTTGGAGAGACATAGGATGAGAGGAGACCTAATAGAGGTATACGAGATGTTGAGAGGGATAGATCGGGTGGACTCTCAGAGGCTTTTTCCCAGGGTGGAAATGGCTGCTTACGAGAGGACACAGGTTTAAGGTGCTGGGGGGTAGGTACAGGGGAAATGTTAGGGGGAAGTTTTTCACACAGAGGGTGGTGGGCGAGTGGAATCGGCTGTCGTCAGTGGTGGTGGAGGCAAACTAAATGGGGTCTTTTAAGAGACTCCTGGATGAGTACATGGGACTTAATAGGATGGAGGGTTATAGGTCGGCCTAAAAGGTAGGGATATGTTCGGCACAACTTGTGGGGCCGAAGGGCCTGTTTTGTGCTGTAGTTTTCTATGTTTCAATGTTTCTATCTCTCGATTCTTCATTAAATCACATAACATAACCACAAAACTTCTGCACCCTGTAGCTCAACTCATGTGTCATATTACCCTTTTTTATTAGGCCCTAGACAGCTGGACAGAAACAAAATGCTAACTAATATCATTCTGAAATTGTTTTCTTCCTTTACACACCACTGTTGTTCCAGTGCCTGCTTTTTAAACAAAATTCTTTCATGGGATGTCATGGGGTGGCGAGGTCAGCTTTTGTTATCCATCCCTAACTGCCCTTGATCTGAATGGCTTGGTACGACTTTTCAGAAGGCAGATAAGAGTCAAATACATTGGTGTGGGTCACATGTCGACCAGACTAGGTTGGGATGACTGGATATATCCCTACAGGACACAGGTGAACTAGATGGCATTTTTGACCCTCAATGATAATTTTATGGTCACGGTTACTTAGACTGGCTTTATGTACCAGATTTATCGATTGAATTAAAATCCAGTTGCTATTGTGGGATTTGAACCAATGTTCCCAGAGCATTTGCCTGGCACGCCTCTGGATAACTAGCCTGATGACATTACTACTGCCACACCATCGCCTCCATAAAACATTGAGACATCTTGGAGTTAATGGAAGATTTATCTGGTTTCCTTCACATGTTTGGCAGGTCAAGTGATTTCCTGACTGTAAGTTTTACATTGAGTGCACATCCATAGTGTTACACCTTTCCAAGTGTGGCCTCAGATTCCTTCGGCCTAAAATCTTCATGAAATCAACTCAAATAACTACTCATAGGTGCAGTTGGATATTTAATTGGTTAACTAAAGAAATGTAAATGAATCAAAACAGCACAATATCAGAATCAAGAACAATCAGCAGGAAGAAAATTATGCAATTAAATTCCCTCATGTGTTTTCAAAGCTACTAACAACAAATAGCAAGTGTCACAAAACAGAATATTAAATTGTACACGATTGACTCATACTTTTCACAGCCACCACTTTGCCTCATAACTCAACTCTCATCTTAACATGACACACAACAGGACAAAAACAATCTGTCACTTTGGTTTGGTTGGTAGTATTCCCTTCTCGGTGAATCACAGAGTTGTGCATTTAAGCCCCACTGCAGGCCATAGGCACTTAAAATCAAATTGAAACTTCAGTGAGGGAGTGCGACATTTCATGGAGTAATCTTCTGGATAGGTCATTAAAACAGATAGTGTCTATCTGTCATGAAGGTGTGCTATATGGAATTAATGTGATATCTCATCAGTCTGTTTCACAGATTAGACCTTTTTTTAAATAAAGGATATTTCACTGACAAACAACAGAATTGGCCTAAAACGGTTGCCAATTTGCTACGTTGCAACCACAATCTGTGAAGCTCCCAACAATCAATGAACTTGGTATGAAAAAACTTCCTTTCAATCTCATCCAAATGGAAGAATGAATCATTCAGGCATTCATTGCTGGAACGTTCAAAATAATCACTTTGGCTATCACAGTTGTTAGAGGAGCTGTTAGAGACAAGAGCTGATCAACTTCCTTTTAGGAAATACAACTGCATGGCAAGAGGTAACATTTTAATTTTGGATTTGGCAGAGATAGTTTAACTGCTGGAGAGAGCACTCTCTCTTGCTCTCTCCACAATATTCCATCAAAGCTTTGAGCCCTGTTTTATTCAGTTGAAATCTTTCTACAACAGAGACTATCTACTAAAAGCTGTTGGATTTCTATAATGGTGTTTGCTGGAGAGAATAGGGATGTGTCAACTATGATTTTTAACCAACAACCTTGGCTTAAGAACCAACACTTCTGGATTCAATCACTGAATCTTTATCCACTTCCAATTTCTTTTTAATCTGCACTTTAACTTGGACAATATTCACTTATGTGTAATGTTCTATCTTTTTCTGAATGTTTTGGGTTTGTGCATGTTAGTGGGAAGTGGGGCATAATTGGACATTTTAATATTTTTACCTGAGTGGACTTTAGCATAATAACACTAACCCCTTACGCATTTAACTCAAGTATTCTTACAAACTGGCAATACAGCATCTTTTTAAAAATCTAAAACCAATTCTATAACCAAACGAGGAGTGAGAATAGAGGACAATCAGTCTATCTCTCCTCATCTGGTTTTAAGAAGGAGAATGTAAAATATGCCACAACAGTGTTTCCTAAATTGGGTTCTGTGGAATCCTGAGGTTCCATACAAGACATCTGTCGTAAGTCCAGCCATTTTAAATTGGAAAAAACAGTCATTCCAGCTTGTCCAATTGAAGGCAGCTTTCACACTGCATTGACCACTGATAGGTACACTAGTCAGCCTATTGGTAGCCAATGCTTTGAGAAACTTGCCTCTGATTGGCCAAGCTGGAAATAGTTGCAAAGTTCGTAATCAAAGTCCCAGGCAAAGCCCAGAGCGAAGATGACAGGGCGTTGGAGTGGACGACAGAGGTGAAGTAGGCAGTGGCAATGGCGATGGGAGGGGAAGTGGCCTCAGAGCAATGGAGAGCGAGGTGAGAATGATTGTTATGAGAAAGAGTTGAGAGTGTGAGTGTGCGTATGTGGTAGATCGAGAAGTGAGATTATGAGCGTGTGGGAGAGAGAGGTGAGAGTGTGAGTGTGCATGAGATGTGAGAGAGAGAGAGAAAAAGAATGTGTTGTGTGTGGTGTGGGGTGTGTGGGTGGGGGGTGTGGGTGTGTGGGTGGGGGGTGTGGGTGTGGGTGTGTGTGTGGTGTCAGAGAGAGAAATAAAAGTGTGACTTTGTGAGAGAGGTGAGTGTGTGAGGGAGAGAGGAAGCAATGCAAGTGTGAATGTGCGAGAGAGAGAGAGATGGAGAGGTGAGAGTGTGAGTGAATGTTTGTGTGTGAGTGAATGTGTGTGAGAGAGAGAGGTGAGTGTGTGAGAAGGAGAGAGAGAGAGGTGAGTGTGTATGTGTGTATGAGAGAGAGTGAAAGAGAAAAAGAGAGAGAATAAGAGTGTGTGTAGTGTCAAAGAGAGAAATGAGTGTGACTTTATGAGAGAGAGGTGAGTTGCGTGAGGGAGAGAGGAAGCAGTGCAAGTGTGAGTGTGAGAGAGAGAGACGGAGAGGTGAGAGTGTGAGTGAATGTTTGTGTGAGAGAGAGGTGAGTGTGTGAGAGAGAGACACACACACAGGTGTGTGCGTGTGTGTATGAGAGAGAGTGAGAGAGAAAGAGAGAGAAAGTTTGTGTATAGTGTCAAAAGAGAGAAATAAGAGTGTGTGTGTGTATGTTTGTGAGAAAGGTGTGTGTATGAAGGAGAGAGGAAGAAGTGCAAGTGTGAGAGAGATGGAGAGGTAAGAATGTGAGTGAATGTGTGTGGGAGAGGTGAGAGAGAGAGACACACATGTTTAGAGAGAGCGAGGTGTCCAACATTTCTCTATCACTCAAAAACTGATAACTGGGAAAACATCTCTTGTGCTCTTGTGTGATTATCGTATTTGCCTACATTGAATGCATTTAGGAAAATAATTAATTGGTTATGGAACACTTTGGAATGTCCTGAGTACAGGACAAGGCATTATATAAATGCAAGATTGTTTCTTTCTAAATTTACTCATATGAATCAATAATTTAGTTGAAGAAATGTCTGTAAAAGATTCACACTCTCCCCAACTAATTGTGTCTTTGATTGGAATGTCAACCCATATCGTGGGGGCTGAGGCTTTCCTGCTGCTGTGGAAAATACTGTGAGAGACATTGTGGGCACTGTAATTGGTGGTAACTGCATTATCCAAAATGTGCCAAGAGACTGACATTGTATTATAAATCTGGAGGAAAGGACAATGATTTGCAATCATTGAAGGACAATGATTTGCAATCATTGAAGGACAATGATTTGCAATCATTGAAGGACAATGATTTGCAATCATTGTCCTGGTGAAAAACAGGAATATCTTATTGGAATGGACATATTAAGCTTAGAGAATTAAAATACTCAAACTATAGCGTGAGAATTAGGCAGAAAGTTTACAAACAAGATGAAAGGGTGAGTAAAGTGATCAAAGTACTTTTTTGAAAGCAAATTCTCATGGCATGGAACTGGTATGCACAGATCAGGTTAGAAAAAGGGCTTTCATTATATGAAAGTGGATTAATTATTAAATGCAGCACCGAACAAAATAAATTCTAATAATTTTTCCCAGTGCTTCATTCAGCTTCAGCTATCTGATGTGGTTGGAGCGAGGATTTACTTGTGTCAATGACGTTTATGCTGGGGTGAAAGGGAGATGGTTGTGAAATGCTTTGATGCTGACATTGCAACGGATGCAATCAGATATATGCTGATTATTAAGGAGCCAACAGTGAAATGAATAGACTGGAGAATGATGCATTGATGATATATTCATCAAGAACTACAAATATATTGCAGGATCCAGGGTGTGGTAGCCAAACGGATACAAAATTGGCTTGATGACAGAAGCCAGAGGATGGTTGTAGAGGGTTGTTTTTCAAACTGAAGGCCTATGACCAGCGGTGTGCCTCAGGGATCAGTGTTGGGTCCACTGTTATTTGTCATTTATATTAATGATTTGGATGAGAATTTAGGAGGCAAGATTAGTAAGTTTGCAGAGGACACCAAGATTGGTGGCATAGTGGACAGTGAAGAAGGTTATCTAGGATTGCAACAGGATCTTGATCAATTGGGCCAGTGGACTGATGAATGGCAGATGGAGTTTAATTTAGATAAACGTGAGGTGATGCATTTTGGTGGATCGAACCAGGGCAGACCTACTCAGTTAATGGTAGGGTGTTGGGGAGAGTTATAGAACAAAGAGATCTAGGGGTACAGGTTCATAGCTCCTTGAAAGTGGAGTCACAGGTAGACAGAGTGGTGAAAAAGGCATTTGACATGCTTTGTTTCATTGGTCGGAACATTGAATACAGGAGTTAGGACATCTTGTTGAAGTTGTACAAGATATTGGTAAGGCCACATTTGGAATACTGTGTACAGTTCTGGGTCACCCTATTATAGAAAGGATATTATTAAACTAGAAAGAGTGCAGAAAAGATTTACTAGGATGCTACCGGGACTTGATGGTTTGAGTTATACAGAGAGGCTGAATAGACTGGGACTCTTTTCCCTGGAGCATAGGAGACTTAGGAGTGATCTTATAGAGATTTATAAGATAATGAGGGGCATAGATCAGGTAGATAGTCAACATCTCTTCCCAAAGGTAGAGGAGTCTAAAACTAGAGGGTATAGGTTTAAGGTGAGAGGGAAGAGATACAAAAGGGTCTGGAGGGGCAATTGTTTCACACAGAGGGTGGTGAGTGTCTGGAACAAGCCGCCAGAGGTAGTATTAGAGGCGGGTACAATTTTGTCTTTTAAAAAGCATTCAGACAGTTACATGGGTACGATGGGTACAGAGGAATATGGGCCAAACGTGGGCAATTAGGACTAGCTTAGTGGTTTAAAAAAAAGGGTGGCATGGACAAGTTGGGCTGAAGGGCCTGTTTCCATGCTGTAAACCTCAGTGACTATGACCATGAAGCAAGGGGCAGTCAAAATATTGTTCATCTAATTATGCAAAAAGCTGTGAAAAAGAACAAAATATTGTAAAGTGGGTGAAGGACACAATAAACATGTCAACTTGCATCTTATGCAAATACTGGTTAAAGCAGGGGGAAAAAACTGCAGTGCAAGCAACTGGTTACAAGAGTTTTCTTGGAAGAACAATCTTACCTCCATTGTAACAAACTTTGGAGAAGTAGGTCAATAATATTACAAGTAACATTGCTGATGAAAGGTCACAGACTTGAAGTAACAATATTTTTCTCTCCACAGACCCTGCCTGACCTGCTGAGCATTTCCAGCATTTTCTGTTTTTATTCCTGCATCATTTAGTGATTTGGTAAGAAACATCAAAAGCTTGCATAGTAATGAGGAAGGAAACATGACTCAGTTAAATCTGAGTTTTAAGTATGATGTCCAGTTGTGATCTCTGACATTTTATCACCAGAGCAACAGGAGGGGACTTTGTTTCTGGTTCAGCCTCTCAATTCTACATACATTTGAAAAGACAATGGCTGGGATTTTCTGGTTCCACCAGTGGTGGGAATCGGCATGGGTGGGACTGGAAAATTTGGAGAACAGCCAAACATGTGCTGATTTTGGTTGGGAATTATCAATTCCACCCCTGGCAGAACCAGAGAATCTCACCCTATGGCTCCATTACTACACCCAGTTACAATCATTAATTTGCCAACCTTCATAATGCTGTAAAATTGGCTGGCATTCAAAATGTGTTGACAGTTACTACTAATATTGTTGCAGTCTGAACTATTCAGAATTGCCTTCTAAAATTAACATCCTATCCATAGCAATTTTGATTTTAGTGGCAAATGCAGCAGCGTTGCTTCCATTACTTCACCAGAAGTACAATATAAATCCCACTTTGGCAAATAAACAAAGGCCCAAATCATCCGTCTCCAAATAGTCAAAGACCAGACCCCCCAAGATACACACAAAGACCCCTCGGAAGTCTCAACGCACTGACTCAGTGGGAATTGATCAGGAAGGTTGAACTCCCAATAAGCAATTCCCCTTCTCCCAGGGACCCTCCAACAAAGTCCCCAACTATGAGTTAGAGTATAGACTTTGGGTGTTTTGACTGACTTCCCTAGGTAGTTAACCAGGAGATGTTAGACAGAAAAATCCAGTCTAGCTCTTGAGTAACTACAGTGACCTCCAGCACTGTTCCCCTGCCACCCATCAACCCCCCCGCCCCCCTCCAATCATTCACAGCAAAACCCCTGACTCCCTCCCTTCACTCCCCAACCCCCAGAACCTCTAACTCTTCTCTGGCCCAACCTGACCTCGCCATCCAAATCCACCCCTTACCCCAGGCCCCTGGCTCACCCTCAATCCAACCTCACCACCATATCCCCGCACCCACCCTACCCCCCCACCCACCCCCCCCACCCACTTACATTACCCAGCTTACCTCTTAACCATTTACCTTAACTACCCTACCCCTTCACCCACTCGACACTCCTACCCACTTATCTTACCCATCATACCCACTTACCTATAGTATCCCTCACCCACTTACCTTACCTTCTCACCCATTGACAGAGGTGGTCTCATAGCGGTACTGCCACTGGACTAGTAATCCAGAGAGCCAGGCTAATAGTCGGGAGGACCTGGGTTCAAATCCCACCATAGCAAATGGTGAAATTTGAATTTAATAGATAAAAAGCTAAAATGTAAAAGTCTAATGATGATCATGAAACTATTGTTGATTGTCAAAAAAAAAAATCATTTGGTTCACTAATGTCCTTCGGAACAGAAACCTGCCGTCCACACCTTACATGTGGCTCCAAATCTACAGCAGTGTAGTTGAAAATGGCCCAGTAAGCCGCTCAGTTCAAAGGCAATTGGGGATGGCAACAATTGTTGGCCCAACCACTGACATCCCATGAAGGAAAAAAAACCTTAACCACTCTATCCTCTTAGCCACTTACCCTCCCCACCCTACGTCTTACCAACCTTGTCCCTTTACCCACTTACCTCACCCACAGTACTGCTTCATCCACCCTATCCCCTTAACCACTTGGCTTCTCTTCATAAATTTAAACTCTTTACTCATGAAAATATGGCAGCTAGTGCCATAAAAACATGTGGATTTTCTCCACTTTTCCCTCTGAGGTTCCCTGCGGTGAGTCATTTTGGAAGGATCCTCAATTAGAAAATTTTCCAGAAAAATTGGAGGATGGTAAATATTTTTTTGTACAATCATAGTTGGACATAGGGGTTCCAATCCTGATCAGAAAATGTAGTAAGAAGTCTCACAACACCAGGTTAAAGTCCAACAGGTTTATTTGGTAGCAAATAAACCTGTTGGACTTTAACCTGGTGTTGTGAGACTTCTTACTGTGCTTACCCCAGTCCAACGCCGGCATCTCCACATCAGAAAATGTAGGCCAAAGTTTCCACCACACTTTTATGAAGTAAAGCCAGCAGAGCAGAAAGAAGAGTTTTCTCTCATTAAGACCTGTGTATCCATGATTTCATTTAGTCAGCATCTTCTGTGCTTTATGATTGTGCTTTACTCTCAGAAACTCTTGCCTCAGCTGTCCTTTCTCTTCCATTATCGTGTGGAACAGATCTTTCCGAACATGTGGAGAGGTATGTGGTGTTGAGGGTCTGAAATTTTGGCTAATAGCACTTTGGCTGAATATAGTGCAAGTCTCAATATGATGGATATAAATGTTTTACAATCCGAAGAAAATAGTTATCCAACTCCATAAGTCACAGTTGCACCAATATCAGATAATTTCAGGCACCTATTTTTCGGACATTTATCTGCACCTACCCAATATTTACATGCAATCGGAAACTTGCAGGAATTGCTGCTTTTGATGGGGATAGGGTCATGTACATGAGCATCAAAGAGTTTTTTGGAGATATGTCTTGGACTGGTCAAGGAAATTGTCAGGTTTTAATGTAAAACCAGAGTATATTAGAATTTCTTAGACCTAACTGGTACAATGTTACTCTAATACAGTGGTTCCCAAAGGGTGTGACGCGCCACACTGGTGCGGCAAGAGAGGATGGCAAGTGTGGCGGGAAGATTCAAGGACAATCAAAGAAACATTTAAAAATGGATTAGATATTTTTCCAAAGTGATTGTTTTATACTTTCTGGATGTCCCATGATCATATTATAAAGTAGTTGTATTCTATGTCATGAATCAAGCACTGCTAGGAGTTGTTTTTTTGAATGTATTTCTTATCAATAAAAAATTCGGTGTGGCGCGAGCAAATTTTTATTCCGAAAGTATGGCCCAGTGAAAAAAGTTTGGGAACCACTGCTCTAATACCACAATTACAGCAACATTTTCCAACATGTTCTGGATGATTATATTTTTGGCAACAGTGAAGAGTGCTGTAGATAAGATTGCCCCTTGCCAGGCATGTGAAGACTCCTTCAAATACATAAAACAAAGTGAATGCTGGTGACAGTCCCCTACCGTCTACCAGAAGGAAGCTTGTCTATGTTGCAAAACAGGGTGCAGCAAGTCGCTTTCACACACTGTTTGCAAGTTGAGTTTTAGCAGATTAAGATTTTAATTCTGAGATCAGAAAAACAGACTGTCTTACGCTGAAGAGATTTAGAGACTTAAAAAGGTTGCATTTTATGTTAAATGCATGACAAAGGTGCTCAGCTTTCATCTGGCTGTAAAACTGAAAGATACTTCAATAGACATGACATCAAAGGAACATTAACGGTCAAAAGGACATTGATAAATATCACACTTCATCATATTACATAGGGACAACCAAGTCTTTCCGATGGGAACAAAATGTATTGAAAAATATATCAGAAAGCTTTTTTGAAAGTTGCGAGAACAGAACACCAGAAAATGAACATGAGGGTGTGGATGGTTGCCACAGAAAAGAGGCCGAGTGGCCCATTGAGGCAGTCCATCAGAGCAGAATGCCAGAAATGGGGGAAAAATGTTATGAATCATCCAAATAAAGAGAAGCTCCCCTGAAATATGCAGCCACAATTTAAAGGTTATCCGCATTCAACAGGGAGATTGTGGATTTACGTGTGAAACTGCACCGTGTAATACATGTAAAAATTATGGTAGCTAAATGAACAAAACAACTCTTGGGAAATTAAAATACTCCAGATGAAAGTTTTATATGGAAGAGAATTTATAATTATGAGGATCAGTTCTGTGGGACTCAGGGAAACAGTGAATCTATGGAGGAATATAAATAACAGTTCCTCAAGGGAAGAAATATGCTTTAAAAACAAATCTTCAGCATGAACATTTTACCCACCAAGGAATATGTGCCATCGGTAAGATCTTGTATAACTGAAGGTGCAGTTTTCTTCAGTGTCATTGAAAATTGTAACAAAGCTGAAAGACCTGAGTCTCTGTTTTCAATATTTACAACCACCTTGAAACTGCTTTGGCCTCTAAAGCTACTCCCTGGTTTCATGGAAAGAATAAAGGTCAAAGCTTTCTAACTTGAAAAATAGCACCAATATATTTTGCAACAGTGAACCTGCCATCATAAACTACACTTGTACAAAGACCCCATGATCAGAGTTTATTACTTCAAATGCAGACTAGGTTACAGCGACTAACCTGCACATTTGGTTTACAGAGGCTGAGCTTTGATCCCTATTCTGGGAAAAGAAATAAAGGCTGTTCGTCACAGGCAAGTGTTAAGAATTTCAAATAAATTGAGTTTCCCTAATTTCTACTTGGAATTGATATGAACCACCCCTCAAATGTGACAGCACTACACACATAATGATAATGTCCCCACCATAAATTTGAGATGAACTTTCTTTCAGTTGAGATTTAAAGTGCTGTTGTAGCAATTGAGAGATAGCCTGCTGTTGCAGCCAAATCATAGGCCAACATTGGACAAAGGATTACTGAGTACTGCCATTGGATGCAAAGAAAAAAAATGCTTTTCCAAGCACCACTTATTATCATAATGAACACTGGAAATGAGAAATAATCTCTTCATTACACTACTAAATGTACGAAGTCATGGTGACATTGATTTAAGTGGTGACTCAGAACTAGACTATCGCTGTTCAGTGGTCAGCTGCTTTATTATTCAAATACCATTCAATCACAATAATTAGGTTACAGAATGAAATCAGCTTGGGTCGTATACGAGTGGTGTTCAACATAGATTTAAATCAAATACTTTGTGTTCCATATCCTTCTTCCAAGAAACTAAAACCTGAGAACTGATTATTTTTTGTTCATTCACGGGATGTGGGCATCGCTGACTAACTCAGGATTTAGTGCCCATCCCCAATAGCTCTCAAAAAGGTGGAAGTGTGCTGCCTTCTTAAACCGCTGCAGTCCTTGTATTTGTAACTTCAATCAAGGATTCCTGGGGCACGGATCTCCTAGACACATAACTGAGAGGGTGGGCCGGTAAAACTAAGCTTAACCCCCAAATGTTGCAAATTTCCTCCAGAGAAAGAATGGTACACCAACATTTCATAAACAAAAAGTGGTTCCTTATTGAGATATCCACATATCCTGTCCATTAAGAGGTACAGAATAGATAAGGACTCAGTCAACCACAAATTTGACTGGTTGATTCTGAGTTAATTGTGATACATTAATTATTTACTGGTGTGGCAGCATTAAAAACTGGCACTGTCCTCAATTACAAAGGCTGAAGAATCATAAACTTGCCTTTCAGATTCTGTAAAATACATTCAATGTTTGTCATGAACATCTGTTCTTAGGAAAGGTTGTGCACTTTCTAAACCATCTGTTTCTGAAGGTTGATAGTTGGATAAGCAGTTATAAAGAAACATATTCCTGTTAATTGGAATATTTTCACTGAATATCAGACAGTTATCACAGAAGCACAAAGCTGTTCTAGTGCAGGAGGAGGCCGATAGGCCGATCATGTCTGCATCAATTCTCCAAATAAGCATTATGACTTAGTGCCATTCTGCATTTTCCTGGTAACACTGCACTTTGTTTCTAAATTTATTTATTAGTGTCACAAGTAGACTTACATTAACACTGCAATGAAGTTACTGTGAAAATCCTCTAGTCGGCACATTCTGGTGCCTGTTCAAGTAAACTGAGGGAGAATTTAGCATGGCCAATACGCTTAATCAGCACATCTTTCGGACTGTGGGAGAAAACCAGAGGACCCGGAGGAAACCCATGCAGACACGGAAAGACAATGCACACTCCGTACAGTGACCCAAGCTGGGAATCGAACCCGGGTCCCTGGCGCTGTGAGGCAGTGCCACCCTCTTGAATGCCTCGACTGAAACTGCCTTCACCACACTTCCAGGTAGTGCATTCCAGAACCAAATCACTCGCTGGGGAAAGATTTTTTCTCACATCGCATTTGCTTGTGTTGCAAATCACTTTAAATCTGTGCCCACTCATTCTCAATCCTTTCACAAGTATGTTCAGTAACTTCCCAAGTACTTTGTTCAGCCGTAATAACTCTGGTTAACTGTAACATTTACTTACATATCACTATAATACAGGTTTTGCACCCTAATGCTGCCAGTCAGCTTCCAGGGTCAAATCCACTAAGCAAGCCCAGGCTTGTCAGGTGATCCCTCACCTTGACCCCTGATTGATTAGCCAGGTAATTCAAACCTTCTCTGCAGTTCGACCCTTACAGGGGACAAACACCACATCAGCCCCTTCATGATCTTGAACACCTCCATCAGATCTGCTTCGCCTTCTTCTCTCCAAGGAGAAGAGTCCCATTTTCTCCAACCTATCTTCATAACTGGAGATTTTCATCTCTGGAACCATTTTTGTTAACTTCTTCTGTATCCTCTCCAATGCATTCACATCCTGCCGAAAGTATGGTGCCCAGAACTGTATACAATACTCCAGCTGAGGTGTAACTAGTGTCTGAAACAAGTTCAACATAGCCTCCTTGTTATTGTACTCTATGCCACTATTAATAATGCCTAGAATACTGTATTCTTCATGAACTGCTCTCTCGGCATGTCCTGCCACGATTAATCATGTATACACCCTGTTTACTCTGCTCCTGCATGCCCTTTAGAGTTGTACCCTTTATTTTATATTGTCTCCTCATGTTCTTCCTACCAAAGTCAATCACCTCACACTTCTCCACATTGAACTTCATCTGCACAATGACACAGTGGTTAGCACTACTGCCTCTCAGGACCAGGGACCAGGGTTCAATTCCGGCCTTGGGTGACTGTGTGGAGTTTGCACGTTCTCCCGCGTCTGTGTGGGTTTCCTCCGGGAGCTCCGGTTTCCTCCTACAGTCCAAAAGTGTGCAGTTAAGTTGATTGGCCATGCTAACAAAATGCCCCTTAGTGTCAGGGAGGTTAGCAGAGTAAATATGTGGCGTTATAGGGGTAGGGCCTGGGTGTGATTGTTGTTGGTGCATGCTCGATGGGCCAAATGGCCTACTTCTGGACTGTCGGGATTCTATGATTCTATCTGCCCTTCTATGTCATTTGAAGTTGTACTATATCCTACTCAGTTTATAATGCTTCCAAGTTTCGTATCATATGCAAACTTTGAAATTGTCCCTTGCACACCAAGATCTCGATCATTAAAGGATATCAGGAAAAGTAGGGGTCTCAATCTCGGCCCCTGGGGAACTCCAATACAAATCTTTCTCCAGTCTGAAAAAATATCCATTGACCATTACTCTCTGTTTCCTATTAGGCAATTCTGTATCCATGTTACTATTGTCTCGTTTGTTCCATGAGCTCTAACTTTTCTCAAGTCTGTTGTGTGGCACTTTATTTAATGCTTTTTGAAAGTCCACATCAACAGCATGAGCCTTATTGATCTTTTTTGTTACCTCCCTTGCGTTTAGGTTAGACTTACAAATTATGGCCAGTGCCCCTACAATTTTCACTCTCACTTCCTTTAATTTTCCTGAATGCATGCCATCCCTTCCTGGTGCCTTGTCAGCTTTAAGTATTGATAGTTTATCCAATACCGCCACCTCATGAATTTTGAACCCTTCTCGTGACAGCATTTCCTCCTCCATCACCATGGCCTGGGTTACATTTGCTTCCTTAGTAAAGACAGATGCAAAATATTCATTTAACATTTCAGCTAGTCCTTCGACTCCATATTTAAATCCCCTTTTTGATCCTTAATTGGCCCTATCCCTCCTTTCGCCACCCTTTTATGATGTATATGCCTGTAGAAGACTTTGGGATTCTCCTTTATGTTGACTGCCAGTCTTTTATCATAATCCCTTTTCACTTCTATTTATTTTTTCACCTTCACTCCGGACCTTCTGTATCCAGCTTGGTTCTCAAATTGTATTTTCTACCTGACATCTGTCATAAACATACATTTTCTAATTTCCATCCCCTTTTTCATCCAGGGAGGTCTGGATTCTTTTGACCTAACTTTCCGTTTTGAAAGCATATACATGAATTGTTCCCGACCATTGATACTTTTGAAGGTAACCCATTGTTCAGGCACAGCTTTTCCTGCCGACCTATTGTTCCAGTCTGTCTGGCCCAGCTCTGTTCTTGCCCCCATTGACGTCAACTCTCCCCAGTTAATTATTTATGATCTGGATAACCCACTGTCCTTTTCTCCCATCATCCTAAACATTATGACATAATGATCACTGTCTCCTACATGTTCCCCGCTGACACTTGACCTACTTGGCCTACCTCATTTCCAAGAAGCAGGTCTAGCAGTGCATCCTTTCTTGTTGGACTGGACACACATTACTGCGGAAAATTCTCCTGAATACAATCCAGGAATTCTTGCCCCTCTCTGCCCTTTACACTACCTCTATTCCAGTCTATATTCAGAGAATTTAAGTTCCCTATTATAACAACTCAATGTTTTGCATCTCTCTGTAATTTCCCTGCAGTTTGTTCCTCTACATCCTTCCTACGAGTTGGTGTTCTGTAAACCACACCTTTTTGTTCCTTAGCTCTAGTAAAATTAATACATAGTTGAACTTTTGGGACATCCTCTTTCTGCAGCATAGCAATGTTCTCATTAACCAATACTGTTACCCCTTCTTTCCTATCTTTACTGAATACCTTGCACTGAATACCTGCAACTTATCAATCTTATTTATTGTACTCCATGCATTCATAGTTTAACTCTGATTTAGACTTCATTCCTTTCTCCCTTACTCTGACTCCATCTATTCACTAGCCACTCTCTGGGCTCCCCCTCAGGTTCCCACCCCTCTGACAAACCAGTGTAAACCCTCCCCAACAGCACCAGCAAGTCTCCTGTAAGGGTATTAGTCCTGGTTCTGTTAAGGCGTAACCCATCTAGCTTATGTAAGTTTGTACCAGCTGCTCTAGAACCGATCCCAATGCTTCAGAAATCTGATGCCCTCACTCCTACAACAATTCTCCAGCTACGTGTTCAATCGCTCAAACCTCCTATTCCTACATTCATTAGCATGTGGTATTGGAGTAATCCTAAGATCACTGCTCTTGAGATCCTGCTTTCTAATTTCCTGCCTAACTCCCTAATATTCTGTTTTCAGGACCTCATCCCTCTTTCTACCTTATCATGGATGCCTGGTGGCAATAGCTGCACCCTCATGATGGAGAGGTAGTTTAGAACACAGTAGACCAACATGAATATAGTGACACACAGCACTGGAGTGCTCTGCCTGAGCAACCCAGGTAGTGGAGGTGTTGTTGATGCTTTGCTCCATGATGTTGCTGGTGGCTTCATGGCTTCCATTATATGCCTATGGTCCTTTTGCAGACAGGTGATGGTTGCCATCATCCAGGGGTAGATGGGTATTCTTTTGCCTCGGAGCAGCCACCCTCTGATTCCTTTTGGAGGCGCTAAGATCGCAAGAATGTCAGACTTCATGGTTGTTGCCAGGATAGCAAGCATTCACTGACATTACGGTCAACACATGGTTGCATACCAACTACACATGATGGAAGATAACGCTTGTCAATCCAATATATAACCCTGTTATCAGGGCGGGTGCCTGAAAAGTCACATGCATGTTGTCAGTGAGTCCATGTATTATCTGAAGTCTCAGTATCCTCATAATGCCAAGTTCCCCATCATCATTCTTCCCTTTGTTGGAGTTAGCACAATGTAAAGGCTTCTCTTTGCATAAATGGCTTCCATCACCTCCCAGATGCAGAGAAGGATGGTGCACCTGTAGTTTAATTCAGCTGGAACATTTGAAACCAGTGGCAATGCCATCCTCATCAGAGGCTCCAGGCACTGTTGAAGGAAATGGAACAGTTCAGGACTACTTCCTTATTGAGTCTGAGTCACCTCAGATATCACTCCCATGTGACTCAGAAGTGTAAGAAGTGCTCTTTGAAAACAATTGATGGGTAAAGCCTTCTATGGAGAGCACCGCCACCTCCCCCCCCCACCTCCCCTCGCAGAGATTCCTCACTCTATAACCCTTGCGCTTGTCAAGACAATGGAAATTGTGATGGAATGAGATCTTCCTATGACTTCAGCAGCGAACCAAAACACGTTGAATTAGTTAAAGAGAATCTTTTTAAAAGAAATACAAGAACAAGCAGACCAAAAATGGCTGTCTTGAGTCATCTGATGTCTGGGATTGTAAATTGACCATTTTTCTGGAAAGATCCTAAACGGAATGCACTGAAGACCAGCCCTGACATGTTGCATGGAATTTCATGCCTGGGGGGGCAAAAGGGGGCTTCAAGGTCCACTTCTATTAGGCACTTTTGAAAGAAAGGTATTAAAAATGCAAAGTGTTGGACTTTAATCAACTGTAATTCTATCTAGATGATGAAACTGCTCACCAACAAGATACCCAACAGACATTCAACACCCGCTGTGCAGGACAAAATGACAAACCAACTCCAGTTGGTTTCTACAATGTTGAAATATGCCAAAAGTTTCTGAGATGAAAGATCAAGAATGTGATTACTTGTCCCACAACAATGACTGCAAGATGTTAATCAAATTCCTTTTTGGAATATACAGACAGGAACAAAGAACAATACAGCACAGGAACAGGCCCTTCGGCCCTCCAAGCCTGCGCCGCTCATGTGCCCAACTAGACCACTCGTTTGTATCCCTCTATTCCCAGTCTGTTCATGTGGCTATCTAGATAAGTCTTAAATGGTCCCAGCGTGTCCACCTCAATCACCTTGCTTGGCAGTGCATTCCAGGCCCCCACCACCCTCTGTGTAAAATACGTCCCCCTGACATCTGTGTTGAACCTTGCCCCCCTCACCTTGAACCCATGACCCCTTGTGTTCATCACCTCCGACCTGGGAAAAAGCTTCCCAGTTTAAGAATTGGCTTTGTCAAGCCAGAAACAGAGAGAAATCATCTGAAAAAACAATGTTAAAGGAAAAGAATCTCCCTCTCTCTCAAGGAGCAAAACCTTATCTTTTAACAGTCTAAAAATCATTCACAAAGATAGTGTATTTCCATCAGAAGGAACCTCAGGAGAAATCATCGATTGTTGGGAGCTGGTTCTTGGGATTGAAAGGAAAGAAAGGGCAAATACATAAACTGCAATTCAACTCCAGGTGTTTAAATGAAAAGCTAATGTCAAACAGATGCAATGTACATGAGTGTGTGTATTGCTGCATATTTGATATTCTTTTCCTCAGCTTTACTAACTAATAAACTTACTACTTTTGTGACTCAAGAAAACCTGGCTTGATTGACTTTTTATTAAGAAGTAAATACAGTTAGATTAGAAAAGTCATTTACAGACATAAAAAGAAAAACCTTTGTTGCAATCATCCAAAGGGGCTGAATAAAGGGGACCAGTTCATTCCTCCTTATCTAGTCGTAACATTTTATTTCTTGATCATGTTGCAGATCATAGGCACCGTAGCTACAACTCCCAAACTCTTTGCACACCTGGGTGACAAATCCTCTTCCTTTCCTAAATGGATGCACCAGCTCACCAATTACCCTCTTAAAAACAAGTCACAGTATTTCCACCATCTTCTCCACAGCAGATTAAGTCCAAGTACCTAATATGCAAGATGGATGGCTCACCCTTTTAATAATGCTTAAGGGAGGTTTTATGTTCAACTGTGAGTGATTAGAAAAAGACTTCTCTGGACCCAAGCATTCCTAAGTTTGAATGGAATGAGTCAAATCAACGAAAAACGATTGATTGACATCACAATCTGACCTCTCCTGATGCATCCAGCACACCCATGGTTCACCTGCACAAACACCCTTCCCAGCACGAGGTGCCACAGGCCACACCTGAAGAGGCCGAAAATGCTACCTGCACCATTTTCAGTACTGCAACATCACCAGCATCAGGAACTCCATGGAATCTAATTTTGCAGCCTTCGGGTTTTAATTTTCTCTGAGAATTCTGAAGATAGTACTTGCAATGGTTGTGCATAAAGGTGGTGTAAATTTGTTAACATTAATGGAGTCTTTGCTAAATTTGCCCAAGTTCCTAAAATACTCCTGAAAATTAATCAGTATAGCACTGATGGAGCATTTACTTTTGCTTTTAATATTCTTGCTAAGCAGCAATTAACAGGAAATGTGCAAATTTGCTTCAAGTTGACTTGAGTTGCATGTTGCATTCATTTTCACAATTGGAGCTGGTGTAAAAACATTGAGTGGTGGGCAGAACAAGAAACAATTTACTAAAGTTGTCAAAGATAAGTTTTTTGGTGAACTCTGCGTAAGCATCTTAGTGCTTAATAACTGAAAGGCTATCAGCAGAGATCTGTCTGTAATGTAGGATGCATCCCAGTCAATTAGAAGGATGTGTGTCTTGACATGAGAGCAATTTTAGACTTGTTTCAACTCTAACAGCCAGAAATGCAAACACAACATCAAGACAATACTCGAGAAAGTGAACACCACAGTAAAAACGTTTACATCTCTGGGCGCCTCCACACATCAGAGATATGACTTGGACCAACCAATGCCCAGCTCAGAATTGCATCACTAAAAGTGACAAGTGACCTTTTGCACCATGCATTAAAAACAATAATGGCCCATACCATTAGCTATCCAGTTGTACAGCATTCTCCCAATAGATTTCTAAATGCTTTCATGCTGCCTTTTGTACACTTTCCATTCTTCTTTCTCTACAAGATTATGCTGTTCTCTGACTATTAAGTTGGCAAATTACCTACCAAAAAGTGGCGTTCAATGCTCATTTCCCAGGAAGAGAGATACATTTGTGAGGCAGAGGTATAGCAGATCATTTGGCAAAATAAACCATTGCTAATGTTTGGATCAATCTGGCAGTGAATTATGGTATAAACCAGAGAAACCACACAGAATTATAATAGTATGCTTATAAAATAAAAACTGCAGTAAAGCGATCCATGTCAGACAATAAGGAAAAACACAGCTCCTGCAGCATATCAGCCAGTGACTAAAACAATGTACACACCGATGAATAGTTATTTCTTTTAAGGACTGTACATGTCTCTTCCTGGAAATAAGATAGAACACACAACTCTTGACATAAACTTTAACTTCCCCCATCTGGTTCTTTTTCAGCCACAAGAGACAATGCTTTTTTTCTCCATACTGTAATGCAAAATGTGAAATCCAAGTTTCAAACTTTACATTTAAAAGTGCTATCTTTACTCATCATGGTATTTAACTGTTCCTTTTATCAATGCAAAAATTCATGTACGCAATACTTAACTTGACAAAGGTAGTTCTTACCGTCACTGCTTAAGTGGCAATCTAACACGTCAGATTGCCTGCCAATGATTGAGCCCACATGATTGTGACTCATCCAGTGATAAAGGTGAAAACTAACCCTGTTACCTCACTGTGCCATCCTTTTTATGCCTTACGCCAGCACTCATGCCCTTTCCCATGGACAATTCCAGATCAATGCCCTATTGGAAGAAGGTGTGGAAGATTCCCAAGAAATATCTGGGAGAGGGATATGCCTGTGATTCTGCTGACCACATTCCTCCACATATTGCGAACCCAAACAAACCTTGTTGGAATGCTCAGAATAGCCTATTTGCTTTCAGAGGCGAGTGATCGGAAGGGCCTGTTGGCGACCTGAGAACCAACCACTTGAATCTGAGAGGCTACTGCAAAAAGTGTCTGAATTTTTCCATAATGGCTTTTCCCGCTGTGTTTGCAAACATCTAAGTCTTCATCATGACCTGGACAATGGACATTGCTCCTATCAATCGGGATTGACACTTGGACACCTTTAGACATTTTAACAACAACATTAACTGATGTGCAATTAAATGGGTTGGGAAGTAAATGCTGACCTTGACAATGATGCCAATGTTACAAAAGCAAATGAAACTAAGAAGCTGGTGTCAGTGACACCCTGCACCCTACACCAACACAGATGCACTGACAAAGACTTCATTGATGTAAGTAACACAGAATTAGTAAACTGATATGAGTTTCAACTTTTTAATGCACTATACTTATTGTAAAACACATTCAGTGTTGATCTTTGTAAATGAAGTGAACTGACGTTTTAACAGTGTGCTAAGTCATGTCATTGCTGAACAAATATTCTGGCTCCAAATAATTTTAGAATTTTGGATCACATTCTCTCAGAAGAATATTTTAAAATTCTATAATTTTTATTTGTTTCAATTTTATTTGATATCTCAGCTTCTACTCTCATCCCATAGGTATATTCCACGATTCACTTTGCTTTCAGTAAAATTTTTAAAATGTGAATAATAATTCAGGCTTTTTACTTCCTGCTTTGTTATCTGAGAATTTTTCATTCTGATTGACGAATCAGTCTGCCTGATGGCTTCACTGTTGCTAGACACCCGACTGATGACACCGGATGCGCAGTCACATCAGAAAAGAGGGAATTAATGCTCTAAGACCAGTAATTCTTTGTGGGCATCCTAAATTACAACAGTAATGAGACTTCAAAACTACTTCATTGGCTATAAAACTTCAGGATGCCCTGTAGTCAAAGGCATGAGATAAATTCTTGTCTTATTTTTCAAGGTCAGTGGCAAGAGATGCAATGTTGTTGCTGACCTCAGAAGTTAGGTTATTCTGTCAGTTGTCCCTCAATCCAGCATTTTTTGGGTCCTTGGCATTCTGATTTGCCTTGACGGTGAAGTTGAAATCATAGAAAGAAATCATAGAAATCATAGAAACCCTACAGTACAGAAAGAGGCCATTCGGCCCATCGAGTCTGCACCGACCACAATCCCACCCAGGCCCTACCCCCATATCCTACCTGCTAATCCCTCTAATCTACACATCCCAGGACACTAAGGGGCAATTTCAGCATGGCCAATCAACCTAACCCGCACATCTTTGGCCTGTGGGAGGAAACCGGAGCACCCGGAGGAAACCCACGCAGACACGAGGAGAATGTGCAAACTCCACACAGGCTGTGACCCAAGCGGGAATCGAACCCAGGTCCCTGGAGCTGTGAAGCAGCAGTGCTAACCACTGTGCTACCGTGGTTAAGTGAAATGATGCACTTAACAGCTGGTCTGGCATACAAAGAATTATTTGTGTTTATGTGTCTGTTGTGGAGTTAACAGTTGACTTGGCTGTCTTTGGAAAGGCTTTTGTGATTGCTCACTGGTGTGTTAACTGTAGTACATTTTCAGCTTCCAGAGCACACAATGAATATACCTGCGCATTTCTTCAAATGCACATAAAAAGAGGAAGGAGACTTACATTTCACTCAAACATAACATTCTCAGAGCAAAACTCTCAGGAATATATCGTACTCTATTTGTAAAAATATTGATATGAGAATGAAGTACCTATTTTCTCACAATCATGAAGAGTAGCAGAAAATATATGTCATAGTGCAGGAGGAACACTTGGGGCTAAAACATTGAATCTCTCTAGCTTTTAATAACTGAAAAAATATTACTGCAAATGATTAGATTTAGGGTTGTCCAGGAGCCAACATTTTGTGAATTTACAAATATATCATCCATACACAACAAAATATAAGTTGACGTTATTTTTTCAATCAGATTCTTTATTGTCTATGTTTATTTCAGCATAAAAGTAACAAACTTCATGTTCAATTAGCTATGACTGGATTGTGTTTAAACGACCGAGTTCAAAAATAGTTTGTGAAGAAAAACAGAAAAATATCAGCAAATATCAGGGAGCAATATCATAAAGCAAGCTCAGTTATTTTCATCAGAATCTTCTGCACATGGCTATGAAGTATTTAATGTATTAGCAAACGTGAGATTTACACCAGAGTTCAAACTGTTCTGACTTTGTAATTCTTCTCTTCTTTTCAGAGTATAACAATCTCAGCAAGAAAATCTTGAAGATAATGGCGAGTACAAAAGAAAGTGACGTTGACATCTGACTTTTACCATCCACTATTAATGTTCACCCATGTGCAACAGAGTCAGAAGTGATGAGACTGGGATTCTTTGAAGTTTATTCAACTCAATACCCTACAGGAGGTTCATTAACAACTTCAAAAAGATGCACTTTATTCCATCATACAGTGCCACCCCTCCCCAACCCCCAATGCTACCAGTCAACACAAGAACATTGGAGTTACTCTGACAGTATTTTATGGGCACTGTAACTCTCAAGCAGAAACAATAAAGAATAATCCAAGTTACCAGACTAAAGGAGACCATTCTGCATATTGAACTGTCAGTGCTAACTCTTTAACTGGAGTGAATTATGCCAATTTAATTTCCCTACATTTCATCCATGACCACAATAAATTCTTCTGTATGTGCTGTTAAGTTTGCACATATTGCACCTTCGTGGGTTTCCTCCGGGTGCTTCAGTTTCCTCTCATAGTCCAAAGATGCACAGGTTAGGTGAATTGGCCATGCTAAATTGCTCTTAGTGTCCCAAGATTTGTAGGTTAGGGGAATTAGCAAAGTAAATGCATGGGATTATAGGGATAGGGCAGGGATTGGGCCTGAGTAAGGTGCTCTGTCAGAGAGATGGTGCAGACTCGATGGGCAAAATTGCCTCCTTCTGGGATTCCATGATTCTATGAACCTTGAAATCTACGTACATTTCTGACAATAAGTGGGAGTGAAGCATTTTAGTCAAACGTATCATGTTTCACAATTATTTCTACTGTTTAAAGTTAATTGGCAGTCATGTGACTCTTTTGACAAAATAAGTAAAAGTTATGGGGCAGAATGTTACATCCTTGCTCGTCCCAAAACCCTAAAATCTCGCCCGAGGTCAATGGACCTTCCCTTGCTCCGCCCCTCGCCTGGTCCAATTCCTGTGGCTGGCGGGCCGGTAAAATACCAATCTTGGTCTTTTAAGCCAGGGCTCCGTTCTGGGACTGTGTCCAGCAGTAACATCAACTGGGATCATAACAATATCCACTACATTCTATGATTTCCATGAAAATGAAATTGTTAGTCAAGCACAAATTCACCTAGATAAGTCTACACTGGCCATAATTGGTCCAGTGCATTATATATATTTACAAGTGCCATATCTCATTATATACTCCAGAGGTTGATTCATAAATTTAAAAAAATACAATATGAATGATGTACTCCAATTTGAAATTAATATCAGGCGCATATTGCATAATTACAGATTAAAAGTTTCTCAAAGATATCAATTTTGCAAATTTAGACATCTGCAAATCTCCCTCTCTGCAAGCTGGAGTTCTGTAAGTAGAGCTGGATTACACTTGAGGTTCTGGCAGGTAGTCAAATTGTTTGTGGAAAGTAATTGCACTTCATGTTTAATTGTTTAATGAGCTGCAAAAGGTTTGTCTAAATTTATCTGGGAAACTGATTCCTTGCCTAAGTAGTATCAGTGTGAAAATGTGTGTATGCCAGTCACCCTATTCTGGTTGATGAATGACCAAGCTGGAGACCACAGGATACATCTTGCTCGCAAATGACAACCTCAGTATCTAATGAAGTGCCCAGCATTGAAACTATACACAGAGGAGCATTCATAACCATCTCTGCTGCCCCAACATAGCTTTTAGGCTACGTTCAATCATTTTATCATGAAGCATGTAGGAATTCGTTTCTATCAATCAAAATGTTTCTTGTAAATGGGTAAATTGTTGGAAGGTATTTTGAGAGACAGGATCTACAGGCATTTAGAGATGCAAGGACTGATTAGGGACAGTCGGCATGGCTTTGTGAGTGGAAAATCATGTCTCACAAATTTAATTGAGTTTTTTGAAGGGGTAACCAAGAAGGTAGATGAGGGCAGTGCAGTTGATGTTGTCTACATGGACTTTAGCAAGGCCTTTGACAAGGTACTGCATGGTAGGTTGTTGCATAAAGTTCAATCTCACGGGATCCAGGGTGAGGTATCTAATTGGATACAAAATTGGCATCTTGACAGAAGACAGAGGGTGGTTGTAGAGAGTTGTTTTTTAAACTGGAGGCCTGTGACCAGCGGTGTGCCTCAGGGATCAGTGCTGGGCCCACTGTTATTTGTCATTTATATTAATGATTTGGATGAGAATATAGGGGGCATGGTTAGTAAGTTTGCAGATGACACCAAGATTGGTGGCATAGTGGACAGTGAAGAAAGTTATCTCCAATTGCAGCGGGATCTTGATCAATTGGGCCAGTGGGCTGACGAATGGCAGATGGAGTTTAATTTAGACAAATGCGAGGTGATGCATTTTGGTCGAATGAACCAGAGCAGGACTTACTCAGTTAATGGTAGGGCATTGGGGAGAGTTACAGAACAAAGAGATCCAGGAGTACATGTTCATAGCTCCTTGAAAGTGGAGTCACAGGGGGACAGAGTGGTGAAGAAGGCATTCGGTATGCTTGGTTTCATTGGTCAGAACATTGAATACAGGAGTTGGGATGTCTTGTTGAAGTTGTACAAGACATTGGTAAGGCCACACTTGGAATACTGTGTGTAATTCTGGTCACCCTATTATAGAAAGGATATTATTCCACTAGAAAGAGTGCAGAAAAGATTTACTAGGATGCTACCGGGACTTGATGGATTGAGTTATAAGGTGAGGCTGAATAGACTGTGACTTTTCTCTCTGGAGCGTAGGAGGCTGAGGGGTGACCTTATAGAGATCTATAAAATAATGAGGGGCATAGACAAGGCAGATAGTCAATATCTTTTCCCAACAGTAGGGGAGTCTAAAACTAGAGGGCATAGGTTTAAGGTGAGAGGGGAGAGACACAAAAGTGTCCAAAGGGGCAATTTTTTCACACAGAGGGTGGTGAGTGTCTGGAACAAGCTGCCAGAGGTTAGTAGAGGCGGGTACAATTTTATCTTTTAAAAAGCATTTAGATAGCTACATGGGTATGATGGGTATAGGGGGATGTGGGCCAAATGCGGGCAATTGGGATTAGCTTAGGGGTTAAAAAAAAAATAAGGGCGGCATGGACAAGTTGGGCCAAAGGGCCTGTTTCCATGTTGTAAACCTCTATGACTCTATCTATGACTCTGTAACAAGTTGAGATATGTATAACTAGAAAATGATTTTTTAAAAAACACGAGTGCAGGCAGTTACATATTTTACTTCAAAAAAAATGCTGGAAGTGGAGAACATGACTGTCAACTGGGTAAAGGAAATGTAGGGTTGGTCGTGAAGGAGGTCCAGCAGTAAATATTGTGGTTCAACAGGAGCCAAGTATTTGAAACATCTGATAACAAGGAGATGGACTCTGGAATGAACAGCTAAAATACTGACTTAGTTATCATAGAGCAGGGTAGGAGGTTCAAATCGTAGAGGATTCTGTAATTAAGAGAATAAATAGAAACATAGAAACTAGAAGGAGTGGGCCATTTGGCCCTTCAAGCCTCCACTGCCATTTATTATGATCATGGCTGATCATCAAATTCGATATCCTGATCCTCCCCTTTCCCCCCATATCCCTTGATCCCTTTAAGCCCCAAGAGCTATCTCAAATTTCTTCTAGAAATTACACAGCCTTTTGGCCTCAACTATTTCCTGTGGGAGTGATTTCCACATATTCACCACTCTCTGGGTGAAGAAATTTCTCTTCATCTCAGTTCTAAAAGGTTTGGCCCTTTTCCTCAAACTACGACCCCGAGTTCTGGATTCCCTCAGTATTGGGAACATTGGGCCCGATTTTACCATTGCGTCATGCCCGTTTTTGGGTGCGAAAACATGGTAAAGTCGGGTGTGAGGCCATTAACGCGATCCGCGCCCACGTCTGCGCAGATCGCCACTTTGCCGAAACCCAGGAATGGCGGCAATTCGATTCGCGCCCAAAACAGGCGCAACAGCGATTTAAATGCATTTGCATGCATTTAAATTGAATTAATGAACTGCCCGCCCAACTGTATCAGCATTTTCCCCTTTACCACCGCGTTTGCCAATCCGGAACCGCGCCGTAATGGACCTGCTAAATAAAAGTCTGAATCGGGCGCTCCAGCTGCTGAAGAGTGCGTTCAATGCTTCCAATGCTTCCAACTGCTCTCTGGCTCAGATCAGTGGTGGGGGTGGGGTGGGGGGAGGGGGGGGGGGGCAGGGGGGTGGGGCGGGGGGGAAGGGGGGAGGAGGGAGGCGGGTCAGATCATTCTCTGGTTGAGGGGGGGGAAGGGAGGCCAGATCGTTGTCTGGTTGTGGGGCGGGGGGGGGGGGGGGAGGAGGAGGAGGAGGCGGGTCAGATGTACCTCGTGGTGGTGGGGGGGGGGGGTGCTGATCGTTGTCTGGTGATGGGGGGGGAAGGACTGATCATTGTCTGGTAGGGAGGGAGGAGGAGGCAGGTCAGATGTTCCTCTGGGGGTTGTGGGGGGCAGGGGGGGTGGTGAGTAAGGCCAGATCGTTGTTTGAGAGGGGGGGGGTGAGTGAGGCCAGACCATTCCCTGGGAGGCGAGGGGGGAGGGGGGGGCAGTGAGGCCAGACCATTGTCTGGGGGTGGGGGGGGGGGGAGGAGGGAGTCCCGATCGCTCACTGGTGGGGGGGGGGGGAAGATGGATCTCCGGTGGGGGGGGGGGTGTCAGATGGATCTCTGGTGGGGGGGGGGGGGCAGAGGGGTCCGCTGCCACTCTGCGGGCAATCAGTGGGCGGGGGGAGGAGGGCAGGGGTGGTGATCGGTCTGGGTAGTGGGGGGGTGGATAAGAGGGACAGCGATTAGTGTGGGTAGTGGGGGGGTGGATAAGGGGGACAGCGATGTGTGTGGGTAGTGGGGGGGTGGGTAAGGGGACAGCGAAGTGTGGGGGAAGAGGGGAGATGAATAAGGGGGACAGTGATGTGTGTGGGGAGTGGGGGGGTGGATAAGGGGGACAGCGATGTGTGTTGGTAGTGGGGGGGTGGTGGATAAGAGGGACAGTGATGTCTGTGGGGGCCATCGCTCCCACTTTTCGCTCTCGGGCCACTTTCTCCACTTTCTGCGGCTCGGGAGTGATCTGACACGGGCGCGCTTTTTCAAATTTTTTTCCAACTGCGCATGCGCAGTTCAAAGCTCCGATCATTTCGGCCACGCTAAGCCCCGCCCACAGCGCGATGGCTGAGTGCGTATTGGGGCGCTTGAAAGCTGATTTCTAAGTCAGATCTGCATTGCACCAGATTCAGCACTTCGAATGAAAATGGTAAAATCAGGCCCATTGTTTCTGAATCTACCCTGTCTCATCCTGTTCCAATTTTATAAGTTTCTATGAGATCTTATCTCCCTCTTCTAAACTCCAATGAGTTCAATCTTAACTGACTTGGTCTCTCCTCATATGAAAGGCCTGCCATCCCAGAAATCAGCCTGGTAAACCTTTGCTGTACTCTCTCTATAGCAAGGACTTCCTTCCTCAGATAAGGACACCAAAACTGCACACAATAGGCCAGATGTGGCCTCACCAACACCCTATACAAATAGTATTCTTTGTAATAAAAAATGGGTGTTGCTAGGCTAAGGGTCACCTTTAGACAACTGAAAAAGAAGCAGATAATTGAGAAAATGAAACTGGCTTTGTAGCATATGTTGGAACCAGGAGTTGGGAGCCAAATTGAAAATCAGAAGCACGCCATGAATTAACAAAATCAACACGTGATTAAGAAGTGGTGTGGGAAGAAGGACTTCTCTTTCATGGATATTGGCAATAATACCAGGACAAGAAGGGGTTGTGTCATTGAGACAGGCTGCAACTGAACTGAGTTGGGAACAAGGCCCAAGTGGAAAGGACAACAAAAACTGCAATAAGATTTTCAACTAAAAACAGGGGAGGGAATTACTAGAAATGATAGCAATCTAACAATAAAAGAACCAGAAAAAATGAATAAATTTCAAATGAAAAGGGAAGAATAAAGATGATATGAATGCGTAGAGACCAGATAATGTGGTTGGACTTGATTTTTGAGGGGCGTTGTGATGCCCACCAATCCAACTAAACTATCTGCGGGAACTTCACCTAGCAGAAGAATGGCTGGCCCACAACCATCCAAGGGTGTTAATAGATTGGAGGTGGGATTGCTGTGCATATAGGGCAGGAAGTCCTACCTCAGAGAGCTGCTGGCCAAAGAACAGCAGCTCTCCAGCATCAGTGGAGCCACCAGGAGGGTGGCCACTGCTCGTAACACATTTGGGGCTTGTGGAGGTGTGAAGTGAGAGAATGAGATTGGGAAGTGTTTGGGCCCTGACGAGGGTGTTGCAGACCAATGGACCAATTAAGAAGGATCCCTCGCCCTTGCATGCCATCATCCCTGGCTAGACTGGACAAGCAGTGTGGGCCTTGCTCACCACAGGCTAAATCCTGGTGGTGGTGGGATCAGGATCTTAAGTAGCCATTAATTGGCCACTAAATGGCCTCAACTGACCAGTGGGTGGCGGGCTGTCTGATGCCACCCCTGCCACCAGAAAAGTTGTGGTGGGGCCTGAGGTGGGCAGGAGGGTTGCTGGCAAGCTGCCTGCCTGATTTTATAAGCTTTCCCACCTTTAAACAGTTGTCAGATGTGTGTAACATCCAGGCCATTGAGTAGAAAGATAAATTAACCACTAAAACAAAGAGAAAAGAATATTTATTAATAAGTTCAATGATTTATCCAGAAATGTTTGTCACATTCAAACCAAAATTAATGAATGGAAGGCAATAATTTTTAGATATGTTCTGAATATCATCACGGGTGACTGAAACATGGCTACAGAGAGAATGGGATTGGCAATTAGACATTGCAAGACATAACACATTTCGGAAGGAGGATGGTGAAGTAGCTTGACTGGTTAAAAATAAAGTGTGGCAGTCAAACAAAGGATGCAATTAGCAGTGAAATTGATACTGAATATATATTGAGTTAAAGATAAGAGATTGCTCATCTTAATAGGGATATGCAATACACCACCAAATAGCAGAAGGGAAATGAAGGAAGAAATGGGTAGACAAATCTATGAGATAAGTAGCAGGCAGAGAATAATGAGAGATTTCATGAGAGATTTTAATGTTGCAAAAATAAATTGTCTTGGAGAAGTAGCTAAGTGAGAAAAGAAAATTGAGTTTTTACATTATATGCAAGAGTCCCTTCTCATTCAGTGTGTAAGATGTCCAGCAAGGGAAGAGTCAGTGCTGGGCCGTATAATGGGTCATGATAAGAGAGCGAGAAAGTATTGAAGTATCTCAGCAGTTATGGTTACAACATAGTAAGGTCCAAGATTAGGATTGAGAGGGACATAAGAAGCTCAAAGACCAAGATAATAGACTGGAAAAGAGCAAATTATGCAGAAATTAAGGTGGAGAGAGCGGGATTGGCAATTAGACATTGCAAGACATAACACATTTCGGAAGGAGGATGGTGAAGTAGCTTGACTGGTTAAAAATAAAGAGTGGCAGTCAAACAAAAGATGCAATTAGCAGTGAAATAGATACTGAATTGGAAAATATCTTGAAAAACAAAGTGCTGAAAGCTGTGTGAAATCTTTAAAAGGGGAATCAAATAGTTCAAGTGAAACCTTTCACTAAAAGTCAAAAAGTAAGCTGAAAAGATAATTGAATTTAAAGATAAAGTATTGTAGGAAGTATTTAGATACTAAAGAAGATGACAAAAGTGAAAAGAAAAAGAATCAGGAAGGCAAACAAAAATTACATAATCAAATTATGAAGGAATATAAAACCAAGTAATAAAATTCTCTGGCACATAAAAAACCAAACAAAAACTGAAATAGGGCACTGAAGGTCAATCAGGATAAACCTCCAGGACATGACAGAGAAATAATAATGTATTGAATGACTACTTCTCAGTTTTTACTGACGCAGCTAACCAAATAGATGTGTCACTAAAGGACAAGCTTAAAAATGTTATTACTACTGGCAGAGAAAGGGAGAAAATAAATGACAAGCTAGCAAAACTGAAAGAAGATGAGACAAAAGGTCCAGATGGTATGCACTCACGTGAATGTCCCAGAAAACTAAGGAGGGAGATATTAGGGGTTCCCTGTAAATAGGGGACATTAACAGGTGTCTGACAGACAGGTAATGCAGTTCCTCTACCAAAAGGATGGTAGCTATATCATCCTGGGAGCTATAAGCCAGTTAGCTTGAGGTCAGTGGCAGGGAAGCTACTGAAATCTACACAAAATTGAGAGACAGAAGAGCATCTATCTAGAGACAGAAAATATCACAAAAAATGTCAGCATGGATTCCAAAAGGTTACATCATGCTGAACTAATCTGATAAAATTCTTTGATAAGGCAACGGAAAGGTAGATAAGTATTGCAGTACAAGTCAAAACTTTGAAGTTTCTCGAATAAATTATCAGTCTGTTGGCTCATGACAAAGATTACGACGCAGAGTCAGGAGTCAAATAAATGAACTGATGAAAAAAATTGACTAAAACACAGAAGGCAGAGAGCAAGAGGAAGGAAATTAGTCATGTGCATGAAAATGAGGTTGTTGTGAAAGACTGATGAGGAATGGGAGGAGACATTTATGTACTAAAAATGCCAACATAGACTATTGAGTTGTTTCCATTCTTCATGTTCTATGTAACATTATGTAGGAATACAAATTAGCACATTTTATGTTGTATCTTAAATTGATGCTGATAACCGATTAGCAGATTTATATCAGAGTCATATTGTTTGCATTTTTTAAATATACAAATGTTTTCTTCAGTTTATTTTTTCCTTCCTTTCCTGCAGATGCTGGACCATGCTTGGTTTTGGCTGATATCTCCCCAGTTGCAACCTTAACCAAGATACGTTACCACAGCAAAGATTATGGATTAAACGTGGGACTTCCTTGTTTTCTATGGCTCAGTTTGATACCACACAATGTACTGCATGGTCTACAGCAGTTCAGGAAGGTGGCTCACCACAACCATCTTCTCAGGGGCAATTAAAGATGCAAATCAAATGGAGGCCTTGTTAGCAAAGCTCACAACACATAAAAATATCAAAAACTGCATATTGGTGACTTCATCCAAACTCTAAACATATATTAGAAAAGGTAGCTAATTTGTCTTCAGTGCCCAAAGTATAATGACGTAATAAAAACGTGGCCAGCTGGCTAGAAAATAAATGCTTCCTCTCTGCTTTGAGAGTCAGCCCTGTGAAAGAAAAGGAAGCACAAGCGTTTGATAAGGTTCCCCATGGTAGCGTTTGATGAGGTTCCCCATGGTAGCGTTTGATAAGGTTCCCCATGGTAGCATTAGATAAGGTTCCCCATGGTTGCGTTTGATAAGGTTCCCCATGGTAGCGATTGATAAGGTTCCCCATGGTAAGCTTTTACAGAAAATACGGACACATGGGATTGAGGGTGATTTAGTGGTTTGGATCAGGAATTGGCTAGCTGTAAGAAAACAAAGGGTGGTGGTTGATGGGAAATATTCATCCTGGAGTTCAGTTACTAGTGGTGTACCGCAAGGATCTGTTTTGGGGCCACTGCTGTTTGTCATTTTTATTAATGACTTGGATGAGGGCGTGGAAGGATGGATTAGTAAATTTGCGGATGACACTAAAGTCGGTGGAGTTGTAGACAGTGCGGAGGGAAGTGGCAGGTTACAGAGGGACATAGATAAGCTGCAGAGCTGGGCTGAGAGGTGGCAAATGGAGTTTAATGCGGAAAAGTGTGAGGTGATTCACTTTGGAAGGAGTAACAGGAATACAGAGTACTGGGCTAATGGTAAGATACTTGGTAGTGTGGATGAACAGAGGGATCTGGGTGTCCATGTGCATAGATCCCTGAAAGTTGGCACCCAGGTTGATAGGGTTGTTAAGAAGGCGTATGGTGTGTTAGCTTTTATTGGTAGAGGGATTGAGTTTCGGAGCCAGGAGGTCATGCTGCAACTGTACAAAACTCTGGTGAGGCCGCATTTGGAGTATTGCGTACAGTTCTGGTCACCATATTATAGGAAAGATGTGGAAGTGTTGGAAAGGGTGCAGAGGAGATTTACCAGGATGTTGCCTGGTATGGTGGGAAAATCGTATGAGGAAAGGCTGAGGGGCTTGAGGTTGTTTTCGTTAGAGAGAAGAAGGTTAAGAGGTGACTTAATAGAGGCATACAAGATGATCAGAGGATTAGATAGGGTGGATAGTGAGAGCCTTTTTCCTCAGATGGTGTTGGCCAGCACGCGGGGACATAGCTTTAAATTGAGGGGTGAGAGATATAGGACAGATCTTAGAGGTAGGTTCTTTACTCAGAGAGTAGTAAGGGCGTGGAATGCCCTGCCTGCAGCAGTGGTGGACTCATCAACGTTGAGAGCGTTCAAGTGGTTATTGGATAAACATATGGATGATATTGGAATGGTGTAGATTAGAGGGGCTTTAGATTGGTACCACTGGTCGGCGCAACATCGAGGGCCGAAGGGCCTGTACTGCGCTGTAATGTTCTATGTTCTAAGTAAGTGATTTAAAATTTGCAATGGTCAATTTATTTTTTTGGACAGGGAGGGCAAGTAACATTGGCATATCACTTTGGATGGTTCTAAACTCTAAGATGATGTCAACTGGTGGAAGGGGGAGAGACAAGGGTCTAACTGGACCACAGGAACAAAGGGAACAAAAAAGTCATTGCGGCGACAGATGAACAAGGAATTACCAGTCAGCATTGCAAAGGAAAAAGGATAAACTCAGCAAGTCTGATAGCATCTGTGGAAAAAGAGTTAACATTTTGGATCTAAATGGTCCTTCTAGGAAGTAGCCTATTGCACCACTTTTTTCTGTGCTGTATGTTTCATGGAGTGTGCCTGTGTTCAGAGAGCATGCTTTGGAAATTTCCTTGGAGTTTTATCCAGTCTTTCCCTGTAATTTTCACTCTGCAAATAGGATTTCTGTTGAACACCTGCCAAAGGAACAGCACTGAAGCAGGAAGAGCTCTGACAAAATTCCGAGATTTAGTGTCCTATCACTGGATGCATGCACAATAACCAGCTAGAGGAGATTCTTGTGCTCCTGTGGGTCTCAAAGATCTGTACTTTCAGAAAAGAGTAGTTGGTATTTTCACCAAGCTGCATTTGCTCTGATGATAGGACACAAATCTGAAACATAAACTCCATTTCTCCCTCCACAGACATATCTGCTGAGTGCTCCCAGCATTTTCTGTTGTTATTACAGATTTCCAGTATCCAAAATATTTTGCTTTTGCATTTGCTCCTTAATTGGGTTGTAATTCCAATGTGTGTCATTTTTATAGCCATATCTGCAGTTGTATTTTCTGTGTCGAGCTGCATTTAGTGGTCTTTTGTAATATATCTCCCTTTAGTCTGTGCAATGCTCCAAGAAGAAATCTAGTACACCTGGGAGCACTAAAAGATGAAGCAATGTGCTCAGCCTCAAGGAGCAAACCATTGAATATGTATGTGAGAGAGATTGTGGAAAGTTTTTATTTCCTGCTGGGAGCCCAAGGATCTCAATATCAATGGCTCGACTTTTAACAAGGATGCTTCTCGCTTGTTACAGATTGTTGGAGGCTCTGAGTGACGTGAATAGCTAATTTCAACAAATAGTGGGTGTGTGGAGGTTTCCACAAATTGCCTGTTTTTGGGTGCTGATGAACAGCTTTGAAAATATGGAGGAAGACTTGAAACAAGTAGCAGATCTGTGACAGTCTGCAGAAAAATGCTTCATGGCAAAGATCCAAATGCCTGAGTCTGAGTACCTCTCAAGTTGCCAAACAGGCCCTTGGTTGCAATGTGATCCCCTCATTCAAAGAATTGGCTGATGAGCTGAGCCAAAGATGGGAAGAGATTGGTATAGTATTCTATTGTGTCATGTATGTGATGGGGTCTGCTTAACTTCACATCAGTGGACACGGTGGCTGGGGGACTGAGCAGTGCTGCCAATGAATTATGTTGCTGTCTATACAGATATAGCATTTCCACAGTATTCCAAACCCGCTCTCGAATTGCTTCCTAACAGCCACACCTGAGCTTAGCTCACAATGAAAACACTGTATCCCAAAGCAGGTATATCGGGAGGACATGCTGACAGAGGTAGAAACCACTTGAGCCCAGGTGCCATTTCTGGACAAGCAGTAGGCAACTGGCTCAACAATTGCTTTCTCAGGCAATCCATTAAGAAGTAGCACAGTAATACTTAGTCCTGCACAACATACATCACCTATGAAGGGGGAACACTGGTAACAGGCACCCTGATTAAGTACAGATAAATTTCTGGAAAATTAGTTATACTTGTTCAGACCAGAAATGAAGTGTGTATTTTGATATTTTTAAGATAATGCTCAAAATGCTGCAGAGATGAACTTTTTGGGAGAGAAGTGAAGGATGGTGTTTCTTTATGTGTGGTGATCATCATTTACTGCAATGGAAGGGGAAGACATTGATGTGGAATGCAAATGGAAGATTTGCTAGTTTGGACAAGCTCTCATCAGAGGCTTATCAGAAAAATTGAAGCCCATGAAATAAAAGAGGAAGTGCCGGCACGGATATGAAATTCACTGCGTGACAGGAAACAAACAGTAGTATGGGTGATTGCTTTTTTGACTTGGAGAAACTGTGTGGTGGAGTTCCCTCATAGTTGATGTTGGGATCGCTACTTAACTTTATCTACATTTATGACATAGACCTGGGTGCGCAGGGAACAATTCCAAAATTTATTGGTAGCTTAAATCTTGGAAGTATAATGAACTGTGAGGAAGATGGTTACTGACTTCAAAAGGACATTGACAGGCTGGTGGAATGGGCAGAGATGTGGCACATGATATTTAATGCAGAGAAGTGATACATCTTGTGAGGAAGAAGAAGGAGAGGCAAATAAAAGGAGGATACAGTTGTAAAGGGAATGCAGAAAAGAGGGGCATTGGGGTACGTATGCACAAATCATTGAAGATGGCAGAGTTGGCTGAGAGAGCCATGAGCAAAGGATACAAGATTCTCAGTTTTACAAATAGAGGCATCTGCTGGAACTTTACCGCCCCGCCCGCCACGGAATCGGAGCGGGTGAGGGGCGGACCATGGAAATGTCCATTGACCTCGGGTGGGAATTTTCAGTCTCACTCGAGCAAGGCCATAAAATCCCACCCATAATGTACAAAAATAAGGAAATAATTATAATTTATGATCAAACACTGGTTCAGTCTAATATTCAAATTCTGGGCATTACACTTTGGGAAGGATATGAAGGTGTTTGAGAGCATGCAGAAACAAGTTACAAGAACGGTTCCACTGGTTATATGGATAGATTGGAGAAGCTGGAGCTGTTGTCTTTAGAGAAGAAAATTTTTTAAAAAGATTTTACAGTTGTGTTCAAACTTGTGAGAGGGTCTTCACAGAGTAAATAGGGATAAACTGTTTCCAATGGTGGAAAGTTTGAGAACCAGAGGTACAATTTACAGTGACTGGCAAAAGTGAGGAAATAACTTTTTTGCATAACGAATGGTTAGGATCCAACATGAACTGCTGAGAGCATACATGATGGAGGCAGATTCAATCATGGCTTTATCTGAAGAGAAAAAAAAAGTAGGGACATGGGGAAAAGATTGAGGGATGGGAGTGACCGAGTTTCTCTTGCAGAAAGTTGGCACGGATACAACAGGCCAAATGGCCTTCTTCTGTAGAGGAAATACGCGATGATTCCATGAATTTTTCAGCGAGTCATTATAGGATCGACCAGGACAAAATCCTTTGTCTCATCTGGCTCAAACATCTTATTTTCAGCCTCATTTATAAGGATCAAGCTTTCCAGTACTGTGGACTTGAACCAAAAACCTCTGACTCGGAGATGAGAGAGACAAGGCTGACACTTAGCTAAATTAAATATCCAGATATTTAATATTTAGGATCTTTGCTTTTTTATCTCTCAATAGTTCTTGTTGAACTTGAGTACATAATGTAGCCTTTGGTTACAGATCACTTCAAGGAGTGTTAGGAAAACAAAAATCGTTTTAAGGGATTTATATCTGTATTAGTAAACATTAGAAATAAGGTATAGTTTTAAGTGGGTTTAATTTAATGTTTCCATGCCTGGAAGGGTAAGACTTATAATTAGATTCATGCTGGACAAAGCTGCTTGTATTTGTGGAGGTGGTCAAGTTCCAACTGTACTTCTATTGTGTTTAGAGGGGGTTACAGCATGAAGAATAATAAAATGCATAAGCAACTGGGTTGGAGAAGATTTAGAAATTTTAGTTTCGCTAATTTGATTGCAGTTGGAGAGAGGACCTCAGGGAATGAATATCTCTCAACTCCGCCAGAAGAAAGACTGGACAGGACAGGAGCTGCAAAAGGGAGGCTTCCTAAAGCACAAGTTACAGTCCAGATAACCAGGGAATTGGGAGAGAAAGAATGTTTAAGGCTACTGAAACTAAATGAACAGAGTATTTTGAACAAGGTATTGTTCAAAAGAATTAAAGGAAGAGGAAACAAAGTGCTCTGAGTGAAAGATACAATTATGGTAACCAGATTTAAAATGGGAAAGCAGACTTCAGAGATAGATAAAATGTTTTATGTCTTTTTAATACAATCTGGGAATCAAGAGTTAAAGCAAATGTGAGCAGTTTGCACAGCAGTTAAGACAAAAAAATCCTGGACTGAACTGACTGTTAAAATGGCGTGGAAGCTATGTTTGAAAATGCGGCTTAGAAAACCTGGTCTGGATTTCAGAATGCAAACCATGAAGGGAGCGCATACTTATGAATACTCAGGGAAAGGAGTTTGGAAACTCTCACATGACAATCATCTGGGGGATTCTGAGGGGAAATCCACTGACTGTAACTTGGGTTGAGGGTGGAATGTGTGTGATTTTACCACAAACAATCCGTGTGCTTAAAAATGGCTTTGTGTAAATGGGACCATCGTAGCTTAATATAATTTTGTAATCCGTGTTAATCTTTAAATCTATATGCATTTGTTAAGGTAAGGGAGGAGTAACGGAATATTTTGTTATAATCCAATTTTTCTACATTTTTTTCTTATTGCTGAAACTAATTAGCAGTCTTATGCCTCTGTTCCTCCATGTTTTATAAAGAAAAATAAAAGCTATGGTCTTTTAAGCCATGGTTCCATTCTGGGATGTTCCCATCCAGTTACAGTAACAACTGGGATTGTAACGGGAGGGAACAGAAAAATAGCCATGTAGTATAAAGCTAGTTAACAACAATCATCTAAATAATCATCTTGTATCTAAGGTAATGCTTACCTGATTAAAAAATAACCAGCATTGGTTTAAGAGCAAACACATTTGACTAAAAAGGTTTTTGAGGCGATAACAGAAGGAATGTGGAAGATGGCAGTGCAATTGATCTTGTATATGGAATCTCAAAAGACTTTTGACAGAGTCCCACATGCTCATCTTGTGAGCAAAATTGAGTCATGAGGATTTGCAATAGCCAGAAGGAGAACAATATTCCAGGTAGATGGGGAAGAGCGGGATTAACTAGATTGCTCCTCGAAAACTGTTACCAACGCGATGGGCCAAATGGTCTTCTGTGCTGCTCTATATGAATCACAGAGCACCTCAAATAGTGAAGGGAACACATATTTAGAATTTGTTACTGATAGTTTCCCAGAGAGATAATAGAGAATCGTAAATCGAGTTTGCAGTTAACACTAAGTTAAGAGACAGCATTAGCCATATCACGGCAGCAGGAATTTACAAAGACAAACTAAGTGGGATATCTTGTACAGATGGATTTCAATGTGGGGAACTGAGGTTATCCACTTTGAATCTAAGAAAGCCAACCTGAATATTTTCTCAATGGTGCAAAACAAGGAACCATGAAGAAGCAAAGGTATTCAACTAGTGCACATGTCGAATGATGGTAATTATGGATTTGGAAGGCAAAATGGAGGAAGTGATACCAAATTATACAGAGCTTTGTTGAGAACACATTTTGAGTACTGTTTTGGATGTAAATCTCAGAAAAGATTATAATCTATTATAATCTTTGAAGCAGTTACACAAGGATTATATAAGACCTTGAATGGATAATTTATGAGGGCAGGTTGCGTAAATTTGGATTGTATCCCCTTGAGTTTAGAAAGTTGAGAGGTGATTTTTTAAAAATCCTTTAACCATTAATGCACTTCAGTCGGGGAGATACTGTGCCATCCCCCAGTGAGTTAATCCAAAATAATGGATCATCGTCTTAAAATTAAAGATAGACCATTAAGGACTACATTAGGAGCAAGTCTGGAGCAAATCTTTAATTTGTGGATTTAATTCTACTTCACGGCTTTGGATGCCACGTCAGTAAAAATGTTCAAGTCAGTGAAAAAAAATTTTTTTTAAATAAAGCAATCAAGGAGATATGAAGCAAAGGCAGGTTAACAAGGAATTGGGGTACAGTTCCAATATTTAACAGGCAGAATTCTCCCATCTGGGGATGAAGTCCCATCGCAGGGATGGGAACATGGAGTGTTTCCCACTGTGGAGGCCAGTGGAAAAACATAGCAAATCTTTTGGCCCCAACCTCATTAATTATGCAACTGGATGTTCCATGGTGCAGATGGCACATCGCTGTCCATCCTCTCCCAGATGCCATATTGAAATATTACTGATACACTACTGAAGAATGAAGATGCACATCCTGAAAATGAAAATGGATCTCCAAGAACATTGAGTCTGAAAGATGAGCACCCCCCCCCCGCCCCCCCCCGCCCCCCCATGCCACCCCCCGCCCCAGGACACCGAATTGGGAAGTTCCATCTGTTCATGCTCCACTCACCTACTGCATCCAGGGCTGCCAGTGACCTCCTTCCTGAAACCCGAAGGCAGCCCCAGGCATTGTTCAAAGATGTGCGGGTGAGTTGGATTGGCCATGCTAAATTGCCCCTTAGTGTCAGGGGACTAGCTAGGGTAAATGCACGGTGTTATGGGGATGGAGCCTGGGTGGGATTGTGGTCGGTGCAGACTTGATGGGCCGAATGGCCTCTTTCTGCACTGCAGGATTCTATGATTCTAGGAATTCTATGATTCAGGTGAGTCCCACTATCCTACACACCATGTTGTTCCAAACATGTTTCGCACTACTGCATTTTCCTGCTTGTGCTGTGGAGAATTAGGTGTGGGTGGTCGTACCTTCATCTGCATCCCATTAGCAGAATGCAAACAAGTTTCACACCAGCCTCCAGCAGGTTTCCCAATCTGCCATAGCGGGTGCCAGCAGAAGATGTCACTGTCACTTCATGCCTGTGTAAAACCGATTTTTTTTGTTCTCCTGCCAAATTCTACGCTCCTACCCACCATTGAACCCATCGGCAGGGGCTGAGGAGAATTCAGCCCAACACAGGTATGGCCTGTGACTTTTACCACCAAGCACATTAAAAACACCACCTTCAATGACCTAGCTTATATGACGTTGGCAGACTCTAATCTATAACTTGTAGATGCACATTAAAAAAACTTGCACATCGCCAGTAGGCCATTTTAACGTTCATTTGCATCTTGAAACGTTTCAGAGCTGGAAGGTGGTGAGGCCCCACAGCTTCATGTCAATATGAATAGCAGCTAAAAGTGGTATCGGGTTGGATTTTCATGAAGAAGATGGATATGGAATTCAGGAATTTTCCCATCTCTGTGACACCATCTTTATCCTGGAGAAGCACATGCACACAATTCCCGATCAGGCGCAAGGTAGCAACGGAGAGGAGCAGATGGCAAGGCCAGAAGTTAGAAGGTTTGCTTCTGTTTCCTGCAACACTAGTCCCATTGTAATCATGGTTGTGAGACTCTCAAGACCTCATTCCTCAACCCTCCCCAATCCCCATGGTTCTTCCTATCACTTATGCTCTCCATGCTCCCTCGCTGCCTATTCACCCAACATGCAAGAGGTACACAAACAATCAGCTATATTATAATAGCAAGTTTTCTAATGCTCCACCAGCTGTTCAAAAATACCTTTTGAAGAACATTGCTCCTCTTACCTTATCACAAAGTTTTCAATAAAATAAGGCATTGAAATTTCCACTGTGGATATCCTGAAACTACTTCAAATCTCTTACTCTTGTCCTATTAAACATATAGACAACGTATAACCTCTGCAAATAAATGTTATGTTTTTCCAAGGTAATGCAGTTAATCCATCAAAGCTAGTACTCCCCTTTACAACAGAATAAAGAGACCCAGCAAGGCTGAATCATTAGCCATTCTTGGAGTTCAGCCAAGCATTCATCTTGAAAAATAGATATCTCGCCATCTGTTCAACTTATTTCTGTGGATCGAGTTGCCATATGGCCTCATTACCTCTGTTTGGCTGATCTCTAACATTGACCAACAGACTCAGCCCAGCAGGGGTCTGCTTACTACATTTGAAAGCAAAGAGAAATCTTTGTTGAATTACATTGTTATTGCCTTAAATAAAAACTCAATCTTTCTTTGAAGTGGTTCTTCAATGCCTATGTATTTATTTAAACAAGATTCAGGAATGTGAAGTGGATTAAAGGTTTCCTCAACTGTATTTGATTGATTATGAGACGGCAAGGGGGAATTTTGAATGCCTGCTTGTTTTGGTCATTTCCAACAACAGAATAGGGTTTCCCCCAGCTTGTGATTCCTCAAAGTTGCCATAAACCATGTCTTCTGTAAAAGGCAGCCTTATGTCTTGAAAGTAGCAGGGAATCTGAAATGCTCACCCTGCAATGGAGCCAGCAAGGAAGAAGTACTGAATGTGGGCGCACCACCCGCATCCATATCCCGTGCTGACAAACAATTTGGAAATGGGAATGGGGATAAGAATCTGAGAATTGGGTCTCGCCTGGCAATTTTAAAGGCATTTCACCTCTATTCCAACACAGATAGAGTCATGGCAATCCAGGCCATGGTGGAATTGGTTTCTGCATGTTTTTTTCCCTTCTGCAGCCCAAACATAGGCATGCATCAGGTGGAAGAAGACCAATCAATTACTTTTCTTTACTCATGTTCATGTTCAAATCTATGCAGGGACATTATTATAGAAAAATGATCACTTTTTTTAGGTTCAGTACTGTAAAAGGTATAATGAGGTGAGAGAACTGTCAAAGAACATAATAAAACTCAGAACTTAAAATTTAGAGTATTACACTGAAAAAGTGAGTATGGAATACAATCAAATATATTTCTATTCAACGAGCAAGAAGCTGTCATAAATGCTCAGATTTTGGCCACTGCACATTTATTATTGCATATGTCGTTTTCATGTTTCTGTTTATTTCAAAGGGAGACGATGCAGCTGGTCTTAGAAGGCTGACAGCAGGAATGCAACAGACGGATCCATGGATGAAAATCGCTGAGTGCTTCAGCTCACTTAATGCCAAAAGCATGGCAATGGTGAAGAAAATACACTTTAACCTTCAAAGTGCCACTTTTACATAGCTTTTCTGTGGATGACGTACACAATACAATTATGCCACTCACATGACATTTATGACCAAAGGAAAATCTTAAATGGAACTTCAAAACAAAAACTTAAGTCTCAAGAAAATGGCATCATAATTGTTTGCACAGTAGCAGATTCCACATCTGTCATGGTGCAAACTTTGGCAACAACACCATGCAGCGAAAACAGCTTTCACAGCAAACTGTTCGTTGCTATTCCAAGAAATTTACCTACTCCTCAGAATCTTCAAAAGAGCAATAATGTTGGCTCTAAAGGAATTTAAAAATTTCTTCAAATAAACAAGGATTTAATCATCAATTTCCATTTTAAATTATGGAATGAAATCATGACTGAACATATATCAACTAGTTATTTATATAATCCATTGTTTATCAATAATTTTTTCAGTTGACAACTTGAGTCTGATCTAATGATTACAAGTGTAAAAAACTTATTAATTTGCAGCATTTCTTTGACAACAGTGACTTGAGAAATTCCAAACTTATATAAAATATATATGTCAATTGCTGTATTAAAATATTACCATTCTCCAATTCACCCCTAATTTTGGAAGCAGTAGTTATAATCATGACAATTCAAAGATACAGAACATTTACTAGATAAACATTTCTCATACAGTAGTCTTAGAGACAGCATGCCTTTGATATGTTTCATAATTGACCGTGTTTCAGTTCACATTATCCAATGCAAATAATTTCACAATATAGTATAGAATTTAGTTAGAATACGGTTCAAAAGCCATCAAGGAATTCCCCTGTCAGTGTGGGACAAAACTGCTTTGAAAGAAGCCTGTTTTGGGGTTTCTTAACAGATTATCACTGGATAAAATTAATCTGTATGTCTTGAACATATCAGGTAATTCAAAATAAACCTGCTCAAGAGCAAATTAAACTAACATAATTGCATTTCTTTTTAAACATTTTATAAAGTGAAAAAAGATAGCATTATTCAACAGAAATGATGGATATTTTGCCATGCACAGATCAAAAGTATTAATGAGATATTTTACCTGCAAGGCAGCCAATGAATGATTGTAGTAACAGTAGTTTCCATAGCAACATCATCTTCAGTTGCCAAGGGCAAATAGGCCTCCCGTACAATCAGCAGTTAATAGAAGACTTCCTTTTCAAGCTGCAATCTCTAATCTGTGGGAAAAGCCAATTTGAAAAAGAATTAAGAGCAAGCATCTAGTGTTCTGCCTACCATCAGAATGCACCAATGACACTGGCATTTTGTTTGGCTGATCCAGCTAAAAGCAATTGATTTGGTGATTAATAAATGATGCAATTATCTATTCAGGTTGAATAATCAAAAGCACAGCACCCAAGCATGTTGTGAAAGAAATGGCAGACGGTTCTGCTTGTCTTGTAAACATGATCCCCTGTACAAGCAAGGAGGGCAAAAGCTCAACAATTGAGTAATGTACAGATGTTAACAATAAAGAAACTCCCCAGAGCAAAAAGGTGAAGATACCGTGTTCTGCACTGAGGCAGACAATTTACTTCACCGGCTCATGACAATCGGCAATGCTGACCACACAAAAAAATTATAAAGGTCTCAAGTGACTGACCTTGGGCTGTTAATAATTCATTTCAAAAAGAAAATGTCATTGTTTTCACCTCAAATATATTTTGCTTTAGTTGTCACAGCTAAACAAACCATAAAATTATCTGACCAATTTTCTATCTGTTTCTATTAAGCAACGGGGTGGTAATGGGTGTCAGTTCTCTTTAACTTTTAAACAAATCACTGCTAATGAAGCATGCTTCATAAACGTACAGCAGGAGTCCTGTTTTTTTATCCCTCAACATGAGCAAAGTTGAAGCACCATGTACGACCCAATAGGTTACAAAACATTTTCAAACTAACTAGAAGAGAGAAGACAATTTTAAAATAGAAAAGGATTCACATTAACTTTAAAATTTCCTTTTATTTATTTGTTGTACCATTGTAGATTAGTATGGCTGATATTGATTAAAAGAGTAAGTTTTGATTAGATCATCGGTGGGCGCATGGCAGAGTTACTGAGCTCAGCTGCGCAAGGGAACATTGCAATCGAAACTGAAGCATCATATGTTAATAACATTCAATTCCACAGGTGTGAGTTCAGCTTCTTTAATTTATGGAGTTAGGGAAAAGTTGAGTGTGTTTTCCATTTGTTTTATTAAATTAATATTCATGTAAAATCTTGACTATGTTCAGCTCCAGACATAACTTACTCAGTGTGATTTTTTTTCCCTTTTTGTTCCCTATTCATGATTTGAAATAAATGCAAATGCTTCCTTCTGACAATAATTCCCAAGAATCATTCAAGATGATAATTTATGGCTCTTCGTCACTTCTAATTATGCTACAGATAAACAATGTTGTATGAATTTAATTTTCAAACATGTTCATTTAAATAATGTGACACTTTGTCCAATTTCTATATGTTGTATGATTCAACTAACAGGCAATAGATCAATCAGAAATAAGACTATGGCTGGAATTCTCCAGCTGTTCATGCCAACAGGAATCTCCGGTCCCACCAGCAGTGCACCCCTGCCCATAGGTTTCACAGTGGCATGGGGTGACAACAATGGGAAATTCCCTTGACAGCAGCGGGACCAGAGAATCTCGTCGCTAACAAGGAGCACACCACCTCCCTCCAACGGGAAACACATCGCTGGAGAATCTCACCCTGTATTTTATACAAACTCAAACCATAACTGCTTCAAATTGAATTTAGAAGGAACAGCTGAAATACACATTTAATCACACAGGGAACTGTGCAACAGTGTTGCTATAGAGGTGTGTTGTCAAATATTAAACATCAGTTTCACCCTCTGGAGTTATGCATGGAATTTCTTTTTTAAAAAAAAGGTAATTTCAACTATTAAAACATGGGGTACAATTTTCCCAAAATTGCAGAGTGTTGGATCAGGCAAGAAAAGCTGTGTGAAACTCGCTGGCTTCACAGCCGGCTTTTCTCGCCTAATTTAACAGTACTTTGTGCAATTTCAAAGTGCGAGAGAGGATCACACAGCCAGCTGGAGGGGCAGGGCCGAAACAGGGCAACAATGCCAAGATTGTAAAGGGTGCACAAATCTCAAAGTTTAAATAAAGCCCCTCCCCACCCCTAAACATCACCCCGTCTGCCTCCTCCATCCCCATCCCCCCGGGGGCTAAGGGGAACACCACCAAACTCCCACATGCAGAAGGGGATTCCTTCCCAATGAAGGAAGGTAATCCTGATACCAGTGGCTCCATGCCATTTCTGAAAACCAGGAGTGAATCATGCTGGTGTGACATCATGCCGCTGGGAGGGGAGGATACATTATGGGTTGATGGTACGGTATCAATGCCTTTCAATAATACATTAAAATATCATAATGTGAGTGACGAGGGGTGGGGATGGTCTCAAACTGAGATCTTGCTGGCCCACACGCTGTTTTTGGCTGCTCGAGATTTAGTGGCCATTACGGGATTTGAACCTTTGACGAACGGGGCGGCCAAGTCACTGACTTAAGATGGCTGTCACAGGCCTTCATTCTGTGTGAGAGAGACCCTTCTTCCCACTGAGACTGCGATTCCCAGTTCCCAGCACCTGTGTCAAACTCCTGACTGCAATTGTACACCAAACGCTCAGCTAAAAATGTAGTTAGGGTCGCAAAGTCACCGGTCCCCACCACTGATGGAGGCCTCAGTGGCACGAGCTCCTCTGCTCCAGTCCCGTGTAATAACTCCACAGAGGCGAAAGCCCCATCACAAAGTTACTTTATTTACGCCAGACATCTGTACACAGCCAGCTCTCCAGTTGCTCCCTGCTGAATGCAGGCTGGGAGTCTGACATACCTGCTTTAAATAGGGAGCATGAGGTTCCCTGATTTAACCATCAATTCGGACTCATTTCAGATACCAACAAATTAACCTAAATCAAATTAACTTGGGGAAGACTCATCAGGTATCTCGTTTATAAGCGAAGACTCATCAGGTATTTCATACTCTAGCAAGCCAACCTCATTAACCTGGCTGAAATCATGACACCCCGCCAAACACGCCACCCCCGCCCCCCCCCCCCCCCCGCCGCACCACCACCCCCAAAGCATTCCCAGCAATGGGGACCACTTAGGCCCAAGTGACAGACAGCCTTGGATAGAATCCTCATCATCCCTCGGACCCTAGGACCAACCTCCCCAGCACCATGCCCCCCCACCACCCCCTGCCCCCCCGACCCATGGGACACTGGACCAGACGATGGTGCCCCTAAGACGTGGTCCTGCGTACCAAGTGCAGTCAAAGAACAGATAGCAGTCAAGGCAGCATCACATTATACTGCAGAGCGAGTCATTATCACCTTCCTGCCTGGACAGAGAACTCGTTAACATGGCCAACCCAGGCCCTTCACCCTGGTGTGATGTCAGAGGGATCTATGGTGGAGACTGTAGACAAGGGGTTGGAGGGTGGGGGTTTTGGGTGAGGGAAGGAGTTGCTGTATCCCATGCCTACAGGTGGGTGAACCTTATGACGATGAGAGCCTCCCTTGCCATTCTGTCCTGCTGGATCCTTGCCGCTGTCTCTCCTCTGTTCCTTGGCTCCTCCTGGGCCACTTCCTCCTCAGCGTTGTCTGCCTCGTCCCCCTCCTCCCCCTCTTCCAGGCTGTCTCCCTACTGCTGCGCCAGGTTGTGGAGTGCACAGTGGGCCACAATGATGTGGGAGACCCACAGAGGGCTGAACTGGCAAGTGCCACCAGAGAAGTTCAGGCAGCGGAACCGCATCTTCAAGAGCCCAATGACGGACCAGGTGGCAGCGTGGGCCTCATATAGCAGGTCTCCACATCAGTCTTAGGCCTCTGCATTGGTGCCATCAGCTTGGCGGATAGCCCTTGTCCCCCATAAGCCATCCTGGCAGCCTTGGGTGGTCCTTTAAGACCCTGGGGATGTCTGAACTCCACAGGATGTAGCTGTCATGCACGTTCCTTGGATGGCATGCACACACCTGCACGATGCTAGCCAAGTGGTCACACACTACCTGCACATTGAGGGAGTTGAATCCCCCTCTGATTAATGAAAGGCACCCTGCAGGGTGGCGTGCATCCCATCTACAGCCCGTAGGGCATCCCAAAAATGGCGGCGAAACCTACAGCCCGGGCTTCCTGTTGGGCCTCGCCTACATCAAAGTGGACGTGATTGCCTGCCTGCGTGTACAAGGCTTTGTGAGCTCACAGATGCATTTGTGTGCAATGTTTTGCTGCAATTATATAGGGTGTTGGTGAGGCCACATCTGGAGTATTGTGTGCAGTTTTTGTGTCCTTATCTGAGGAAGGATGTCTTTGCTATAGAGAGAGTACAGTGAAGGTTTACCAGGCGGATTGCTGAGATGGCAGGTCTGTCATATGAGGAGAGACTAAATCGGTTAGGATTATATTCACTGGAATTCAGAAGAGTGAGAGGGGATCTCATATAAACTTATAAAATTCTAACAGGGTTAGACAGAGTAGATTCAGAAAGAATATTCCCAATGGTGGGGGAGTCCAGAACTAGGGATCATAGTTTGAGGATAAGACATGAACCTTTTAGAACTGTGGTGAGGAGGAATTTCTTCACCCAGAGGGTGGTGAATGTGTGGAATTCACTACCACAGAATGCAGTTGAGTCCAAAGCATTGTCTGATTTCAAGAATAAATTAGATATAGCTCTTGGGGCTAAAGGGATCAGGGAGGAAGGTGGGATCAGGCTATTGAATTAGATGACCAGCCATGATCAAGATGAATGATGGAGCAGGTTTGAAGGGCCGAATGGCCTACTACTACTTCGAGTTTCTATGTTTTTGTGTGTGCTGAGGTCTGGGAGGTATCACAGAGGTCTCCACTGGAGGCCTGGAATGATCTGGTGGCACAGAGGTTGAAGGTCACTGTGACCTTCACAGCCAGCCGGAGCAGGTGTTCTCTTGTACCATGGGGTGCCAGGTCCATGAGACCTGGCACACGTTCCACACTGTCTCTTTTCTGAGACAGTTTGTGGCAGCATATAGCATCCTGCAGCCCATTGTAGGACATGAGGGTTCTGTAACACCCTATGTCTCCATCTCCATCATTCCTTGTTCCTCCGCCCCACCGCCTTGAGCCAATAGGTGACTGTGTCCTGGCCCCGTCCTGCTGTGGCCTCTGTCCTGGGTTGTCCTTGCGGCTGGACATCTCCTTCATCTGCCATAGCAGCCATGTGTATAAGTGCTAGTGCAAAATCCATTGTTGCTGCAAAGAGAGCCCCATTGGCAATACTTGAAGCATGGATCTGCGTGTATCCACCTGGCACGCAGTTCAGGCCAATGATGGAGAAGCACCCTCATGACTTTTGTGTGACTGGTGGCCATTGTAGTGAGCACTGCAGAATCCTTGCAGTGTGAGAAGACACATTAACACCTACTGAGCTCCCTTGATTGGGGAAACAGATACATGTTACTGTTAGTGGGGCCTGGGATGGAATGTCAGCAGCTAGCCACAGCCTGTCCAGCAGACAGATGGCAGGGTAACCAGTGCGACACTACTGGGGTTCGGACTCGACCGCATATGCAACCTATCAGGGGACGTTCAGCAGCCAGGACGATTGTGCACAACACAAGCCCCAAGCCAGTGGCAAGCACCAACCTGAGGAGCTACAGACTGGCACGAGCCCCTCCAAATCTCTGCACCCATGCAAGCTCCCCACCCTATCCCGCACCATGGCAGTGGCCGACTCCACCACTCCAAGCTTGGTGCTCAGCAGCGCCCAACGCCCAATTCTCCATTGCTGCTGCTGCACCTGAACCACACTTTTAAAGAGCAGTACTAATTGTCGCCGACATGATGTCACGCTAGAGAGGTGGGAAGCATCCAGGAGGGGAGAAGTATGTGTGCCGAACTTGCTAATGTTACTGAAATCCAGTCAATCTCATGCTAATAAGTTTCACACCTTTTCTGGGGCACGAAGCAATTTGTTTCATTAAAAAGGGGCTGAGTAAATAGCGAACTGTTTGGCGCCGGGCGTGAATCAGATTTTTAGCTTTGCATGCTATTTTCCCAGCCTGCTGTGCGGATTGCCAGGTGTGGCGAGGTGGTAAAATCACGTCCCTTATGTTTACTGCACATAAACAGTCATACATGAAATTGGCATATTGATCCTTACAATTTTTTTGAAAACCCTCTTATGATCAACTGAGGTATGGGGAAAAGAGGGTGTCCTTGCACCCTTCCTTGCTTGGTTATTTACAATTTTGTTTATACTTTAATAGAAATTAATAGGAATTTCTCTGATTTTTTATAATATAATGGCTAACTGTGCAGAATCGTATTTGGTCACTTCAATGACCACTTCACATACCATTCCTTATTTACTATATATTCATTATACAATTTGAGTATCTCTACCATTTGAAAGCCCCTGTGTGCCGTGGCCCACAATAGCCAAGAAACATTAACTGAACATATCTACATCACATCAGTCTTAGGGCTTTGGCAGGTTAAATAAAAAGAAACTAAGTTTCATGCAAAACTTGTCATTTTTCATAAAACCAAACTAATGGTCAACAAATAGTCATATTATGAGCAGCAGCAATTCAATCTTTTGTTGACATACCATTTATAAATGGCAGTGGAGGAAAGGATCTCTAGTTTATTTTACTCGTCAACATAGCAAGATGCAGAAAGTTGCCGGAAGTGAAAATTTGTTTAATTTTGAATGCCAGTCAAGATATTCAAACACAAGTCTCAGTTAATCGTCTGCTTATGCAGTGCTGTGACACCAGTTGGTCAACCTGACTTCGATTTATGAAGGCGCCTGATTAATGAGTGATTAAAGAGCATGAAATATCTATATTTTCATTATACAGTCACCAATTTATGTTTCTCTGACAGACTGGACTTAGTATTAGAACATCAACACAAAACATTTTCTGTCTCTTTCTAAGGATGAATGATACAAAGTCAAATTACTGGGCCACTTGGATTCACATGTTTCTTCATTTAATTAGATTCTCCAAGTTGAAACTTACCACTAACAACATTGCTTACTTTGTGGGACAACACCACATTCACCTAAAAAGGAAGGCTATTAATATGGAAATTACACACTTTTACGTAAAAAAAATTCCACTGTGCCTCGTTATTGGCGACTAATAATCACTGAATATAATCTAAATAGATCAAACATGATCAATAATGTGTGTCTGCTATTACTGTCCTTTCTAATTGGTTCAGTCACGATCAATACCATGAGGCTCTCTGTTTATCACCATGGAGATGACAGCCAATCATACAACAAACGAATCACCACAAACAAACTTTCCTTATTAAATCACTGCAATCACTTTAGATTCTCCATTATAGAAGTGGACCACATTCTCCATCACATCATAACGATTAATTTCCAGTTATAACCATAAAGTAAATTAAACTCACAGCATACCAAAACCATGTTATTTCACCTGTACAGCATAGTATTGACAATTATTAACTGAAGTAATGCTTTGATATTTTTAATATGTATTGCATCCATAAACCTAGTCATGCTGATGCCTGTCTTTGACTACTCACAACAGCTATATAATAGAGGCCAGAGTCCAAATGAAGGAGGCTTTGTGAATATGTTTACTGTCTGGTTGTAGTGAGTTTTCCTCTTCAGTCATTCCAGAAAAAAATAATTCCGAATCTCTTCACAATCACCCTAGTAACACATTAGCATATCAACAGAAAGTGCATCAGTGCATTTCAGTATACAGTGAGCAATAAGCCCATGGGAACTAGCTTTTTGTTTAAATATATATTTGCCAGCAGTTCTGCCATTGCGCCGAATTGTTCACCTTTTAGATACACAGTCAGTGTTGTTCAGAACAGGTGTTACCATCACGAAATAAACATTATGGAAACGTTACTGGCCTGTCTTCTTTTCTTCTCAACCGATATCATTGGACCCAATTCCAAAATAATCTTATCGATAATCTACTCAGAGTTGACTTTTGGCTCATCTGGCATTTTGACATGAGATTTTTCATCCAGTTTTTAACCATGCACTCGTCCCTCTTCCCAAGATGTCATTCGTTGGTGCGACACAGTTCCATACTGGAGTTCTTTATGTTGGGTTAATGAATATCAGCAGGTGCGTTAACCATAGGAGCATCACACACTCAGATTGATAACAGAGAGCACAGCAAAAAGCTATGGACAAATGCCAAAGGGGCATTCAGGTCTATTTCATATAGTTGAGAATTAAATGATGGTGCATGAACCAGTTGAGCATTTGACAAATTAGGGATTGTGGAAATTATCGACTCTCTGTGCCCCCTTCCCCCTCCCTACCTTGTAAATATGTTGCAATCTCTGGTAGATTTTCTTTTATAGAATACATTTTTTCACAATTAACATTTTTAGTGTTTTTATTAGTTATACTTTTTACAACCATCCTGTTTATAAATTATCAGATTTATTTTCTCTATTTTACTATTTCTCCCCTCTCCTGTTGTTTCCTTTTTCTCTTTTGAGCTCCCAGTACTGTTATGAGTGGTGGGTTCATGCTTCACGACTGAAATTGAGTTTGAGATAAAGAATTCAACCACGTGGATATCGAGTACAAATTATCATTCTATTCTCAATGGTAGGAGCAAAGCACTTTAATGCACCAATGTGGCTAATCTTAACTCTGGCACCATGTTTTCCCTGTGGTTGTATGGTCTCCAAGGGATGATCCGGTTTCTATGGATTGAATTGGCCATGGTAAACATGGTAATACAGTGATAGGATTTGGAGAGCCGGTGCAGACCTGATGGGCCGAATGGCCTCTTTCTACACCATAGGGATTCTATGATCTGGAACAGTTTTATCATGTAAAAATTAAGCTGAAAATTAAACAATGAAACCACGAATCAGAGTGGTAACTACGGCATCTGGAAGGAAACTTGTACGACTGATTTCTGCTAAATAAATTGTAGTAGAATTGGAACACTTAATAGAACCAGCAGAGGTTCTCTGAAAATAAAAATGTCTGCATTGGTGATCTTAAATGCAAATGCACATCATAAATATTGTTACTTTTGGTCGATTGGATAAATCAGCTGGTTTGGCATCCCGAGTGGTTCGTACATCTGTAAAGACAATAGTGATTCTGCAGCTTAACTGTAAAATAGAATCATTTTGTGGGAGATCAGCCTTTGTAATCAGCAGTCATCAGAACATAGAACAGAAATAGCCCATTCAGCCCACTGAGCTTGTTCCGCCATGCAACGAGATCATGGCTGATAATCCGAGTTAGGGATTACTGGCTGTTCCTTCTCTAATTGACTGGTTTTATTTGTTGAATTGCCTGTTAGATTATACGTTGCAATGTAGCACAATGCTTGCGATAATTTGAACACTAAATGTGACTCAGTAAGGAGCACAGTTCCTTAAAATGTGAAAATTGTTTTGATGTTGAAATTCACCTACGACTTTCCAAAGGTTAATTGAGACAATCATTTTACATGGAACCACTTTTGCATACTGTTCTGAAGTTTAGAAGTGCAATGATATTACAATAATGAATTTCACCATGACCTTCAAACTGCACAGAAATTTAATTTGGTGATTGCCATAGTTCTCGAGATCAATTCCTCGTCGATTATTATTGCCAATGTAAGGATCCAACATTCCTATCATTAAAACTAGTTGTGATTCAGGGTTAATCTCAAAGCGTTTATTTCAGGGCGTGGATGACAATGCTCCGTAAGGCAACTGGCCACTGAGAGTCTCAGCTGAGTCGCTGATCTTTTTTTCTTTACCTGCTTGGTCATCTTTTAAATCAGTTTTATGTAACATTTGAAGGGGAATGAAAAAGAGTTGCCAACACTTCTCAACATTTGCTGCAGACAATACTAGCACAAGCTCAATATTATATCTGCAGTATGATATACTTTTGCATACGCATATACACAGTGGCTTATTTCTCCTACAAGTCACTAGTGAACCAACTTAGTTGTTTTACTGATGAACATGACACAAATTGGATAAACACCTTCTTTATTAAGTAAAGAAATAGCATGAAACTAAGAAAGCCAATCTCAGAATGTCCCAGGCTCAATACCCAGTCTGAATTGAACTGCCTAATCTCAGTCATGCAAGCAAGGGAGTTGCTATAACTGATCTTTGTCTCTGGAGTAAGGAAGTGAAAAATGGACAGAGCCTTCATTTCCAACCACTGCTCTGTGACTGCTACTAGAAAATATAAACATCCTATACAGAGTAGCACAATTAACAGGCAAAGATGGGAATGTTGTATTATCAATTACTCAAATTGGCAAAATATTTCACAAAGATCAGTGCTGCGACCACTATTCACCATTTACACCAATGACTTGGACTCAGGAATCTGGAATACAATTTCAAAATTTGCAGACAGTGCCAAATTTCTGGTGGTGGTGGTTGGGGGGGAGTGGGGGGGGGGTGTGGTTTGGTATAGTAAATACAGAAAGGTAGGGTGCTTCAATTTGGAAAAAGAGGTCATCTACCCCTTCGCAAATAAGTGCCTAAGTGGGGTAAAGGTGAAAAGGGATCTGGGGGGATACACAAATCACAAAGCAGCAAAACAAGGTCATAGGACAATTTTTAAAAAATTACGATAGCTCGTTGATAAGGGGATGATCTTACCAAAAAAATTCTAAGTGCTGAACGAGCATGAAAATGGATGTCATATAGATTGGGACAAGCAAGCCAGCACATAAAAAAAGGTAGCGATTTTCTTTTACTATGCATGGGATAGCTTTCTGTACAATACGTCCAGAACCAACAAAAGTTCATTCAATGTTAATTCTAGGGATGAACAAATGAGCCAGATGTATCTAATAGTGCTCATAATATGATCTAATGCAATATAACTCATAGACTTAGATGTTTACAGTACAGAAGGAGGCCGTTAAACCCACCGTGGCCACACTGGTCAACAAATATCTGACCATACTAATCTCATTTTCCATATTCCAGCATGACCTCCCTGCTATTATATTCTATTCCCCGGCTAATATAGGCAAGTATCCTATATGCCTTCTTAACCACCTTATCTATCTGCCCTGCCACCTTCAGAGATCTGTGGATATGCACTCCAAGGTCCTTTGATTTTCAGTACTTTCCAGGACCCTATCATCCAGTGTAATCCTTTGCCTGGTTAACCGTCCCCATGTACATTACCTCACACTTTGAGGTTGAATTCCATTCGCCACTTCTCTGCCCACCTGACCAGTCGATTGAAATCCTCCTGCAGTCTGTGGCTATCCTCCTCACTATTTACCACTCTCCCAATTTTTGTGCCATCCACGAAAGGATCATACCCCCTACATTTAAGTCCAAATCATTAACGTACACCATAACTAGCACGGATCTTAACACCAAGCCTGCAGAATCCCATTGCAAACAGATTTCCGGTCACAGAAAGAAGCCTCGACCATCACTCTCTGCTTCCTGCCACTCAGCTAATTTTGGATCCAATATGCCGCTTTGCCTTGGATCCCATGGGCCCTTATTTTCTTTGACCAGTCTGCCATGAAAGATCTTTTAAAAAGCCTTACTAAAGTTTATATCTACCACATCAAATGCATTACCCTTATCAACTGGTTGCTTCCTCAAAAAATCAATTAACATTTGAAAGGGAGAAATGCAAAACAGCTACTAAAGGCAGAATCTTATCACCCTGTTGCAGTGGGATTGGGGCTGGAAAACACGACATGTCGTTCAAAAGTCCATTGACTTCAGCAGATGGAAAATCCTGTTGATGGGAAGGGCTGTAAAATTCCACTCTATGATTGAAGATTTAGGGGAGGCTGAATTCAATGTGATGAAGCAAAGATGTTCTCAAGTAAACTGGGCAAGTCTGTTAATGGGTAAAATTACAAAAGATGAGTAGAAGATGTTCAAAAAAGAAATAAGCAAGATCAAAGATCAGACTAAGCACACCAATCTTTTGTCTTGTCATTTGGATCTTGTATGTCTCTCCTGTGGAGACCATGAATTGGATTCAATTTGAATTAGTTTTTGGAGCAAGCAAGGAGATGGAGTAAGGGCTTGTACTGTCCACTCTGCGAATTGGCTTTGTAACTTTAAAATGGGGTAAAAATATTTTTTAAATAAAGAAAATATTGAACAAGCTTATACCCCTAAGGGGCAAGAGCTCCACCTGTCAAAACAAAAACTTAGTGAACAAAAAGGTAAGAGACAACAGAAGAGACAAACTGAAAAAAAAGCATACCAAAAGTGAAAAAATGCCACAAATGCTGTCAAATAAGAAAAGTGCAAAGAACAACAAAGGGTTAATTAATGTAAAAAAAAGTTACAAGCATATTCGGAAAAAGAGGTGATCAGAAGAAAACTGGGCCCCTTGACAATTGACAACAGTGATATTGTCAATGGAAGTAAACAAATGTCGGATATGTTGAATAATTACATTGCATCTTGGGTGAGATTTTCCCGAAAATCAGCAAAGGCCGATGGCGGACAGGAAAAGCAGCGTTGAAGCCGTCGGCGGCAATGGCAACTTTCTCCATCATATTGGGAAGCATTCTGAACAACAAACATCAAAGGGTAGGATACCATGATGTATCGCTGATAGGGTTGCTTCCGATTTGACTGCCCTTCCAGCAATTTAGAAGCACCAGGATCGGGGTGCCATTTTTTAAGGCTACCGCAGTGTCCAGGTTCCAGTTGACATTCCATTATTTTTCTGACCACTAATGTTAAGCTGGCTGGTCTATAGTTTCTTGGACATGTCTATTTCCCTTTTTAAAATACAGGTATAAATTTAAATATCCACTCATCTTCTGCCTCAGCATCGAACTCGAATGAAGTATTACAAATCTGTATAGTGCCTCTGTTCTCACTTCTTTAGATTATTTTAAAATGTGTGGAAGTAAGCTGTCTGGGCAGAGGTTGGTTCTCTTTCAAGTTTGAGTAGTTTAATTAACATTCTACCTCTTATTTTAAATGCTGTCATTTCATTTCTAATCTCATCTCTTGATGCCATGTTCGCCAGTCCTATTTGCCTGAAAAATGCTAAGGCTTAATATTTCTATCATTTCTCAATTGCTGCCTGTGATACTATCTTGTCCATTACTAACTGATTACATTTTCATTGCAACTTTTGTTTCTTTTTGTGATTGAAAATCTTGAAAATTTTCAGTGGATCAGAGAAACCCAGCATAGAATTGTAAAAGATAAATCATGGCTGATGGGCCAAGATAATTTTCTGAAGAGGTGCCTAAAGTTGTGGGTACTGATGTTATTCACATGAACTTCTTGAAGATATTCAATGAAGGCCCTTACAAGAGACAACTAGCTGGAAGTTTAAGCCCAGGAAATTGAAGGGAAATGATTGACCTGATTAGGAAATGGGTTGAGCATCAGGAGCCAGAGGATAGAGATGATGGTCAGGCACTCCAATTGACAAGACTTGTTAGGGCATTAACTGTTCGCGATGTTTGTTAGTGATTTAGATGATGGGATAGAACCTATTTAAAATTAGAACTTCCATTTAAAGCCACATACTAAATAGATTGTTGACACAAAGATTAAAGCAACGCTGTGAATATTGTGGATGGTAACAAAGAGGGCTCAATAGATTAAGCCAATTGGCAAAGTGATGGCAAATGGATTTCAATGTAGACAAATATGAGATCATCCACTTGGGAGCTAAAAAGAATGAACAAAGAGCAACATCTTCTGACCCTTTCCACTGGTGAAACCTTCCAGGTCCACCAAAGGTGACTCTCCACAATGGCCAGTGGCAGGATGGGAAAGCCATATAAAGCACTGTAGATATTAGTGGAACTGGAAGATCCTGCCTGTGGCCAATGGTGAGCCACCGTTGCCGCTGGAAGACATGCTGCAGGAGGGCTGGAAAATCCCACCCAAGGTATTTTCGAAATGGTGAAAAGCCAGAAATGCAAATGATCTTAATAATAATCAAATTGTAAATGCAATGTTGATCTTTATATTTAGAGGTGTAGAATAGAGGAGGAAGAAATCAGGCTTGAATTGTACAAAATCCTGGTACTGTGTTCCACACTTACATTGGCCTTGGAGGAAATGTCAAACAGATTTACCAAATTATGAGGTAAAATTACACTAATTTGGGGGAGTATTTTCCAGAATTTAAAAGGTTAAGGGATGATCTGAACAAAGTTTTCAAGATATTAATGGTGCCACTGGTTGGCATCTTTAACTTGAGGGGGATATAGTGTGAAAAATTAGAGCCAGGTCATTTGGAAGGGAAATTAGGAAACAGTTTTAGATGCATAGATCAGTAAAAGTTTGGAACTCTCTGACATCAATGTCAATAGCTACAAAATCAATTGTAAATTATTAAACCAATATTGATAGATATTAGATATTTGTTATCCAAAATTATCAAGGGATAGAGGACAATGGTGGGTTGATTGAATTAGATCAACCATGATCTTGTTGAATTGCAGAACAGGCTTGAAGAGCTAAATGGCCTAATCCTGTTCCTATGTTTCTCTAATATGAGAACTGATGGGTTATACCATCAAGAAACATTAGACAGGCCGGGGCACTTTTCTCTAGAAAATATAAGAGTGAGGCATAACTTAATAGTGGTGTTTAATGCAACAAAAAGGATTGGAAAGGGTAAACATAAAGAAGTTTGCATGGGAAGTCAGATCCAAGATGGTCACCTACAAATTCAGCAGGGAATTCAGGAGAACCTTCTCAATGTGTAGAATGTTCAAAATGTAGAATTCGCCACGACAAGGCGTAGTTGGGGCAATTAGCATTGAATCATTTAAGAGGAAGCTGGATAAACATACAAAGCTGAAAGAACTAAATTGATTAGATGAAAAATAGCAGGAAATGCTCATGTGGAGCATAAACACTAGCATGGACCCGTTTGGCTGAAAGGCCTGTCTCTTTGTTAGAACATAGAACATAGAACAGTACAGCACAGTACAGGCCCTTCGGCCCTCGATGTTATGCCGAGCTTTGTCCGAAACCAAAATCAAGCTATCCCACTCCCTATCATTCTGGTATGCTCCATGTACCTATCCAATAACCACTTGAAAGTTCCTAAAGTGTCCGACTCCACTATCACAGCAGGCAGTCCATTCCACAACCCAACCACTCTCTGAGTAAAGAACCTACCTTGGACTTCCCTCCTATATCTCCCACCATGAACCTTATAGTTATGCCCCCTAGTAACAGCTACATCCACCCGAGGAAATAGTCTCTGAACGTCCACTCTATCTATCTCCCTCATCATCTTATAAACCTCTATTAAGTCGCCTCTCATCCTCCTCCGCTCTAAAGAGAAAAGCCCTAGCTCCCTCAACCTTTCCTCATAAGACCTACCCTCCAAACCAGGCAGCATCCTGGTAAATCTCCTTTGCATTCTTTCCAATGCTTCCACGTCCTTCTTATAGTGAGGTGACCAGAACTGCACACAATATTCCAAATGTGGTCTCACCAAGGTCCTGTACAGTTGCAGCATAACCCCACGGCTCTTAAACTCAAACCCCCTGTTAATAAACACGAACACACAATCGGCATTCTTCACGGCTCTATCCACTTGAGTGGCAACCTTCTGAGATCTGTGGATATGAACCCCAAGATCTCTCTGTTCCTCCACATTCCTCAGAACCCTGCCGTTGACCCTGTAATCCGCATTTAAATTTGTCCTCCCAAAATGAATCACCTCGCACTTATCAGTGTTAAACTCCATCTGCCATTTTTTGGCCCAGCTCTGCATCCTATCAATGTCTCTTTGCAGCCTACAACAGCCCTCCACCTCATCCACCAATCTTGGTGTCATCAGCAAATTTACTGACCCACCCTTCAGCCCCCTCCTCCAAGTCATTTATAAAAATCACAAATGGCAGAGGACCCAGCACTGATCCCTGTGGTACACCGCTGGTAACTGGTCTCAGTCTGAAAATTTTCCATCCACCACCACCCTCTGTCTTCTATGAGATAGCCAGTTACTTATCCAATCGGCCAAATTTCCCTCTGTTCCACACCTCCTTACTTTCTTCATGAGCCGACCATGGGGAACCTTATCAAACGCTTACTAAAATCCATGTATACGACATTAACTGCTCTACCTTCATCTACCTTAGTTACCTCCTCAAATAATTCAATCAAATTTGTGAGGCAAGACTTATCCTTCCGAATCCGTGTTGACTATCCCGGATTAAGCTGCATCTTTCCAAATGGTCTTAAGTCCTATCCCTCAGGACCTTTTCCATTAACTTACCGACCACCGAAGTAATACTAACCGCTCTATAATTACCAGGGTCATTCCTGTTTCCTTTCTTGAACAAAGGGACAACATTCACCACTCTCCAGTCCTCTGGCACTATCCCCGTGATGTGGAGATGCCGGCGTTGGACTGGGGTAAACACAGTAAGAGTTTTAACAACACCAGGTTAAAGTCCAACAGGTTTATTTGGTAGCAAATGCCATTAGCTTTCGGAGCGCTGCTCCTTCGTCAGATGGAGTGGAAATCTGCTCTCAAACAGGGCACAGAGACGCAAAATCAAGTTACAGAATACGGATTAGAATGCGAATCTCTACAGTCAACCAGGTCTTAACTGTATCTTTAAGACCTGGTTGACTATTGAGATTCACATTCTAATCAGTATTCTGTAACTTGATTTTGTGTCTCGGTGCCCTGTTTGAGAGCAGATTTCCACTCCATCTGACGAAGGAGCAGCGCTCCGAAAGCTAATGGCATTTGCTACCAAATAAACCTGTTGGACTTTAACCTGGTGTTGTTAAAACTCTTACTGTGACTATCCCCGTGGACAGTGAGGACCCAAAGATCAAAGCCAAAGGCTCTGCAACCTCATCCCTTGGGCCTCCCAAAGAATCCTGGGATACATCCCATCTGGCCCAGGGGACTTATTGACCCTCAGGTTTTTCAAAATTGCTAATACACCTTCCCTCAGAACATCTACCTCCTCCAGCCTATCAGCCTGTATCTCACACTCATCCTCAAAAACATGGCCCCTCTCCTTGGTGAACACTGAAGAAAAGTATTCATTCATCACCTCTCCTATCTCTTCTGACTCCATGCATAAGTTCCCACTACTATCCTTGACCGGCCCTAACCTCACCTGGTCATTCTTTTATTTCTCACATAAGCGTAAAATAGCTTGGGGTTTTCCTTGATCTGACCCACCAAGGACTTCTCATGTCCCCTCCTAGCTCTCCTAAGCCCTTTTTTTAGCTCATTCCTTGCTACCTTGTAACCCTCAAGTGACCCAACTGAACCTTGTTTTCTCATCCTTACATACGCTTGTTGTCGATACTTCTTGAGCTTTAGATGTATAAATATCTCTGAATTGTCATGAGGGTGATCAGTTCACTGAAATACAAAAAACTGTTGACATTGGTAGAATCATACCCTGGCATCAGTCAATGCCATCAAAATGGGGGAAGTATGAGGGAAATAAAAACACCTGCACTTATTAGATCTCCTTTCCACTAGCTCTCAACTCTAAACTCCAATCTCATCTACAAATTCAAGATTATACAAAGTCCTGCTTAGACACATCTAGAGTACTTTGAGCAGTTCTGTGCACCACACCTTAGGAAGGATATATTGGCCTTGGAGGCAATGCAAAACATATTTACCAAATTATGAGGTCAAATTACACAAACCTGGGGGTTTATTTTCTAGAATTTAGAAGGTTAAGGAATGATCTGAATCAAGTTTTCAAGATTAAGGGTAGAGAGAAACTATTTCCACTGGTTGGGGTGTCTAACTTGAGGGGGTATAGTCTATAAATTAGAGCCAAGTCATTTAGAAGGGGAATTAAGAAACACTTTTTCATCTACAAAATTAAGACAGGGGGAGTCAGAATGGCAACGGTGCAGAAGACTAGTTTGGGAGAGGGGAGTTGGAGCGGCAGGGGAGACCTGAGGGGGGTGGCTGAGGGGGAGGGGTTGGACGAGAGCAAGGAGGCTTTATCTGTTCGAGGCAAGGTTGTACTTGGTTGAGTGGGTGTGGGGGTATCCCATGCAGGCTCAGTTTGGGTGTTTAAAGTAGTTATTCTGGAGTGAGATTGGTTTTTTCTTCTCTTCTAACTCTTTCCGAGTAACCATCTGAAGGTAACGATTTAATCGCTTTGTCAGATGATTCCCAGCGCAATTGTTCAGGGGAAGTTAGGCCGACTGGGCAATTTCTTGTCAACCTTTATGTGGGAACATTCTAAAAGGATTCCCCAGCACATCATTGGGGTCCCCCAAATGCAATGCTGGGGAACCAGTAAGTTCTGGGTCATTGTTCCCTGCTATCTCAGTGTTCATCTCTCCCACATCTCTGTTTGAATGAAGGCACCTCATGAAACCAGAATTATCGTATCCAAATTTATGAATTAAATGTTTTGTGACTGCATTGGTACTTCTTAGATACAGTTAACCATTTCATCCTGCTCTTCTGACTTTCTTCCACTGTCCAGCACACAACTGCACTTGCCGAGTTCTGCTCTTACCTGTCTGAATAAAAACCAGAATATCTCCAGCAATGATTTCTCCCGCCATCATATTATTACTTGTTGATTCCCTCAAGAATCCATTGTCCTTCCTCGTCCCAAATTTAGCGTTCCATCTTGATGACAACATTTGCAAACTCTGGACCAGCCTGCCGATGTGAAAAAACCTTACTACGTCTTTATCACACCTCTCAAACCTATGACCACTTGTGGATCAGTCTGTCTGTCTGTTGGGAATCAGGTCTTAGTACTATTCACAACTCCCTTCAGCTGAATTTCGGGATTTCTGAAGCTATTGTTGTCATTGATTGAATTTCCTACTGTAGGCACTCAATTAGTCTGAAGAAAAATATACTCAACTCTGGCATCTTGTTGCAATTCTGAATTACACTTCATACCTAATTTTCTCCTCATCCTTTTCATTTCCAGATAAGCTTAATTGATCCTCTGCAATATTGCCTATCTCCACTCCAAGTCAGCTCCATTCATGCCCAAACCTTTATTTCCATTCAATCACTTCAATAATCTCAGTCAATACTAACCTTTTATTGTACACCTTTTACAAACTATATTATTTCCAAAATGCAGAACTCTCTCCATTCGTTCACGCATTCGTTGTTCTTCCATTGCACCTTTATATTCAAACTTCTCAATGCCTTGCACCTCTATAATCTCCTATACCATTTTGCCCTCTGCTTATGCCTTATGACTCTACCCAATGAAATGGATATCAGGGGAATTAATTTAAACAGCAAGATAAAAACAAAATACACTGGATGTTGGAATCTGAAACAAAAACAGAAAGTGCTGGACAATCTCAGCAGGTTTGACAGCATCAGTGGACAGAGAGTAGAGTCAATGTTTCAAGTCAGCATGACCCTTTGTCAGAGTTGAAAACAAGAAAAATCGGACAAGATTCATACTGTGAGGAAGGGGGGATGTAATTGATAGGAATAACACAGACAAAATGACAAGGGAATGTAAATGGTGATGATAAAGGTTGAAAATAGTGCTAAGAGCATCCATTAAGGTATTGGAATGTATAAATGGCAGAACAAAGGTGCAGAGCATAGGCCCTCGTCAAGTGGAAGGGGGTGAGGGCGGGAGGATGGGGAACAAGAACAAGATGAAAAGTGAGATTGTGCAAGTAGAAAAATAAAAATAAGAAATTTAATTTAAACAGCACAGATTTATTCTCTCACGACCTGACCGTGAACAGAAAGTTTTTGATTTTCCCCTTTATACGTGATAAAAATCAGTGTAGAGTGATCTAATCTCTATTAACAATCCTACAACAAATTTCTAAAATTTCCGTTGAAAAAGTTAGATTCCCTTTTGAATAATGTAAAGGGCAGAGCATTTTTTACGGTACAAAGCCCATTTCCTTTGGCATTCTCAAGCCCATAATATGATTAATCCCAATTGATTTGTGAAGTAATGTTTTAAAAAATGCAGTTGAAGGAAAATGAACTATCTTCGATGTCAACATTTTTTGGATAAAGGGATGTACTTTTTGTCAATTTCTAACCTCCAAAGATGAAATATGTTGGCAATTAAAACCATCTGGTTTCTAAACCACAGTATGATGTACCACTGGAGACCAAAGGCATGGTCCTCTGCATTCACATAGAAACCCTAAATGCTTAGCACAATGGGATGGGTAGTCTTGATAACACTGCCTGTTCCTTCTGGAGAGGGAACTTAGAACATTTATTTTGGTTACCTAATTTATTATCTTCCACCTGGTCTTGGAAATGTTTGTCGCCAAGTTTTATTGTGGGTTCAGTTCTGGTGCTATTAATATTAGACCATAACTTCCTTGGAGTGGTGATCAGCAGTGGATTGTCACTCTGTACCTACTTACCTGTGCTGAAGTGCCTGCCTCACCAATCTTTCTGACTCGGGCTGCATGAGATCCAGGCAGCAAAACGGGTCCCCGGCTCCAATGGCAAAGTCCAAAAGAAATGGAGCAAAGCAGGATATTCCCATTTTTTTTGTGTCACTAGCTTCTGTAAACCAGGTGAGTTTAAATGCCCCTTTAAAAAAGCACAGTTCTTCAGCACAACAGCCAGGATGTTGTCAGGACCTATAGTTTTGAGGTTATTGCTTGATTTCACATGCAGGGAAGCAGACTGGCTGAAGACTGGTTTGTATGTTGGTGAAAACCACAGGAGGAGAAGGAAACTAAACAACAAGTCGAACAGTCCTATCAAATTGATTCTCTACAATCCCACAGGCTGTTCACTCAGTGCATCAACTTTAAGACATCTACCTTGGTTTTTAAATCTCAATAATAGAAGTAATGATTTTAATTCATCCATCTAATCACACTGTACTGCCCAGTATGTTTCCGAAATAATTCCAGGGTTGTTGTTCTCACTATTGTTGGTGGAATCCTACTTTACATAGAATCAGTGAATAGTGCAGCACAGAGGAAAGCCGTTTGCTCCATCGACTCTGAGCTGGTTCTTCCAAAGACTAATCCAGTGTTCCCTGTTGTATTTTCACCTTCAAATATTGATTCAATTCCCTTTGAAGGAGATCACTGACTACATCGATCACCTTCTCAGGCAATGCATCCCAAATCCTGACCACTGGCTACATAAAAAATGTTTTTCCTCATGCTTCTTTGTTTTTATCAATTTCATATTAAAAATGTACCCTCTGGCTGTTGACTCTTCATCCATTGGAAACTGTTTCTCTTTATCTATTCTATCTAAACTTTTTATGATTTTTAAAAATTCTATCAAATCTCGTCTTGGTCTTCTCTGCTTCAAGGAGAACCAGTCTAGCATTTTAAGTTTCTCCATATGCCTGTAATCCATCATCACTTGAACAATTCCAGTAAAGAGGAATCTGTGTTAAGAATTTCCTGTTCGTAGTCCAACAACTCCCTTCTCATTGTTTAAACTATGATCCTTTGTCCTACTCACAACACGTCATGAATTAAATTTGTATTTGCCATTTCCATACATATAACCAATTTTAGTGCTTCAATAAAGTGGCTCACAAACACTTTTCTTACGGCTTCCTACACAATGGCTCACCCTTGCAACTCTTTTATGCCTTTTGTGTTTAAATGTTTCATTTTTATTCCGGTAACCAGAACCAGACACATTACCCGAATAATTTTGCACCCTCTCCTTTCCTTCTGCCCTTTGTACTCTATGAACGATATGTTTTGTCTGTATAGCGCGCAAGAAACAATACCTTTCACTGTATCCAAATGCACGTGACAATAATAAATCAAATCAAAATAATCTTCTCCAGCCATATGTCCCAATCTGTTCCCTTTGACCCTCGATGATTTCTTATTCCTGATGTAACATGGAAGCTCATCATTTAGCCATTATTCTTTGTTCTTTGGAACTATCTTCTTAAACCGAGATGCTTGGCTGCCTCTTTTGCTTCCTTCAAATGCCTGGCAGTAGCCTGCCCAAATGTGTCCTTGGTTCCCCCGGCCCGTGCCACCCCGCAAATACAAACATTCATCGGTATACATAAAGGATGATGCATAAATGTACAAAGTTGGTGCTGTTAACAGTAGGGTGCTTAGGATTTCATATGTCCCTAAGTGCAAAAAGTAAAATCAAAAGCACCAGAAACATGCTTCCGACTCCAAATGCAGAAGCAGGGAAAGAGAAAAGTGGGAGATAATCATTATACCACATTTTAACTCCAGTTCAAATCTACAAGGCAATTCACGGCTTTTCCTTATAACCCTTTAACTCTAATTCTTCAACTGCGTATCCAGAAAATATGGATTGGTTCAAAATTCAATTGAGGTTTGAGGAATAAAAGTAAAATATAGGTGACATTTTCCATCCATTTCATTTGCACATAAACAGTTTGCATTCCATTCAAGTCTTTAGCTTTTTCAGCTGATGGATGAACAAAGGAATGATAATTGTGTGAGCATGTGATAATTAGTCCATATGGAGTTTATTTAGTGTCTGTGTTCCAAAGATGATATAGTAATAAACAATAGTTAGTTACAATAAAATCAGTCACTTGCCATTATTTACACTAAAAGGGCAATTTATTTTGCCTAATATATAGCGAGCTACAATGTATTTTCTGGAAATTCAACTCTGAGGAATTGGGTGGCTCAAAACTTGGAGAAATCTAGTGACAGTACATTTAATCTTTCGCTTTTATAAATGAAATGTGTTTAGTTACAAAAGTGTATGGCAGTGCAGTGCATACATTACAGTACTATGAACATAGTTGACTCCAGACATGTTATTCTAAGAAACTATCTTGAAAGCATTCTAAGAATTCCTCAAAAGATACTGCTACCAATTTGAATTTTTGATGAAAGTTACTCACGATTATTATTGTCCCTTTATTACAAGCATCCAATATTTCTTCTTGTATACTTTTCCCTACATTGTAGTTACTGTTAGGGGGCCTGTAGACCACTCCCACTAGTGACTTCTTTCTCCTACTGTTCCTCACCTCCACCCAAACTGATTCCATATCTTGATCTCTTAAACCAAGGCCATCTGTAATGAATGCACCAATGCCATCCTTGATCATCAGTGCTACCCCTCCACCTTTGTGTAGCTTCCTATTCTTCTTGAATTTCATCTATCCCTCAATATTTCTGCCGGCAAGTCTCCATTATGGCTCTCAGATCATATTTATTTGCTTCAATGTATTCTATCAGTTTGTCTACTTTGTTACGAATGCTACAGACATTTAGATACAAAGCTTTCTGTTTAGTCTATTTTTCTACCTTTGTAACATCTAGTCTTAATTCTTCGTGCATTCTTAGGTATTTTTCCTCTCTGTCCCTTTTTTTCATTTTCTAACCCTCATTTCCCATATTACTATTTTGCTCTCTTCCCTCATCTCTACTCTTTCCACATTTAATCCTTTGCCCCTGCTCTTTACTTTAAAGCCCTCTCTACATCCCGAGTAATGTGGTTCACAAGAACACTGGTCCCAGACATGGTTCAGATGTAGTCTGTCCCAACGGTACAGCCCCCATTTTCCCCAGTACTGGTGCCAGTGCCCCACAAACCAGAATCCATGTGTCCCACACCAGTCTTTGAGTCATGTATTAACTTCTCTAATTTTATGTACCCTATGTCAATTTGCTTGTGGCTCAGGTAATAATCCAGAAATTATTACCTTTGAGGTTCTACTTTTTTAAATTTGGTGCCTAGCTCAGAATACTCTCCATGTAGAACCTCCTTCCACCTATGTCATTGGTATCTAATTGGACCCCAACCACAGGATCCTCTGCCGACTACTGCAAATTCCTCTCCAGCCATGAGCAGATGTCCTGAACTCTGGCACTAGGCAGACAACACAGCTGTCAACATAGAGAACAGTGTTAATCCCCTCATTATATTGTCACCTGTTACTGCTCCGTTTGTTTTTGCTTCCCCCACTTGAACGGCATCATGCACCACAGTGCCATGGTCAGTTTGCTCATCCACCCTGCAGCACCCACTCTCATCCAAACAAATGGAGAGAACCTGAAACCAATTGGATAATTGCAGAGGCTGACACTCCTGCACTCTGGATCCCATTACCTGCCTCACTCGCAGTCACAGTCTCCTGTCCTTGTCCATTGACCACTGACCAAATCAGATGACCCTATTGTAAAAAATATGACTGCCTCCTGGTCCAAAGCAGTAAAATAATTTTCTGCCTCCCTGATGTGTCGCAGAGTCTGCAGCTCAGTCTCCAGCTCAATGACTCTCAGCCTATTTTCCTCAAAATACAAACATTTACTGAAGACGTATTTGCTCTGGATCACAATGTTATCCAGGAGCTCCCACATCCTGCACCTTTACTTGTATTGCCATCTTTAATGTGTTTCAGACAATTATTTATTCATGGTGCTTTTTATGTAAGTTGTGTACAGTTTTAAACCTTAGGGATAGAGTAGAACTTACCAGATTCTCACTAAAAAACTAGCTCCTTTGCCTGTAGAGTATTAGAGTATTTCCTCGGGTGAATGGAGCGGTAACTAGGGGGCATAACTATAGGGTTCATGGTGGGAGATATAGGAAGGATGTCCGAGGTAGGTTTTTTACTCAGAGAGTGGTTGGGATGTGGAATGGATTGCCTGCAGGGATAGTGGAGTCAGAAACTTTAGGAACATTTAAGAAGCTATTGGATAGGCACATGGAGTACTTCAGGATGATAGGGAGGAAATAGCTTGATTTGGGTTTCAGACAAAGCTGGGCACAACATCATGGGCCGAAACCCCTGTTCTGTGCTGTACTGTTCTATGTTCTATGTAGAGTATGAACCAATTCTAAAGGTTAGGTGGATTAGCCATGATAAATGTATGGGGCTATAGGAACAGGGTGGGGGACAGGGACTGGGTAAGATACTCTGTTGAAGAATTGGTGCAGACTCAATGGGCTGCATGGCCTCTTATGCACTGTAGGGATTCTATCATTTTACAAAGGGTGAGAGGGATAGAAAGATCGAGCGAAACAAACACCTTCTTCCCCTCCTTAACCAAATTCCAAGCTTTCATTCAGATGTTTTGCCGCACTAGTAAACCAGAAGTTTGAACTAATCATCCAGAGACAATAACTTTGAATCTTTCTCTGACAATTTGAGAAATTGAATTTATATTTTTATAAAATCAATGGGTTCAGGAGCCAATGAAGGCTGACTGCTTGGTGTGAGCCTCTCCCATCACTCATCAAATGCCAGCAGCAGTGAGATGGGCATTGAATAGGCATTATTTATGGACCTCAATTGACCTACTGGCAGACGGGCTGCCCAATCCCATCCCACCACTGATACAATTGCAGTGGGAGCAGGGGCAGGCAGATCAGTTGCCTGCTGGATTTAACGTGCCCCTTGCCTTCAAACTCGTAAACAGGAGACTTTTAAATTCAGCTCTTTGTTTCAGTTTCTGCAGATGACTTTCCAATCAATTAAATCGAATTTTTACTTTACACTGCATATCTCAGTGAAGATTCTCCTAACTGATTGATTGAATAGACATGTCCTGCTTGCCCTGCTCAGAGACGTCCACCAGTCCCTTGTATAAGATACTATACTGGAAATTAAGTGCAACAGATTTCTGTCAAAAATAAAAAATATCCATGGTCAGCTGTCAGTGTGATGAGTGGGGAATGCCAAAAGCCTTGCCAATATCAACCGTTGATCTCTATTACTGGTGCAACATAGTTGCGGTATGCGTGATCCACAGGAAGCTTTGCAGCATCTCGGTTATTTGCACAGGAACTGTAACCAAAGACTGCGAGGTACCTCTCCACAACGGTGTGGTCATTAATGAATATTACTTCATTATTGTCAACAGCCTCAATTCGAAGCACCATCACCCCATGAGTCACTATCTTGAATGGTCCATCGCTATCTTGTTAGGTCAACTGAGGACAATAAATTCAGCCTTGCCGGCACTGTCCAAATCCCAAATCAAATGGGCTTTAAAAAATCCTGTTAAAAAAAAACAAGGAGGAAATTGTTTTAGTTCGATGTTGAAACAAGTCTCAGATGAGAATGACACTGCCAGTTAAACCACCATGATTTCATCTCACCTAAGAATTTGGCAGTCCGAATGCTCTCTGAAACAAAATTGAAGAGGTTATTTTCTCCCACTGGAGTAAAATCTTTGCAATCGGAATAAGTTATAGTTAAGAGATCAATTTAGTTCAGTCTGGAGAAAGCATTGCATGTAGAGCTCATCATTCCTGCAGTTTGGCTCACTCGGTGACATTGAGAAATGATTCCCAATATAAAAGTTCAGTTGGATACCTCATTACTGTAGATCTACTCACTCGATTGCTCATAAAACCAATATATTGTTTTGGCTGGATAGCATATTCGTTGTGTGCTTTCTTGAGCAGTAGAAGGGTTTCTCTATGCTGGACCCTGCTGCAACTTTTACCTCAATACAAAGCTTGATGAGAATTCAAATTGATTGATACAAATGGGGGGAAGACTCCTGTCAAGAAACAGATGGCGCTTTCTTCTACCTGTGAGGTCTTTCATTGTTCTCTTCAAAAAAAAGTTTTGTAACACAATGCTGAACATTTGAATAAATTACTTGTTTTGTGTTTGAACGCTGCATAGCTTCTCAGTGTCTGCCTCAATGAAAGGTCTTTATTGAACTGATGTAAAGATGGCAACTTAAAGAGATTCCCTCATGGCGGAGGTCACATGATGATAGAAAGCCAGACGGAACATGTACTACTATTGGATTTCAAAGGCCAAAGATTGCTAACATAGGCTTGTGACAGTTTATTGTCCAGCATTCAGACTTTGAGGGAAAAAAATCAAGCACAATTATGTTTTTAAAGAAGAAATAAAGTACCTTTGTTTCAGTAAGAATTATATTATCAGTGAAGAGAGCGTAATTCCATTCTAAGAAAAAAGCACATTAGCTGATTGAATAATATTGGGATGTTTGTAGATATGTTGGAATAATCAGTTGCCTTTGGTAGTTAGCACACAGCAATTAGTGCAGTCACACAGGCCTGAATTCCTTGAGTGTGCCATATTGGTAAATAAAGTGCTTGAATTTCAAACACTCAAAATCACCTCATATTCAGCTTTTTACATAATTCCACAGTTCAAAAAATAATTTAAAATGGGAGGTTAGCATCAAATCACTGTTTGCTCATGCAAAATCAGAAAAATGCTGGAAATACTCAGCAGGTCAAGCAGCAATTGTTGAATTTATTTTTCAGGTTCATGACTTTTCATCAAATCTGGGAAAAGTAGGAAATGCAATCGGTTTTAAGCAAGTGGAAGAAGGTAGAAAAAGAACAAAAGGGAAGATCAGTGAAAGGATGGAAGACAGGAGAGATTAAATGGCAAAAGAGTGCTGCGGCACAGTGGCTAGCACTGCTGCCTCACAGCTCCAGGGACCCGGTTTGAATTGCAGACTTGGTTGACTGTCTGTGTGAAGTTTGCACGTTCTCCCCATGTCTCATGTGTTTCCTCCGGGTGGTTCAGTTTCTTCCCACAATCCAAAGGTGCGCAGGTTAGGTGGATTGTCTGCAGTAAAATTGACCCTTAGTGTCTCAAGATATGAGGATACATGGATTAGCCATGGGGAATTTATGGGGTGATGGGGATTGGGTGGGGGAAAGAGGGTCTGGGTATTACTCTGTCAGAGAGTTGGTGAAGACTCGATAGGCCAAATGGCCTCCTTCTGCACTGTAGGGATTCTGTGATAGTGTGGGGCCAAAGAAGTTGTAATGGGGCAAACAAAGAAACAAGATGTGCCTGGAGAAGTATGGATGGCAGAATGATGAACAGCTATCATCAGAAAGCTTCACAAGAAGAAAACAAGAATAAAATTGAAACCACAGAGAGAAAAGGAAATAAAATGGGGTCAAAGGTTAAGTTCTTAAAACAGTGAATTTAATTCTGGAAGGCTGTCAACGTCTGTTTGAAAATGAGGTATTATTTCTTGAGCTTACCCTGAGCTACATTTGAACACTGCAGGTGGCCAAGGTCAGAGAGGTCAGCATGGCATGGATTGCCCACCCTCACCCCAGTTGAGTTTGGCCACATGAGGACTGCTTCGTGCCTGGTTTCAATTTTGAAGAAGGAACGGTCACCTCTCCGTATCTGGCAACCACCCACCCAAGGTCTGCCCTCCATGAATGCTCTTTCCTCACCCCACCCTGGCTTCATCAAAAATACCACACCCCTCTCCTCAACTTCCGCAGGCCTCACCTCCTCCAAATTTTCCCCACTCCACTCCCCATCCCCATACTTAGCTGGTCATGGACTTCAAATCTGGGATTGCTTGTGGTCCCAGCCCTGGCCATTGGCACTGCCGGGACTGCAGAGATACCGACCAAACTGATTGACCAGTGGATATGTGAGATGGCGCTTCTATCCGAGTGGGGCAGAAATCCCATCTCGAGCCAATAAATGCTACTCCTGAAATGGCTGTGGTGCCACTGTAATTAGCGAAGATGCATTCGCCACCGACACTTTGGTTGGCAATGAAGAAAATCCCACCATTCAAATATCCTTACCCTTTGATTAGGCACTTTATCACCTTCTGGACTCAACATCAAGTTCAACAGTTTCAGACTCTGATCTCTGATTTCATTTTATTATTGACTTTCTCTTGCTTTGTCTTTGGTCATCATTCTGCCATTCACACCTCTCCCAGACACATTTTGTTTCTTTACTGGACCCATTACCACTCCGCTTGGCTATGCACCACCAACACTTTTGTCATTTAACTTGTCCTGTTTTCCACCTTATCTCAGATCTTTACTTTTGTTCTTCATCCACCCTCTGTCCTTTCACTTGCTTAAAACTTATTACATTTATAATTTCCCCCTGCTCTGATGAAAGGTCATCAATGTGAAACGTTAACTCTGTATCTCTCTCTATAGAAACTGCCTGACTTGCTGATTATTCCCAAGATTTTCTGTCTTTCTTTTTAGTTCAGGTTCCCAAGCCTGCAGCATTTTTCTTTGGCATCACTATTTCTAATGTTTTTCACTTGCATCTGTGACTGGGTGATCAAGTCCAACAGTTTTATGACCTTCCGTGACATAATCTTTACTTCATTCTCAGAAATTCACTGCAATAATTGTGATCCATTTCAGTCAGCTGAACATGAGGAATATTTTCCCCAAAAGTCATGAATTATAGATTTCATACTCTTCTGTTATTGACCTTATACAACAAAGCTCTTGTGCTACAAAACAGACAAGAATGCATCTCCAAAAGTGCATGGCTTCTTTAATTGAACTTCTTACTCTGACATTCATGGAGGTTTATTTGTTCTTTGTTCATCATGTGCCATTTCTGGGCCATGAGCCACAAATGCTTAAATGTAATTTTAATCGGTCAAGAACTATTATGCTTAAGCACAACATTCCGTCCTTTCTCTGACATCTCACTATCGTCAAATAAAAAAAAGCAAAGATGAGAAAAATTAATTTGGCCTATCTCTTCCTTTTTGAATCATACATTCTGTGGACCCCTGCATTTACTGAATCTAAAAATTATGACATTGAAAAACATTTCCTCTATTCTGTTAAGGTAACTTAAGCTGAATCATGTGTATTGCGACATTAAGTGAATAGGTAACTTCACAGATGTTTGCAAACCAATTGGGCTTGGTTAGTCAACCACTGCTGTAAAAGTAGCATTTTGGTAACTGTTGTGATGTGTTGTGAATGGCTTTCAACCATTTGCTGAGTGGAAACGTAAAAGGTTCAAAAAGCAAATGGGAAATTCTAACCTCAGCATTTTCTTGACGTGATCAAAAAGGTTACTGCATTGTAAATGTCAGCTGTGGTGGATACAAGAGAGCAGTTATATTTTATCAAATTTTTATGGGTGTCGGCCAAACCAACACTACAGGCAGGATCTTGAGCCGACTGCGAGATTGCTGGGATGGGTTCAAGATGCGATGAAACTCAGAAGTCATGGATCTCGCCGACAAGATCATGACTTCCAATTTGTACCGCTCCTCGCTGGCAACATGACCAGGTTCACGCCCACAATGGATGTGAACCTAATTTACATGCATTTTAATGGATTTCCATATCATTAAACATTCTCCTGCCAAATATTGACCCACCCCCCATATGTTCACACGGTGCTGACGTGATGTTATATCGGCAGTTTACAACAGGTTCACTCAGACGTTAACCTGTTGTGCAATATCCTGGGGGTGTAAGTGTGAGTACAGCCTCTGGGGGAGAGGGACATGATGTGGAGATGCCGGCGTTGGACTGGGGTAAACACAGTAAGAAGTTTAACAACACCAGGTTAAAGTCCAACAGGTTTATTTGGTAGCAAAAGCCACACAAGCTTTCGGAGCTGCAAGCCCCTTCTTCAGGTGAGTGGGAATTCTGTTCACAAACAGAGCATATAAAGACACAAACTCAATTTACATGAATAATGGTTGGAATGCGAATACTTACAACTAATCAAGTCTTTAAGAAACAAAACAGCATGAGAGGGACATGGCCAGCCAGTGCTCTGGAAATGCCCCTTGCCACTCGGTACATGTTGGCGCCAACTGACTGTTAAGTGGGGGAGAAGTGTCGACTCTGATCAGCATGGGGGGATGAATGCGGACTCCGATTGCGGAGTGGGGTACAACACATTCTCCTTACTTTTAAAGGGATACATGTAATTAGTCAGGTTTGCAACTGTGTGATCTGAATATTCTTGGGACCACTGTGGGAAGTTTAAAAACAGGTTGAAAAAAAAAAGTGCAATTAGATGAATAATGACATGCTGCACAAAAATGTAGGTAGAGCTCAATATTAGCGATTCAGATTTCAACCTACCTTAAAATGCCATTAATCATTTTATAAATCCCAAAGGTCGTCATAAGAACAAAGTATGGAATAAAAAGGGCTATTTGCTCTATAAAGCCCTTTTCTTCAATGGGCTATGCACAATCTATGTTCTACTCAACCTATTTAATCTCCTCAGGATGTGTTGTACAAAATCACTCCTTTTTTTCCTGATGGTGAAACAAACACATTAAGAAATCTAACACAACATCCTGGATTATTTATCCTCAACACTTAGGCTTCTTTGGTCATATCATTTACAAGATTCTAAGACTTCTGTCATCTCTCCGTGTACTTGCTCTTACAGCTCTCACTTCCATTCACTGTCAGTCATTCAGATCCCCCTCTGCCCAACAGTTAACTGGCATAGCATCCATTACTTTTAGCTGGAAGTTTATTCAACGTAGTTCAGCCCAAAGGATGAGAGTGAATTTGGTACACAGGACAACAGAAAAACAGTAAACTATATTCAGAATAATTTGGCAATATCTTAGGAAAGGACAGAAAATAAAATTACCAAGGAAACAGAGACCAAGGTCAAGAATTATATTCTGGTGCAGACCTCCTGAAAAGGATGCAAACCATTGTCGGAACATAGGATATCGGAGCAGGAGTAGGCTACGCGGCCTTTTGCACCTGCTCCACCATCCATCAAAATCATCGCTGATCTGGCCCCCATGAGCCTCGAGCCCTTCATCAGTCAAAAATCTATCTAACCCAACGTTGAATAAGTCCAATGATCCAGCCTCCACTGCACCGTGGGGAAGAGAATTCCACATAGTAGCAATCCTCTGAACGAAAAAAATTCTTCTCATCTTAGTCTTAAAAGGGAGACCTCTTATCCTTAAACTATATTCCACAGTTCTAGTCTCCCCCACAAGAGGAAATATCCATCAGGCCCTTACCAAGTCCCCTCAGGATCCCATATGTTTCCATTGTGCCTGATGAAAAATGTCACAATAATCAGTGACTTCAATCAAATAAAAAAGACCAAGAATGTCTAAATGAAACTCAAATATGGTATAGGAATCCATTGTAACCTAATGCAGTAGGGACCTCAGCTCAGCTAATCAGCATTCAGAACTAGTTTTTAGAAGAGGGTCAAAATAATGTTCATAATATATAAGCAACAGTCTTTCAGAACCAGTGACTACAAGGCAATTCAACTCAAAATTAACTAGCCATCATTACCAGAAATGACCAGGAGAAAAACATGAGCAATGAACAGAAAAAAATCCGAGATTAAGTATTGTTGCAAGGAAAACTTAAACGATGTTAAAACTATAATGTGGAATATACCCAAGTTAAACACACGCACAAAAACCTTTAAAAATAAGCCAGTTAACACTGGCTTATTTTTAGATGAGGGGTGTAGCTTATGAGGAGAGATTGAACAGATTGGGTCTGTACTCGTTGGAGTTTAGAAGGATGAGGGGTGATCTTATAGAGACATATAAGATAATGAAGGGGCTGGATAGTGTAGAGGTGGAGAGATTCTTACCACTTAGAAGGGAAACCAGAACTAGAGGGCACAGCCTCAAAATAAGGGGGGGGCCGGTTCAGAACAGAGTTGAGGGGGAACTTCTTCTCTCAGAGGGTAGTGAATCTCTGGAATTCTCTGCCCATTGAAGTGGTGGAGGCTTCCTCGTTGAATATGTTTAAATCACGGGTAGATAGTTTTCTGATCGATAAAGGAATTAGGGGATATGGGGAGCAGGCGGGTAAGTGGAACTGATTCGCTTCAGATCAGCCATGATCTTGTTGAATGGCGGGGCAGGCTCGAAGGGCCAGATGGCCTACTCCTGCTCCTATTTCTTATGTTCTTATGTTCTTAACACTGGAAAGAGAAAGGAAAAAAACACTGAAACTTAGTTTAATTTAGAGTTTTGAAATCTAGGAAAACAAATTAAAAGGGACTTGAGAGGTCTGAAAAAGCCCGGGGAAATGAATGCAGCATAAGCTGTTACTCAATGCTAAAACATTGTTCTGAATCCTAAATGATTGACGTGGCTCTTAAACTGAAGATTAAATAGTTAAAATAGGAAGTGGCTTCCTAGCAAGCATTTGTACCATACCTAGCATCAAATTAGATTTTGAAATCTGTGGGGCAAGGCAACTGTGAAGCATTGTGGGTGCTGGAAATCTGAAGTAAAAACAGAAAATGCTGGAAGTATTCAGTCAGTCTGGCAGCATCCGTAGAGAAAAAAAATAGTTAGTATTTCAGGTCAATACCTTTTTATCATAACTGCTGAGTATGTCCAGCATTTTCTGTTTAATTTGAGACACAGCTATGTTGAGAAGATTTAAAGTGAAAATAAAATGGGCTGGTGCATATCCCAGGAAGTCTTAGGGAGACAAAAGAGGAAACCCATAAAGTATCATCACATATGTGCCAATGATTAATGGCTGGGACAATATAATTCCTGCTGAAAAGTTCCCAAATCTGACCTAGGTACACCCAGATGCATTAATGAAAGATCAATAACAAGTAAAATAATAGAAATCATTTGAAGAGACAGGCAGCAGTGAGTGGCTCACCTTTTGAGTCATCAAAGCCTTTCTACCATTCATATGCAAAAGTCAGAAGTGTAATGGAATACTTTCCTTTTGCCTTGATAGTGAAGCTCCAACAACACTCAACAACGTCAACACAATCCAATACAAAGCAGCCATTGATTGGTACCCCATCTATCTTAAACATTCAATGTCTCCATCACTGGTGCACCGTAGTCGCAGTGTGTACCATCTGCAAGACGTGCTGCAATATTTCTTCCACAACATCTCTCAAACCCATGATTTCCACCACCTAGAAGTACGAGGACAGTACACACATGGCAATCCACCACCTGAAATTTCCTCTTCAAGTCATACACCATCCTGACATGGAAATATATCAACATTCTTTCATTGTCACTGGGTTTAATCTTGGAAATCCTGCCCTAACAGCATCGCACCACACAAATGTCAGCAGCTTAGGAAGGGAGCCCACCGTCATCTTCTCAAAGACAATTAGGGATGTGCAATAAATGCTCCTGAGGGGTCATGACAAGGTGGATGTGGGGAGGATGTTTCCTCATGTTTGAGAGTCAAGAACTAAGGGTCACTGCTTAAAAATAAGTGGTCGCCCATTCCAAACAGAGATGGGATGATGTTTTTTTCTCTCAGAGGGTAGTAAGTATTTGGAACTTACTTCCGCAAAAGTCGGTGGATGCAGCCTTTGAATGTTTTCAAGACATTGAGAGATAGATAGATGGATAGATTCTTGATAAACAAGGGGGTGAAAGATTATCGGGGGTAACTGGGAAGTTACAGTCAGATCAGCCATGATCTTATTGAATGGCAGACCAAAGGGCCAAGTAGCCTACTTCTGCTCCTATTTCATATTAATGTTTGCTGGTCTTGCCAGTGATGCCCATGTTCCAAAAATGAACAAAAAAATAACCTAGACAGATATTATTTAGTAATTAATAGTCAGCATTCATGAGAATTTGAACCTGCAAGACAACTCAAGGGGCATAGATCAACTAGATAGTCAACACCTTTTCCCAAAGGTAGGGGAGTCTAAAACTCAGGGGCATAGGTTTAAGATGAGAGGGGAGAGATACAAAAGGGTCCAGAGGGGCAATTTTTTCACACAGAGGGTGGTGAGTTTCTGGAACAAGCTGCCAGAGGTAGTACTAGAGGTGGGTACAATTTTGTCTTTTAAAAAGCATTTAGACAGATACATGGGTACATAGAGGGGATATGGGCCAAACACCGGCAATTGGGACTAGCTTAGTGGTTAAAAAAAAAGGCGGCATGGACAAGTTGAGTTGAAGAGACTGTTTCCATGCTATAAACCTCTATAACTCATGCAGGTTCATTCAGGTTATCAAAAACAAAAATGTACACAAGCGTTGAAGAGCGACACGAAAGAGTAATATGATGGATTTCACAGTAAAGTTATGAACTCGAGATATATTATCCATTTGCTGGAAATATTGTAGTAATGGAGATACTTCATCAAGATGTACAAACAAACCAAGAGTATTTTTTTTACTGAAGCCAGTGAAGTAAAACAAGAGAAGATACCCGAATGTTACCCACTTTTTATGACATTTAGAAATCTTAAAGTAAATGCTAGCCAACAAAGAGCTTTTGACATATTGGCCGGAATTTTACCACCCTGCCCACCACAGGAATCAGAGCGGGCAAAGGACAGAACATGGAAAGGTCCGTTGACCTTGGGTGTGATTTTATGGTTTCTGTACGAGAAAGGTTGTAAAATCCCGCCTACAGTCACTGTTGTTATCTAAACTAATTGCGCAACTAATTTTCACAAAGCAAGATTCCACAAAAAGCAACGAGATGACTGAACAATTTATTTGTTTTGGTGGTTTTGTTTGAAGTATGAATATTGATCAAGGTACCAAGAGACACCCACCTTGTTCTTCTAGAATGGCGAGAGGATTTTCTATATTGACCTGAACAGACATTCAGGGGCTTGGTGAACCATCTAAACCAAAAGACAGCCTGTCTGCCAGTGCAGCACTCACTCAATATATGAAGTGTCATCATAAATCATGTGCTTAAGTCTAGGAATAATGCTCGAAGCAAAATCAGACTCTAATGAAAGTGCAACCAAGAAAGCAATTTAACCCTAACCTCAATCAAGAAACAAATTTGAAGAAGTACCTTTATTTCAATAACTGTTTGGAATCAGCAGTATTTAATGCACGGTGGCACAGTGGTTAGCACTGTTGCTTCACAGTGCCAGGGACCCGGGTTCGATTCCCGACTTGGGTCACTGTCTGTGTGGAGTTTGCACATTCTCCCCGTGTCTGCGTGAGTTTCCTCTGGGTGCTCCAGTTTTCTCCCACAGTCTGAAAGGCGTGTTGGTTAGATGCATGCTCCGACCAGTCGCCGAAATTTGGAGACTAGAGGAGTTTCACAGTAACTTCATTGCAGTGTTAATGTAAGCCTTACTTGTGACTAATAAATAAATTTTAGTAGAGATAAAAAAACATTAGAGACAATTACTTTCATCTACTTTTCATTTAATCTATCTTTTATTATTTTCTGCATTTTAAACACCTCTTCCCAATATTTTTCTAAAATAATGGAATCGGATTTCCAGGTGGACACTTGTTTTCAGTCAAAGATTAACCCCAACGTTCTGCCTGGTATGAAACATGGGGGTGTGGTCAGAGGAGCAAGAGGAGAGGTGCACAAGTGCAACAGCAGCTTCTGACTTCAATGATAAAGTATAAGTGGAGTCTGATTTGTTAGCACCTATTCTGCACTCATGCCTAAATTTCAGCCCCACAAATTTTTCAGGTGGGAGAGAATTTTGTTTTAGCATGGTATGGCAGAATGGATCACAACAATTAGAGTTCAATATTTCCATGGTTTAGTCAAGGCCATGTATGAATAATTTGCATTTCTCGGGGGAAAAAAAATAATGTAATGAGATAGTTCCAGTTATAGGTGGAAGATTTCAATGAATGCTTTCTGCAGGAACTGAGTATCATTTCACTATTTTGATAACACAGACAAGTGAGATAATTATGCTTGCTACAACTGAATCATTTTATTTTCTGCATTGTAAAAATAGCACCAAGTAGAGATAGTGAGGCTCCTTTTTCTATTGAAACCTACTGAGTCACCATTTAATTGCTTCTGAATAATTCCAGGATAAATCACTTGTGGAAGCGAGGAGGTTATCCAGAGAGGGAATGGAGAAAATTAAAAGAAGGTGGAAGAAATCATTTGGAGGAATAAAAGTAAGCAGAGAGGGTTGAGCGGGGGCTGACAATGGTCTTTGAGACTGCTGCGGAGCCTGAAAAAGTTATATTCTTCTCATTGGCAACCAGGAGCGCTGCTAATGATTCCTGAAAAGTGAAAACCCAACACCTGCCACACGAATAATTGCTCAATTTTAAAAGGCCGTGAACACACATCAGACCCTTAACTGACATGTTCAAGAGGCCTACCCAGCTTGTCTCGAAAAAATGCACCCAACAAATTACGCTATAGGACAAATGTCTGCACTAATTGCGTGCAGACTGCTCCACCACTCTATCCCTTTTGTTCTTATACGGCAATTCCTGCTCAACTTAGAATCATAGAATCATACAGTGCAGAAGAGGCCCTTTGGCCCATCGAGTCTGCACCGACACATGTGAAACACCGGACCTCCCACCTAATCCCATTTGGCCCATTGCCACTTTTATTCTCACTATTTTTAGGTGGATGCAGTGGACCAGAGTGTAGGTTACAAGAACATGCAAAGAAAGGTGCATAATGTTGCAAAGCTTAACATTGCTGAATATTAATTTTTCAGTGATTGCTGTACAGTTTTCACGAAAGATCACTGTAGTGATTAAGACAGTGCAGTTCCATTCCCTCTCTTCGCAGTGAAATGGTGCCAGTACATGCAATATTTAGAGCTAAATAGTATTTTGAAAGCATCAGGGAAATTCCAGAAAACATGACAAAGCACAACAAAGTTGGCCAGTCTCACTGTGCAGTAATAAAATGGGCACACTTGCTAAGTGATGTACATAATTTCACCAAGCAGTCAATCAGTGATAAATAGATTGATTGCTGCAGTGTTAAAATGCAGAGAACAAGGCAGCAAAGGATGTAAGAAGAGCCTATTCTTTGTGTATCTACAGGGCTGGATCTCCCCCTCACCCCCCGCCAGATGTGTTTTCAGTGAGGGACTTAAAATATGATGGGTGGCTAGCCTACTGCCTTCCCAACCATGCCCAACCCATTCCCATAAAATATTTGGTGGGCGGGTACCAAAATCGGCAGCCCACATGCCATTATCTCATTGGAGGCAGTTTAAAGAAAGTTCACTAGCATGACCCTCAGTGTGGAGGAATCGTCTTATGAGGGAAGGCTCAACAGGTTGGGACTCAACTCATTGGGATTTAGAAGAATGATAGATGATCTCATTGAAACATAGAGGATCCTTAAGGGGCTCAACAGGGTAAATGTTGAGAGGCCGTTTCCCCTCGTGGGAGAGTCTAGGCCAAGGGGCATAGTCTCAGAATAAAAGGACACCAATTTGATACTAAGATGAAGAGGAATTTCTTCTCTCAGATGGTTGAGAATCTTTGAAACTCCTTGCCAGAGAGAGCTATGGGGCAGAGTCATTGTGTATATTTAAGGTTGAGATAGATAGATTTTTGATCAGTGAGGGAATCAAGGATTTAGTAGGGCAGGGAATGAAAGTGGATGTGAGGAATGTTGGATTAGCCATGATCCTAATAAATGGTGGAGCAAGCTCGAGGGGCCAAACAGCCTACTCCTGTTCCTATTTCTTATGGTCTTATTGCAGGTGGGTGGAAGTGAGAAGGCAGTTTTAAAAACAATTTTGTGGACAAGACGGGAAGAAAGGGAGAGGCGCATCATTTAGAGAATGCCCTGTTTGCATCAGGGCAACCTCCCCCAGGACGTAAACCATCCCCCCAACTTTGTTCCTCTTTACCTAACCTTCAAAATCCACTTCCCCACCTGCCTCATCCACTTATCCATGCTCCATAATTTGGATAATTAAACAACTAACCAGAGCAGGCAGCTCCACAAATATCCCCACTATCAATGCTGGGGGAAACCCAGCACATCAGCACAAAAGGCAATACAGAAATATCATAAACCACAAGTGTCAAGTGCAAGATCCATCCTGATCTCCTCCTGAGGTCCCCATCATCACAGATGCCAGTCTTCAGCCAATTTGATTCACTCCATATGATATCAAGAAATGGTTGAAGGCACTGGATACTGGTCCTGACAACATTCCCACGATAATAGCGAAGACTTGTGCTCAAGAACTAGCCGTGCTCCTTTCATAGTTGTTCCAGTGCAGCTACAACACTGGCATCTACCCAGCAATTTGGAAAACTGCCCTGGTATGCCCTATCCACAAAAAGAGGACAAGTCAACCGGGTTAATTACCACCCCAACAGCCTGCTCTCAACAACACTCAAGAAACTTGACACCATCCAGGACAAAGCAGCCCGCTTGATTTGCACCACGTCGACAAACATCCACTCCCTCAACCTTCGACGCTCAATAGCAGCAGTGTGTGCTATCTACAAGATGCACTGCAGCAATTCACCAAAAATCCTTGGACAGCATCTTGCAAACCCATGACCACTTCCATCTAGAAGGACAAGGGCAGCAGATAATGGGAACACCACCACCTGCAAGTTCCCCTCCAAGCCACTCACCATCCTGACTTGGAAATATATTGCCATTCCTTCACAGTTGCTGGGTCAAAATCCTGGAATTCTCCCCCTAACAGCATTGTGGGTCAACCCACAGCACATGGACTGCAGCGATTCAAGCAGGCAGCTCACCACCATCTTCTCAAGGGCAACTAGGGACAGGCAATAAGTGACGACCAGCCAGCAACGCCCATGTCCCACGAATGAATAAAAAAACATATTGTCCAAGAAACTTTTCCTGACCACACTCCAGGAATTTTTTCTCCTCTCTGCCCTTTACCACTATCCCAGGCAATATTGAGAAAATTGAAGTCCCACAGTATAATTACTCTATAATTGTTCCATCTCTCTGGAATTTCCTTTCAAAGTTGTTCCTCTACATCTTTCTCACTGGGTGGTGATCTGAAGACTGACTACACAGAACAACGTAATCACACCTTTTGTTCCTGAGCTCCAGCTAAATTGATTCTGTCTTTGACCCCTCTGGGACATTCTCTCTCTCCAGCATTGCAATGTTCTCCTTAATTAATACTGCCACCCCCTCCCACCATTTTCCTTTCCTGAACACCATGTATTCAGGAATATTTAATATCCAGTCATGTCCCTCTTTGATCCAGGTCTATATTACAGCCACATTATATTTCCACATGGCAATCTATGCCGATAACTCAACAATCTTACCACATTCTGTGCATTCATATACATACAGAGTAACCCTGATTTTGATTTTATTGCTTTCTTCCTGACTCTGTCCCTACCTTGTAATTACTCCCTATACTAATGCTATGTACTTACTGCAGAATTTTGTGCACTTTTGTATTCTTCTCTGTTATTACCTGCTGGTTCCCATACCCGTGCCAAGTTAGCTTAAGCCTTGCAAATTGCACTGGCTAATCGACTGAGAAGGAAGTCAGTCCCAGCGCTATTTAGATGCGATCTGTCTGGTCAGGTCCCATCTCCCCCAGAGCTGGTCCTGATGTCGCAAAAATCTAAATCTCTCCCCTCCTGCACCATTTTTTCAGCTATGTATTCATCTGCTTTATCCTCCGATTTCTATACTCACTTATGCATGGTACTGGAAGTAATCCAGAGATTATCACTTCTAAGGTCCTGTTGCTAATTTCCTACCCATCTCCCTAAATTCTGACCGCAGGACCACACCCCTCTTTCTGCTTCTTTCTTTGGTACCAATGTGGACCACAACTGGTGGCTTGTTCAGCCCTCCCGCTCAGCATGTTCGACAGCTGTTCAGTGATGTTCAGCCGTGCAGATCTAAACTCTCTGAGATAGCGGTGCTGCTCCAACACAGGCCTCTTGAACAACACCAGTTTTAATCTTCTCAGCACTATGGCCACACTTTCAGCTGCCAAGTCCTTATTCTGGAATTCCCACACTAAAGCGTTTTTTTTGTTAAATTCAGTCTTTGGATGTGAGCATTGTTAACAGGGCCAGAATGTGTTATCTATCCTTAATTACATGTGAGAAGATGCCGGTGAGCCACTTTCTTGAGTCACTATTGCCAGTGTGAAACAGGTACACCCGGAGTGCTGCTGGGAAGGGCATTCCAGCTTTTTGATCCAATGACAGTGAAGGAATGGTGATATAATTCAAAGTTAGGATGGTGTGTGACTTTGAGGGGAACTCGAAGGTTGTGGACAAGCTTTGGGGAGTTGAGAGGTGGTTACTTGCCTCAGTATTCTCAGCCTCTGAGCTGAGAGTTCCCTTGCAAGCCGCACACTATCCTGACTTGTTCCTTCATTGTTGTGGGATCAAAATCTTGGAACATCCATCCCTGCACCACTGTGGGTGGACTTGCACCAGAAGGACTCCAGTGGTTCAAGAAGGCAACTCAATGTCACCACCTCAAGGGCAAGTATGGATGGGAAACAAATGCTAGACTTGCTTGCAACGGCCAGTTCCCAAAAAAGGAAAATACAAGTTGTTTATGCTGTTAAATTATTTTTTTGTACTCTTTGAATATAAAGTTTTACATCCAGCTTATTATAATAAGAAAAGTAAATTGTGGGATGTTCCATGTTTACACAAATTGACCAATGATTACCAGTTCTATTGATATTAAATTCAGAACATAACTTGGCTTCATCTCACTATTCTGAGGGATGTTGAATGATCATCGTGGTTATTACTTCAGTGATAATGGAAGGTGCTCACTTGTTCCAATTTGCAACTGTCCACCAATAACAACACGTGGTCCAACATGGCGGTTGTAGTTTAATGAAAATTGATTGTGCATTTTGTCCTCTAAAGGCTACCACACACATATGCCATCAGAAGGTGTCCAGGAGGAGAATAAAGGTATCCATATTTTAAAAGCATGTGCAGTTCCAATTCTGAATCTTACTGTTCTTCCCGAGTACTTCACAATGGCAGGCACAAAATTATCTTCATAATATTCTATGTTTCTATGTAATATTCAATTGCAGCTTTTTGCTGAGGCACTAGTTGATTTTTTTCCACTGCGGTTGGAAACAGTTTTTTTCTGATATCATATTGCATTGCTCTCCCTTAAAATATTGGCAACGATGCCAACTTGCTATGAATTGAGCTGCTTCCTATTTAGTAACACATCAATGTTTTGATCCCATAAGTTATACAAAAATCAGTCTTTATCTGGCAGGCAAGCAGAGCAAAGCATCAATCACTAAATGTCAAAATGATCTCAAGGTAGGCTTTGGACAGAAAGTTCTGAATAAGATCTCTGCAACTTTTAATTAAATCACCTTCCCTAATGCCGCCCTCACAATTCGCAAGGTGCACCCACCATCTTTAAGCTTGCATTAAATAAATGTAATCATGCAACTGTAACTGCAAAAATACTATGTACAGAGATGGAACAATCGGAGATCAGAACACTGTTGCTTTGAGCTGGCCATCACCTCTTTTAGCAAGTCCTACAAAGCAGCAGCAACATTACAACAATAGCTGTAACTGCTGTTTCTGGAGAATTGATCCTGTCATCCTCTTAACACCGAGCTCTTTTTCTGTACGATTACTGGATTTTGTACTGTGCAACTAAATGTCACTTGTAATATTTCCACCAGAGGATATGGTAGAAAATTGAATAAAATGACTAGCAATTTCTACAAAATTTTGATATTGCTTCTGCTGGAGACTTGAAGCTGATAATATAAACAGATATTCAATAGCTGACAGAAGTCATTGGGGAATCATTTCTTTTATGATGGAATTTATTTTTCTGACTTGTGGGCTCAATTTTCAAATATATGGAACCAATTATAGTCATGGAGCGCAGTTATGATATTGCAATATTTTAGAAAAGGCATTTTGGAAGTCACATTTTGTTAAGTTTAGATTTAGTTTAAAGACCATTTCTAAAATGGACACCAAGGAGTCACCTGACTTTTTGTTCTGGATTCGGGCTAGACCCCATTCAGTCAGACAGACAGGAGACATCCTTAGTCACATGGATTCAAAAATTCGATGAATGTTTCAAAAAGAGTCAAATGGAATTGATTGAATGGGTGGATTTTCCTTCAAACACAATGAGGGTGAATTTTCAACCTCGTCTTGCCCATCGTTCAGCGAGGTGAGGTGGCACGATTGGATGAGAGGCAAAAAATCAGAAACGTGCCTGGTTTCGCACCTCCCCTATTATACTGGCCCTGTTTTGCCGGCAAACTCGATTGAAATATTTATAACACGTTTTACATGTAATTAGTGAGTCCCGGACATTATTGCCCAAGTGAATTTGCACTTACCTCCTTGCCTGTCACAGCTGGTCTCCATCGGCAGAAACCAGACGTGCTGCCTCACTGGGGGGATCGGAAGCCCCCAGGTGGTTGGGGTCAGAGCCAGGCAGTGCCCATGGGACAGCACCAGCCTGGCAGGGCCCACCTGGCACAGCCAACCTGGGGTCAGAGCCAGGCAGTGTCCACCTGGCACAGCCGACCTGGGGTCAGAGCCAGGCAGTGCCCATGGGACAGCACCAGCCTGGCAGTGTCCACCAGGCACCATAACTGTGCAGGGGCAGTGCCAAGGGGGGGTGGGGCCTGAGTGCGGGTGGAGATTGAGTGGGGGTGGGGCAATGGCAAGGGGAGACAAGGGGGGGGAGTTCCGCAGGGGTGGTAATTGGTGAGGGTGGAGAACTCTGCAGGGGTGGTGATCAGGGAGGGAAGGGAAGCTCTGCAGGGGCAATGATTAGGTAGAGAATGGAACCCTGCAGAGGGGCTGATTGGTGGGGAATGGTGGCAATGTCCATAGGGGGGAGACTGGCATACAGGGAGAGTGGGGGTGGGGGGGCTAAACTGGCACAGGAAGTGATCAGTGGGGCATCCTAATGTCGGTTGGAGGGATGGCATGGCAGAAGATCTCCCAGTGCACTGGGAAATCGGGATGCCTGCACCCCCCCCATCCCTCCCCCCCCCATTCCCCCCCCCCCATTCCCCCCCCATCCCTCCCCCCCCCCATTCCCCCCCCCCATTCCCCCCCCCCATTCCCCCCCCCCCCCATTCCCCCCCCCCCCCATTCCCCCCCCCCCCCATTCCCCCCCCCCCCATTCCCCCCCCCCATTCCCCCCCCCCCATTTCCCCCCCCCCATTTCCCCCCATCCCCCCCCCCCCCATCCCCCCCCCCCCATCCCCCACTGATAAGAATCACATCCTGGCACTTTCGTTTGCACTAAGTGCCGTAAGATTGCAGCTCACCCAAAAAACCAACGCGATTCTCCCCCATTTTCTTGCTCATTCAGCACTTAGAATTATTTTTCCTAAGATTGTGCCCTGTATTTAATAAAATAGAGCATGAAGGCATTGCTTGTGTAGACCATATAATCCTGTCGTTAAGATAACCACTGAATAAGTAGTTATCTATTGCTACAGGAAGGAGTCTCTTCAGTACCTGAGCCATAAACTACAAACAGCATCTTACACTTTTGATCTTCATTGCTTCTGGTACTTTTTGATTTTGCAGATTAGGACATATTAAGCTGACTGCTTTATATACTGTGACTGATTAGGAATGCACTGATGGTATTTAACTTCACATGTGCCTTGCTCAAAGATTTGAACATCCAGTGCAATACTTCACCAGTTTAATCTCGAATTAACAGTGCCCAAGTAAAAGCTTTGACACAAATAGAATCACAGAATTTCTACATTGCAGAAGCAGGCCATTCGGCCCATCGAGTCGTCACCAACTCTCTGACAGATCATCCCACCCAGACCCGATTCTCGTAACTCCACGTATTTATCCCGCTAATTCCTCTATTCTACACATCTTGGGACACTAAGGGGCAATTGAACTTGGCCAATCAACTTCCCACTTTTCCATCAGGAGCTTCCTCACAGCTGAAAAGATCTTGTCTAATTGAATGGTGAAATGAGACCTGTTGTGTGACCAGTTTGAACATTTCCAAAACAGTGAAGAGCAATGACTTAGAGTTTAGTGTTAAATGATGGTTAACATACGGGGACCAGGCTGAGACTGTCAAAACGCTTTTTCAGATCCTTGCATGATGCCAGTGAGTAAATTCCCATGCGCTGGATTCAAAGAATTGAAAGGACCGTAAAGCTTGCTGTCAGTGTCAGTGGCATTAACTGAAACAATCTTCCACTTCACATGAGAGACTGAGAAATGGGAGTGGGACCAAAAACCCTTGGTGATTAAACATTTTTAATTGCGATTCTTTTTTCCTGGAACAAAGCACTGTGCCATTGGATGGGTGAAGGTGCAGCATTCAGGAAATTCCCAATGGGAGACAGTAAACGTGTAATTGAATCCTTCACCTGGAGAATCTTATCTGGTTGAAAACCATCAGTTGACCTTTAACCCTGTGCCCTGGCATAACGGGTGCTGAGTCAAACAATAGCAATTTCAAATATTGGGTGGAATCCATCCTGCCGAGGTCAATGGAGTTTTGAACAGCTCCCTGCATTTTATAGTCCTGCCACTGCCGTGACAGGAGCCGTAAAATTAAACTCATATTTTTAAAACATCAGTTTTGACCTGATTCATTTTCATGTTGCAGAGAAAATGTGGTTCAATCTGCTTTCTGATGAACCTACAGTGGTTTGATGACACAAACAGAAGCAAAGATATTGGGGGTGATTTTCCAATCTTGCCGCGCCTGGCGAAGATCATGCCGAATTACGTGCAGGCTAAACATCAGCCTCGTAGCTGGGCATTGCCACTGTAAGAAGTCTCACAACACCAGATTAAAGTCCAACAGGTTTATTTGGTTGCAAAAGCCACTAGCTTTCAGAGCACTCGTTGCTCCTTCGTCAGGTGAATGGGAGTTCTGTTCACAAACGGGCGACACGGTAGCACAGTGATTAGCACTGCTGCTTCACAGCTCCAGGGACCTGGGTTCGATTCCTGGGTTGGGTCACTGTCTGTGTGGAGTTTGCACATTCTCCTCGTGTCTGAGTGGGTTTCCTCCGGGTGCTCCGGTTTCCTCCCACAGTCCAAAGATGTGCGGGTTAGGTTGATTGGTCAAGTTAAAATTGCCCTTCGTGTCCTGAGATGCGTAGGTTAGAGGGATTAGCGGGTAAATATGTAGGGATATGGGGGTAGGACCTGGGTGGAATTGTGGTCGGTGCAGACTCGATGGGACGAATGGCCTCTTTCTGTACTGTAGGGTTTATATGATTTCTATGATGAATTTGACTGGATTTCAATACCATTAGTGAGTTCGATATGCAATCACCCCCTTCCTGAATGCTTCCCACTCCTCTGGCGCGACGCCATGCCGATGCAAATCACGACTGCTCTTTTAAAGTGTAGCTCAGGCACAGCAGTGATGAAGGAGAGCTTGGAGGTGAGTACAATTGAGCACCAACCCCTGGATAAAAGGGGGGCAGGGTTTAAGCCACTGTCATGGTATAGGATGGGGTGGGGGGCTTGCATGATGTAGGAGCTTGGGGGCAGGAGGTGGGGGTGGGGAGGGCTCATGCGGGTATGGGGCTCCTCATGTCAAGGGTTAACACTGGCTTGGGGCTCGTGTAGTGCGCATTCCCCCAGCCACTGAATGACCCCTGAGGAGTTGCTGATGAGGTCAAGTCCCAACCCCACTAATGTCGCGATGGTTACCCTGTCATCTGTCTGCTGGACAAGCTCTGTGGCTGACTGCTGACATTTCATCCCAGGCCCGACTACAGTAACATACACTAGGTCTGCCAGCTGTCACCCCAATAATGGAAGCTTGGTAGGTGTTAACACAGCTCCTCTCACTGCATGGACTCTGCAGTGCTACCTACAACGGCCACCCGGCGCATGAAAGTCATCGGGGTGCATCCCCACTGTCCGTCTGAGCTGCAAGCCATTCCTAGAAAATACTGCACCTGACATCTAGCTGGTTGGACTCATGTCTATGCTTCAGGAGTTCTTAATACTGACCCATCATAGCCACCCATGAGCTCTCCGCTTCCAGTCAGGCGATGTGTGGCAATGGCCTGCAGCCCATTGGCATGGTGCATGGCACCAGGGATGGTGTTGGGTTGCCAGCGTCTAGACTCATGGGGACACAGATTGCCGGGAGGGAGTGAGGGGCACAGGATGAATAATCTTATGGATTGTCTCTCTCTCTCTCCCTTTCCCTCTGGATTTCGCATTGGAGCCAGTAGAGGTGGCAATTATACTTGAGGCTGCTGTAGCAGAGGAGGGAGGCATCTGTCTGTGGCAAGAACAACCCAGTTGAGAGGCCACAGCAGGAGGACAGAGGGCCACCGGTCAGGGCCAAGATGCTGCTGCCCATCCGCTTGAGGGGATGGCCAGAGGACTTCGGAGAGAGAGACCCCACTTCTGCAGGACTTGCATGCCCTTCAATGGGCTACAGGATGCCATGGGCCGCCATTGACTATGTCTCAGCAAGGAGACAGGGTGGCTTGAGGTAGGTCATCTGAATGAAGGTTTTGTGGTCCCTCACTTCTGCAGTGCACCCCTGACCTGGTTGTCAATCACAGCTTCCTCCTCAGACACCCCCGTCCACTCTATTGCATGCTCCTTGAACCGAGTGAGGGACCCCACTCACTGGGCCATCTTCTCTTGCGGGGACAATGGGGGATTGAAAGCCTGATGGCTGGAAGAGCGAGGGGTGTCAGGGGTGGGAGCAATAAGTTGGCATCCATGCAGGGGTTATGACAGGGGATGTGAGAGGGGTTGGAGGCAGGTGCTGGAAGGTCAGTTGCTGGAAGGTCACAGGGTGTCAGGGAGTGGATCAATGTGGACATTCCAGGCCCAACAGATGGGACAAATGCTCGGACGGGATGGACATTCACCCCAGGGGATTTTCACTGTAACTTCATTGCAGTGATAATGAAGTTTACTTGTGACATTAATAAATAAACTTTAAACAAACAAGGTCAATCATTTTCTTGCAGCACTGGGCGCCATTCATCCTTGCCAGTGCACGGGCACAGACTGGCACTATCAGCGCATCCCAGATCACATTGCCCTGGGCCACCAACCATCTCTGGGGAAGATGACAGCTCTCCTGTCCTCCATGGCATCCAGTAGTTGTCTCAACTCTCTCTCTTAAATCATGGAGCTGATCTATGAGGTGCCATCTTCCTGGCATGACTGACTGTCTGTGTGCATTGTTAGTGTTGAAATAGAGCTCCCCCTGCTTAACAGCACACAACTGCATTCACTGTGGGTGAGTCACACGCCTGGATCCTCCATAAGGACATGATTCACATGGAGGATCTTTCATTACACTATGTCGAAAGATTGTGACTGTTTTCTCGCCATTATGACACTGACAAACTTCTGGGGAAAATTCTGCCCTGAGTTTTTTTTTTGAGAAAATCATGGCTAATGTTTTAAAGATGGACCACTTTTACATGCAATGATCACAATTCCAAAACCACAATGAAAGACAGTATAGATTATTAACTTTATATGTTGACATAAACATATAAATTATATTCTACCTAGTAATAGTACACCTAAAAATGTACAGATTAACTATAGGGAGGGGAAACATGGAACCTGTCTTTTGCAGATAAGATGGCAATGAAAATGTACTCAATTTTATTGTAGAGCTGAATACACTTGAACCATTTTGGGACTGATGTACAGAAAGGACATGGCTGAATATTGCTTGAATTCTCACAGGAATGCTTCTATAAGGGAAATCACACCAACTATGCTTGACTGAAGATAATTCTAATCAAGGGCATGTAAAAGTTTAATCTCATAGCAAATAAATTGCATATGATAAATTCAGCTATCAGTAAAAACAATAATTTAGATGACTATAGATTGTTAGTTTACCAAGTCTGAATTTCAACAATGTTCTTTATAAATAATCCAACATTTGGAAAAGACTAATTGTACAAATGTTGTATTATTGCACACCCTTACGAAACAATAATCACTTCTTATCCTTGCCCTTATTTTCTTTTGATGGCAGGGCCTGACAACAGATGGGACAAGTGAACAGGAGGGAGATTGGAGATTATACCACTTAAATTGTTTTCACTGTGGCCTGAATTATGTTATTATTGTATGAGGTTCATTCCTGGCAAGGAAAGTCATGAAAAGTCGCTAAAAACATTTCATTGTTAGATTTCCTCCACTTCATGGAACAATTTCACCGAACAAAAGCAACTGCTTGTGATTAATTTGCATTTATTTGAAAGCCAGTGGCTAATGTATGTATTTTGGTTGGGTGCAGTCAAATGCATCAGATATTCTGAGGAGATGCTATGTGATGATAACAGAGAATATTATTTTCCAATTAATGTACTTCAATTCTTCTACTGTTGAATAAATGGAAACTCTACACTTTGAAAGGTAAAGCTTTTTTAGGGTTCACATCATGGTGCACCATTCTCCTTAACCATATGCTCCGAGGCATATTCTTCTTAATACTTCTCATGTTCAGTTACTTGACTTAATGCAACTATTCTAAAACCCGAAATGGAGTACATCACTCTCCAAGTGCCATGACAAGTACTTAACCCTAATTGAATCCTAAGTGTTTGCTGTGTTTTCAAAACAAATAAATTTCCAAATAATTCAATTTTCTGAGCTCCGCTATGTAGCACAACATATCCTCTGTTTCAACAGGCAGCCAGTGGAACACGTGCTCACTGACATAATCCAAAACCACTGCATTTGGAATGCATCTGTTCCTTATCATCTATTTGTGCATTCAGACTGGTTCTGGTTGATGAATCATGAGCTATCTTCGTCATCCATTCTATACAAAGCAATTGCTAAACCATGAGAGAATTCAGGTTGAAATCTGGACAGTAAGATTGCAGCTCCTGTTGTGATCAGTCTGAAATTGAACTATCTTTATGCCAATAAGGAGGATTGGACAATTCCTGGCAATGAGGCAAAGGATAATTCTAATTGCTACCCAAGTGCTTCTACGGAGGTCAAATGACTCAAAGGATGACTGAATCTCATATCATCAGGGCCCCACTGATTCACCAAATCCCCCTTCATATTCCATGTACTTTCAAATATCCAAACAAGCCATTCACATACTTGTATGTTAAGGAGCATTGTTAACTCATACTTCCACTCTTACAGTGAGGGATAATTCTAGGGATTTGGAGGCATTGATTCAGGAATAGCCATTTGGCCCATCAAGCCAAGATCCCAAATGAATCTTTCCTGTAAACAGATATTTTCAATCCAAAATCACATGCCCTTTTTCTATATTCCTAAATGGTGTTCCTTGTTAATAGCTTGTTACTTGTTAATAAGTTTAATTAATTCTCCGTCTTTGCCTCGTCTGCATTCCAAACCTGCATAAGGTCTTGTAAGAAGGTACATTCTTGTCAAAAGGTACATTCTTTGGAATACTCTTTTAATAGGCTTAGTTCTATAGACGTAAATATGATAAATTCAGCAATGAGGTGAAATACTTCCACATATCCTTGATTAGAATAATCTTCAACCAAACAAACCCATCTGGTTCACTCATGTCCTTTCGGGAAGGAAATCTGCCAGCCTTACTTGGTCTGACCGACACGTGACTCCCAGCCCACAGCAATATGGTTAACTCTTAACTGCTTTCTGAAATGGCTTAGCAAGCCACTACGTTCAAAGGCAATTAGGGATGGACAATGAATGATGGCCCAGCAAGCAATGCACATACCCCGTGAATGAATAAAGAAAACAGGTCACAGAATCATTGAATTGCTACACCACAGGGGGTCGTCATTTGGCCCATTGTGACTGCGCCAGCTCTCTAAACCAGCATCATGACTTTCTGCCATTTCCCTACCTTTTCCCCGTACCCACATACATTGTTTCTATTTGAGTAATCATCGAATGCCCTTGAATGCCTCGATTAAACCTGACCCCATCGTGCTTGCAGGTTATGCATTCCAGACCCAAATCACTCACTGTGGTTTTTTTCTCACGCCACATTTGTGCCTTTTGCAAATCACTTTAAATCTGTAGCCTCACCTTCTTGATCCTTTACGAGCGGGAACAGTTATTCCCTATCCACTCTGTCCAGCCCTCTCACAGGGTGGAAATCTCTGGCATGTTTCTCGCGGTGTGATTTCCCATTGACTCCAATCCACGCTGCCAGGAAACCCAAGGCAGGGGTGCACCGTCGACAGGACCAGAAGATCCCACCAGTACGAACAATCAGAAAGTTCCAGCTATGATTTTGAACATCTCGATCAAATCGCCTCTTTTCCTTCTCTCCAAGGAGAATAGCCCCAACCTCTCCAATCTATCTTCATGACTGAAATTTCTCACCCCTGGAAACATTCTTGTAAACTCGTTTGCACTCTCTCCAATGTGTTCACGTTCTTCCTATAGCGTGGTACCCAGAACTGTATATAATATTCCAGCTGAGGTCTAACTAGTACCTTGTACAAGTTCAACATAACCTCTTTCCTGTTGTAGCCTATGCCCCTATTAATAAAGCCCAGGATACTATATGTTTTATCAACTGCTCTTTCCACTTGTCCTGCCACCGTCAATGATGCACATACACACTAAGGTCCCTCTGCCCTCGCACTCTGTACGATTTTACCCCTTATTTTATAATGCCTCTCCATGTTCTTCCTACCAAAATGCACTACCTCACACTTTTTCACATTGAACTTCATCTGCCACCTATTTGCCCCCGCCACCACCTTGTGTATGCCCTTTTGAAGTTCCACACAATCATCTTCACAGTTTACAATGATTCCAAGTTTTGTGCCATCCACAAACTTTGAAATTGTCCCCTGCACACGAATATCTAGATCATAAATATATATCAGGAAAAGCAAGGGTCCCAATAAGACTCCTGAGGAACAACACTCTAAACCTTCCTCCAATCCAAAAAATATCCATTGACTGTTACACTCTGCTTTCTATTATTCAGCCAACTTTGCCATTTCCCCTTTTATTCCGTGAGCAATATCTTTTCTCACAGGTCTGTTATGTGGCACTGTATCAAATGCCTCCTGAAATCCCATGTACACATTAGCAGCATTAACTTCACTGACCCTTTCTGCAACCTCCTCAAAAAGCTCCAGCAAGTTAGTTAGACACAATTTCCCCTTTAGAAATCGATGTTGGCTATTCTGAATCGACCCACCTTGGTTTTCCATTTGACTACTAATTCTATCCTAAATAATTGTTTCTCAAAGTTTGCCTAACTCACTGGCTTGTACCTGGATGCTAATACCCCAGTCTTCATGTGTGATTTCCCATTAAGATCCATAATTGGCCCTATTCCTCTTTTTACCACTTTGTTACTATTTATATGCCTCCAGACAACTTTGGGATTCCCCATTATGTTGGCTGCTAGTCATTCTCATAATCCCTCTTGGCTTCTGTAATGTGCATTCCCCCCCCCACCCCCCCCCACCCCCCACCCCCCGCCACCTCTCTGAACTTTATGTATTCCTCTTGGCTCTCAACTTTATTTTCTACCTGATATCTGTCATAAGCACACTTTTCCTTCCTTACCTTAATTTCCATATGCTTTTTCTTATCCAGGGAGTTCTGGGTGTAATTGAGTTGAAGTGATTTACCTGAAAGAAGCAGGCCTTGGAAAATTGAATCAATAATTGCCATGTCCTCTCTGCACATCAGTCACAAAATGATACAACTATATTCAGCTCTGCAACTGAACTGAGCAAATCTTCATAGCCATCTTCTCATTCCATATCACATCTCTCAATTTCCTTCAAAACCCATACCCTTAACATCCCATACCCTTTTCCTTGGTGAACGTTGCAGAGAGTATTGTAAGAATATTTAGCAAGCTTATAGGCCCATCTTGAACATCTTCCTTGGCATCAAGTCCTTATTTGGGAGTTGCACCCAGAGCCTTCCATTTCAGAAGCAGGAGTACTACGAACTGAGACATAACTTCCAGCCCTTGCTTTCCGGTGAATGAAATTCAAGCTTACTCAACCTCTTATCATGGCTAAGTTCCTTTATCCCAGTTATCATTCCTGAATTGTTGATGGACTTTTTCCATAGCCACTATATCTATTCTCGAGTGCAATGCCCACAGCTCAAGCTGCATCCACTGCGGAGGGAGGGAATCCTTGTTAGTAGAATTAGTTATAACTGTAGAATTCCTACCTCTGAGCTGGAAGACTGTGTTCAACTTGCATGCCAGGACTTGTTGGCCAAGGGAGGAGTGTTCAAGATGTAATCTATCAGTTTGATAGATGAAGTTTGACTAGCACTCCATACAAGCCCTTGCCTTATTGTCTTGTAAAGAAGCACAGAATCCCATTATAATTCTTTGCTTCGATATTATATACTGCTTGTGGTGATGCTCAGTATCCAATTAGTCTTCCTGATTGTGTTTGCCATCTGCGACCTAGTTTTTAATAACTTATGTACCTAGGTCCCTTTATTCATCTACCCCCTAGTGCTTCCTTATTCAGACAGTATTTCCATTTACAATGCTTATGTTCAAAATGTGCTACCTCATTCTTTGCTGCATTTGATATTATTCCATCTATCTACTTTACCTTCATTTTTCTGTAATTTCTTGCTCTAATTTTCATAATTTTGCACATTTGGATACATCTCCCATATTTCCAAATCCAAGTAAGTAACATAGTAGAATGAAAAGCCAGATCCCAGCAGCCATCTCTGAAGAAAATGACTTGTCACTGCCTTTCAATTTAAGAATGCCACTGTTATTCCAGCTAAGTTCCATGTCTTAAGGTTCTCTCTAAATTCCACGCTCCTCAATTCACAGAATAAATTATTGTGCAGAATCTTATCAACAGTTTTCCAAAATTCAGTTCTATGACATTTATTGTTTCTCTTCTGTGCATTAGTTCAGTGGCTCTGTCAAAGAATCCTAGTCATGGTGTGGAGATGCCGGCGTTGGACTGGGGTAAACACAGTAAGAAGTCTCACAACAACTGCCTTTAACCTGGTGTTGTGAGACTTCTTACTGTGTAAAGAATCCTAGAACATGGGGACAAAATATAATTGGTTGGAAACAATTTACAGCCACACCCATGATTGAAATCCCATGGCTCACATACTGGTTTCATGCTCAATCAGGATTCTCGTCAACAATAAAGAGGATTATCAATTTTGGCTTGCACCACTTGTCTGACTTTTTGAGACCAAATTTCTATAGCCCTCTGTAACATTTCAATCAGCATCTTAAATCAACAGTGAGAAAATTGCTCTGAGCAATGTTTCTGTCAAATTCCACTCTCTGCCATTTTTAATTGCTATGTTAAATAGACCAATACCACTGTTAAAATAGTGGAGTGTGCAACTTTATACCATTATGTTAAGTATTCACAAAATATGATTTCACAATTCATGTTCAAGTTCCTATCCCCTTCAAGGCATCTCATATTGGCTGTGCACCATTTAAGTGCTTTTATACACCGCTTGTTATATTGATTTGACACTTTCTTGAGCAAAGACCATGAAAAATAAGTTAGAATAAAGCCTGTACTGTTTGAAAAGCCACTTGGATAAATTGGCCTTTAGCTGCAGCCAGAACCCCAGAATTCTGCAGTGCCGTATAGCCAATTTTCCAAGCAATTTCTGCAGCAAACTGTGGCAATTGGAGGATTTCAGTGAACACAAGTGCTTCAAATGAACTTTGATCCTCAATTATTTTAAATGATAACGTTCCTTTGAGAATTTTGTCAATTGCATTCGTATGTGTGATCTGTGAATGCAGTTCACTCCTACTTTATAAATTAATAACTTTGGAATGAAATAATTCTTGCCTTTTATTTTGTAGATTATGAAGGCACAAAAAGCAAGCTAACCTTGAAATCTCTTAGAGTCATAGAGGTTTACAGCATGGAAACAGGCCGTTTGGCGCAACTTGTCCATGTCTCTTTTTTTTAAACTACTAAGCTAGTCCCAATTGCCCACGTTTGGCCCATATCCCTCTATACCAATCTTATCCATGTGACTGTCTAAATGCTTTTTAAAAGACAAAATTGTACCCACCTCTGTTACTACCTCTGGCAGCTTGTTCCAGACACTCACCTCCTGTGTGAAAAAATTGCCCCTCTGGACCCTTTTGTATCTCTCCCCTCTCACCTATAAGCCTCTGCCCTCTAGTTTTAGATTCCCCTACCTTTGGGAAAAGATGTTGACTATCTAGCTGATCTGTGCCCCTCATTATTTTATAGACCTCTATAAGATCACCCCGAAGCCTCCTACGCTCCAGGAAAAAAGTCCCAGGCTATCCAGCCTCTTATTAACACTCAAACCAGCAAGTTCCAATCGCATCCTAGTAAATCTTTTCTGCACTCTTTCTAGTTTAATAATATCCTTTCTATAATAGGGTGACCAGAACTGTACACAGTTCTGGGTTTAAATAAGTCCAAAGCTTACAAATCTGCATTGACAGCAAAAATCTGTGATGTCACGTGACTTTCCTCGGTAGAAAAGCTTGAATTGCTTTTGAGATACATAAATTTATTCATATCTGATTAAAACTGTAAGGATTAGTAAGCAAATTAGAATGAGTAGAAATCTTTGTGTTTTATTAGTGGCTTTCGAGAGGCTGAGCACTGTGGGAATAGATAAATTGTTTAAATTCTGAAATCCATCTCACAAATGGAAGAGGCTATAGATCCACAAGGCAGTATCTGTCAGGTATTGGCCGTGCAGTGAGTTATATTGCATGGGTCAGGATGCCAACATCATCCAACCTTATTCCTGGATGGAATTGAAGGCAAGCGTGGAACTCCATGCGGCTGTTGTGAAAGGCAATGAAATATTCCACAGCAATTAATATTCCAGTAAGCAATTAAGTTCTATATTAACCAAGAATTCTGCATTGAACATGCAGCAGACCTGTGGAGCCGAGCTGTATGGAACACACCAGGGTCATTAAGATGACGATCGAGTGGGGGAGTACATCTTCAGTGAAACTGACATACTGGGAAGCCTTTGGTCAGTGAAACTGAAGAGCAGCAGTCATGGTTAGGTCAGAGATTTCTACTCAGAACACTCATTCTAAGGGAGTGCTTTCACTGCTTGACAGGTGATTGCTAACTTTTTGCAAGTTAACTTCACCTGTCTTGCACCTCATTCAGTGTGCTGCAGCAGTACTTCCCTACTGCCAACCTTCACCCCGGTGTGAGAGTGGCTCATCCAGAAATTACATGCACTTCTGATGAAGATGATGGAGCACAGTAACACCAACAGCAGCAACACCAGCTGCCTTTGCCTTAGGCATATGTTGTTCCACAGGCAAAAGGACATGTACACAGACATCCAGATCCAACAAGCTAAAACCCTCAACACAGGGGCGACAGGTAGCAAGATCAACTCTCTTGACATGCAGGACAAGTCATTGCTGATATTTGCAATCTCCTGGAACAATGTGGGGAGGTTCTCCGGGCCCGCTAACCCCGGCGGGAATCGCATTGGCCCGGAGAATCGGGTGTCGGCAGAAAAATAGGTTTCATGCCGGGTGGCAAACCTGTTGTGGTTCTCCAGGCCCGCTACACCAGCCCTGATCAGGTTCCCACCCAATAATTATTCAAAAAGCCTGGTTTAAATGCAATTCGTGGGCTTGAAATCCCATTCAAATCCCTCCCACCATTCACCTGTCTCTCCAGCCTGATCAGCACCAGGCAGGTATTGGTGCAGGTCTTGATAATTGTGGACTTGTGGTGTTGGACCCTGAGGGGGGGGGGGGTGGTGGTCACGGAGGTAAGTGCAGTGCACATGTGCCCTCTGCCATTGCCAAGCTGCAGAGGAGAGTCCCCCAAGTGTGATATAGAGTTTGGGTGGGTTCAGGCTGGGGAATGGAGTTGAATTCAGCATTCTCCCCCAGGATGGGGATCTCGTGGCTAGACTGTCCCTTCTAGCCCTGGGAAACCTGACAGTCACTCCTGGCATGATGATTTCAGGTATCGCGCTGATCTTCATTCTGGTTTGTTGACTGTGAAAGATTTGAAGTGGGCTGGACTCCCTAATCTCTATGCCCCCTGGACACCAGACAGGCTCTCCATTCAACAGAAGGGATTTCCCTTTCCCTCACCCTAAGAAGCTGCAGATGTGAGAAGACCTCTTTCAAGTCCACTGACTGACAGAGGTCAGTCACTTTCACTGGAGGAGGAGATTTCCTTCCCCACAGCTGCTCATTTAGCCTTATTCTTTTAACAGTATTTATTTCAAGTCTCTGAGACTTCATAGAAAGGTGAAAACCTTTGAAATCCCTTCAAACCCTTTGAAAAGCCTTGTTTCCATTCAATTTTAGTCCATTCGTTTTAACTATCCTTGAATTGACAGCTGAATAGATTTTGGACACCATGTAGTCAGCTTTGTTTGTTGATTTTTCCCTTTACAGTGACCACAGACAAAAGACATATACACAGAAATTCAGGTCCAAGAAGGCAAAACTCCAACATAGAGTCTACAGGTAGCAAGGTCAACTCTCTTGACATGCAGGCCATGTCATGGCTGACATCTGCAGCCTCCTGGAACGATGAGGGGGATTCTCCAGGTCCACTGCCCCTGACGGGAATCACGCTGGTCCAGAGAGTTGGGCGTTGGTGAGCTGGTAAGATTGCATGCAGAGTGAAAAATTGGGGCAGAGGCAGGACCAGGGCCAGGCAGTGCCCGCTGGTCACTGGCACTGCCCACCAGCCATCCTGGCAGTGCCCACTGGGCACCATAACTGTGCCAGAGGCAGTGCAAGGGGGTGGAGCCTGAAGGGTGGAGCTATGATCAAAGAGAGGCAAGGAGGGAGCTCTGTAGAAGAAGGAAGGGAGATCTGCAGAGGAAGTGAGATCTGCAGTGTGGGGGACGGGAGCTCTGCAAGGGGGAGGCAAGGGGGAGTTCTGTGGGGGGGAAGGGAGCTCTGTCAGGGGGAAGGGAGCTTTGTCAGGAGGGGAGGCAAGCGAGGAGCTCTGCAAGGTGGGGAGAGGGCTCAACACTGGGGGAGCTCTGCAGACCGGGGTTGATCTGCGGGTACCAGGGGAGGGAAACTAGCAAAAGGGCTGATCGGCAGACAGGTGGTGATCGGCAGAAGAGAGAGACCGGCACAGGGCAGGGTTGTGAGAGTGAGCCGCGGAGGGAGCTGTGACTGGGAACTATCAAAAGATCCCGATGTCAGCGACGTGTTGCCATGGCGGGCTTACACTGCTACTGATAATGTTTGGGGAGGGGAGGGGGTGATGTCTGTGGGTGGGGGTCTCCCAATTCGCTGGCAGATAAAGGTGCCTGCGCAATGGCACCCCAAACAGCCAGAAGTCAGCTTCAACAGCAAGCTTTGGCTCCATCCCTCAACTGCTGAGAATCGCACTGCTGTCCGAAAAAGTGACATTGTCATAAGATTGCATTTCGAACTCACCATCCATTTGTTCACCTGTTTGGCACTTAGAATTCTTTTCAGAAGATCATCCCCCCCCCCCCCAAGTGACATTTTGGATAAGAAAACCCGTTTGATTCGCATCAACATGCCCGTGTAAATCAGATCACAATTTTCCCATGTTTAATCCCATATTTTTTGGGAGTGCACCGGTTCTGATGGGGCCGAGGCCGAAACACGGCAGTAATTCCAGCTTCACAGAGATCGGGCACCGCCAATCTCAAATTGAAATTCAGCACCCCCTCCCTTCCCCCACAGACATTGGGGACCATTCCCCCTCCCCATAGTGAAGTGATGCTTACCCAACACCCTCCCCAACAATTATCATCAGTCAGCATTGGGGCCCTCCTAATGGGTCCCCCTTCATGAACCCCCCTCTTTCATGCCCCAGCCCCCTCAGGCTCCACCCTCCACAGGGCCCACCCACCCTTGGCACTGCCCCCAGCACCCTGGCAGTGCCCACGTGTCAGTGCCGACCTGTCAGTTCCAGGGTATCAGCTGGCACTGCCGGATGGGCAATGTCTGGCCATGTATCCGACCACCAGAGGATTCAATGGCCTCCAAATTCCCCCGGTGTAGCCATCACACCTGGTCTCCATTCACGGAGACCAATAGTGAATCTCGCCAGGCTCCCACTGCACCTGAGAGTTGGAAAATCCTGGTAGCAGGGAAGATCTAGCCTTGAATTGACTGATTCCTGCCTTTATGCCTGGGAGCGGTGGTTGGGAAGATATTGATAGGTTTGGGACCGGTGCAGAAGGCACTAAATCACTGACTGCGATTCTCCAGCCCTGTTTCACTGTAAGGCATTTTGTGCCAGGTGCAACATAGCCAGAAAATCATGGCTCATGTTAATTAGTTTACTATTGAAAGAAGCACAGTGAACTAGTTCAGTGCCTCAGAGAACTCATAAATAAATGACTGTTGTAATGAGAAGGAAAAAAAGTGGGAGAATAGTTTTAGATCAATGTTTGTTGAAGCAGTATTTCAACCATTAATTCTACCAATGAAGATTTTTATTTTTCTAATTCTAATATTTGATATAATTCTGCTTCTTAACATTTAATGCCATAGAATCATAGAATGGTTGCAGCACAGATGGTCCATTCGGCCTGTCCTGTCTGTGTCAGCTCTCTCAAGAGCAACTTAGCTCATCCCACTCCCACATATTTTCCCCATTGTCGTGATATTTTGCTCCACAGATAATCATTCAATTTGCTTTTGAAAGCCACAATTTAATCTGCCTCCACCACAATCTCAGACTGTGCATTCAGCATCCTAACCACTGTCTGCAGATGTTTTCTTGTGTCACCTTTGGTTTTTTTGCCATTCACCGTAAATCGATGGCATCTGCTTTTCACCCTCTCTGTCAATGGGAACAATTTCTCCCTATCTATTTTATCCAGAACCCTCATGAGTTTGAGTCAATATATGAGTTTCTCTAAGGAGGCTGCTGTTCGAAAGAATGAAAGACGTACATTTTTACAACACATTTCCTGACCCCAGGACACCCCAAAGCACTTTACAACCCATTAAGTATTTTGAAATGTAATGATTGTAATGTGGGATCCGCAGCAATTTAACTGCATTGAGGGATTGATGGGTTAGGACATGAAGGATAACTCTCCTGCTTTCCTTCATAACAGTGTCATGGGATCTTTTACATCCGTCTGAGATAAAAGATGGGGTCTGTGAAGTGCAGCATTCCCTCAGACCTACATTGGAATATCAGCCTAGATTTTTGTGCTCAAGTCTCTGAACCCATGACCTTTCAACTCAGAGATAAAAATTGCTACCAGTGAAGCCACAACTATCACAGATTCGCTGACATTCAGATAACATGCCTTACTCTTCCAATATGGGCAGCCTCTTCACTTCTTTAAATCCTTGTGCTACAAGAAAATAATTCATCTTTATTGTTGTAACAAATTAACACTTGTAAATCTGGAGACAACGGGGGCTGTTTTCCAATCCTGCCCACCACAGGAATCGTAGCGGGCAGGGGGAGCAGACCATGCAAAGATCTGTTGACCTTGGGTGGGATTTTCCACTTTTGGGGCAAGCATGGCCGGAAAATCTCGCCCCACTTTCTTAATTCTGAAGAAAAATTCTCTCAATCAAACTTCTCTTGCCAGTTACCTGCACTGTTCAGTCTTCTGAACCATAACCCATGTCCTTGTCCTGCAGTTAACTGTGGTTAATTAAGTGGAATGCAAATGTTAGAATCCTACTAACTACTGATACTTAGGAAATACGTGAGATTGTTACAATTATTTTAATACACTTTGAACGACACACAAATACCAACTGCAAGAAGTGTCGGTCAACATGCACCTTAAAAGTGTTTTTAACCAACAGAAGATTAATTTATAAACTCCTGCATTATCTGTCTCAGGATTGAGAGAATTAAATGGCCTCTTCTATGACTGTAGAACCAGCTGCAACTGGTCCTCAAAATGCTTCACTGTTTGTCAAAATGAACAGTGCCTTTCCCAAAGGAGTTTCAGATAATTTGCTATGTTCTATTTTTTCTGACAGTAGACAATATTATATGGTTTAGTTAGTCATACCTTGTAACAACTGAACCTGGAACCAAATGTATAAAAATTTGGTAATTTAATCAGATAGACTAAATTTGGATTCAACATAATAACAGTCACAGTCAACAAAAATCAAAGCTGAGAATATTTTAAAGTTGGCAGATTAAGCTACACAAAGATATCATAAGCACAATTACAAAATTTAATTCTCCTGGGATATGGCTGGATTCTAAAGGAATCAGCTTTCAAGCATCTGACTGACAATTAATTTGGAATTCTGACTGAAAGAATAAATCCAATTCCTATTTCAGGTCTATGCGGCAGCTGCAAGATGCTATTTTTTGACCTGGGAATGTATCCAGACCAAACACAGCTATGTGTGTCCAATACATGCGCAAACCAAGGGTCCTCAGGATCAAGGAAAGATCAGTCCTCGGGCCTGATCTGCATACTCGGCACAAGCTAACAGTGTGAGATGTGCCTCCACAAATAGATGGCTTGAGCAAGGGTATCAATGCCATGTCAGTCTTGGGTGAAGGGATTCAGCAGGCTTGAAGGTATTAGGGAAGGTTTGGTTGGGAGGATAAAGGGTGCGTGTGCAGCATGGCAAATGTAATTCCTGTGAAATCATGCGAGTACACTCGTTCTTCCCAGCTCTACAGGATGAGTTATTAGCTTTACCTCATTATTTCATAAAGGCAGCCTAAAATCTGCCTCATTTATCCCTAATGAATTTAGAAAATATGTTCTTTAACAAGCATCAGTTCCCTAATTTGTACATTTACAGTGAAACACAGAGGATTTACAGCATAGGAGGAAGCTCTGTGGCCTGCCATGTCTTGGCTGACCAAAAGAGATCCTGCCTAATCCCCATTTTCCAGCTCTCAGTTCATAGCCAGGGAGGTTATACACCTTTAATTGCCTCGCCAAGCACTTTCTTAAATTGGTTGAGGGTTTCTAACTTTATCAGCCTTCCGACAATGAGTTGCAGACTCCCACCACCCTGTGGGTGGAAAAAGAAATCTTGTCACTTTCTCTCTAAATCTCCTGCCAATTACTGGATGTTCGATAATGCAGTAACTGGAGGCGACTCGATGTTGTTCCAACAACAAAGAGTTTATTAAACTAGTATAACTACATACAAGATAAGGGTCTGACAGAATACATGCATAAGTCTACTCTCTTCTCTTCCCTGGCTCCACCTGAAGGTCCTCCCTGTCCCAGGATGCTCGCCATCTCTCCAGATTGGCCCGGCTTCCCACGCAGCCGCTCCATAGGGTGCAGCCCAATCATTTAGCCCACAAAGGATTGCCCTTAAAGGGGCCACGTTAAACATGCCGACAAATAAACATGCCTATCAACATCAAACATACCTACCGCCCCTATCACCCACCCACACTTTGGCAAATCAGACCACAAGGCTGTGATCCTGCTTCTGACTTACAAGCAATAACGGGACTACTTTGAGTCAGTGGACTGGTCAATATTTAAAAACTTAGCAACCAACCTGAATGAGTATGCCACAACAGTAACTGACTTCATTATTAAGTGTGTAGAAGACTGCTTGCCAAAGAAGCAAATCCGTGTGTTTACCAACCGGAACCATGGATGAACAGGGGTATTCACTGCTTGCTGAAGTCCAGATCTGAGGTGATGCTGACCTATACAAGAAATCCAGATACAATCTACAGAGATCTATCAAAGATGCCAAAAGACAGTACTGGACCAAGCTAGAGTCTCAGGCTAGCCACATGGACTCCCACCAACTATGGCAAGGTCTGCAAGATATAACAGGCCACAAGATGACGGCATATAGAATCGGCAGCATCAATGCACCCCTCCCTGATGAACTCAACCGTTTTGAGCAAGAAGTCATGAGAGCACACCTTCTGCCTCGGAGGCCCCGGCTGCATCAGTATTCGAGGTCACCATTGCCAACGTCAGATCAGCCTTCTTGAATGTCAACCCATGGAAAGCGGTTGGCCTGCATGTGGTACCCAGACAAGCACTCAGATCCTGTGCGGACCAGCTGGTGGGGGTATTCGCAGACATCTTTAACCTCTCCTTACACCGATCTGAGGTCCCTATCTGCTTCAAGAAGACGACCATCATCCCTGTACTAAAGAAAATCCAGGCAGCGTGTCTTCATGACTATAGCCCAGTGACTCTGACATTCATCATTGCTTCGAAAGGTTAGTCATGGCATGAATCAGTCTCCCAGATTGACTGCATCCACTACAGTTCTCCTATCACCGCAATAGGTCCATAGCAGATGCCATCTCCCTGACCCTACACTCAACTCTGGAACACCTGGATAACAAAGACACTTATGTCAGACTCCTATTTAGTGACACAGCTCAGCCTTCAAATACATTATTCCTAAAAATCTCATCTCCAAACTCTGTGGCCTGGGCCTCAGTTCCTCCCTCTGTGAATGGATCCTAGACTTCCTAACTCACAGACTGCAGTCAGTCAGGATAGGCAACGCCTCCTCCACAATCGTCCTCCAAACCAGTGCCCCACAAGGTTGCGTTCTCAGCCCCTTACTATACTCCTTATACACCTATGACTGTGTGGCCAAATTCCCCTCCAACTCGATTTTCAAGTTTGCTGATGTCACCACCATAATGGTTGGATCTTAAACGATGATGAGACAGAGTACAGGAAAGAGAAAGAGAATCTGGTGAACTGGTACGATGACAATAGTCTCTCCCTCGATGTCAGTAAAACAAAGGAGATAGTCATCGACTTCAGGAAGCATAGTGGAGGGCATGCCCGTCTACATCAACAGGGGTGAAGTGGAAATGGTTGAGAGCTTCAAGTTTCTAGATGTCCAGATCACCAACAACCTGTCCTGGTCCCTCCATGCCGATGCTATAGTTAACAAAGCCCACCAATGCCTCTACTTTCTCAGGAGGCTAAGAAAATTTGGCATGTCTGTTACGACTCTACTAACTTTTACAGATGTACCATAGAAAGCATTCTTTCTGATTGTATTGCAGCTTGGTATGGTTCCTGCTCTGTCCAAGACTGCAATAAACTACAAAGGGTTGTGAACAAAGTCCAGTCCATCTCACAAACCAGCCTCCCATCCACTGACTCTGTCCACACTTCCCGCTGCCTCGGAAAAGCAGCCAGCATAATCAAGGACCCCACGTACCCTGGACATATTCTCTTCCACCTTATTCTGTTGGGGAAAAAGATACAAAGGTCTGAGGTCATGTACTAAGCGACTCAAGAACAGCTTCTTTCCTGCTGCCATCAGACTTTTGAATGGACCTACCTTATATTAAGTTGATCTTTCTTTACACCCTAGCTATGACTGTAGCACTACATTCTGCACCCTCTTCTTTTCTTCTCTATGTACGGTATGCTTTGTATGGTGCGCAAGAAACAATACTTTTCACTATATACTATACATGTGACAATAATAAATTAAATCAAATTATTACCACAGATAAGCAGTCTGATAATTCAGCAACAGTAGAATAGTCAAGAGGGTGGTGAGGTAGAGCTAGATGTTGTCAGTGTCTGAGGGAGACATGTAGATGAGAAATAGGATGGGTCATGGAGAAATTCTTTAGGGACTGAAGAGGTAATGGTGCCAGAGCAGGATGAGAAGCCATTCCAAGTGATTCTCTGGCTATGATTAGATACTTGAGAATTGAAGTACATGAAAGCAATCCTACCCAGTTGGTTGAATGTGCAAAAGTGGTGGAGGAAAATGGTGTGGTTAACTGTAATAAAATCTGCATACAGATTGAGAAAGGCAAGGGGGAAAGTTTATTTTTATCACAGTAACATAGATTTGATTTGATTTATTATTGTCACATGTGTTGACAGACAGTGAAAAGCATTGTTTCTTGCACACTATACAGACAAAGCATGCCGTTCATAGAGAAGGAAAGGAGAGGAGAGAATGTAGTGTTACAGTTATAGCTAGGGTATAGAGAAAGATCACCTTAATGTGAGGTAGGTCCATTCCAAAGTCTGATGGCAGCAGGGAAGAAGCTGCTCTTGAGTCGATTGGTACGTATCCTCAGACTGGAGTCATTTGGATGCCATAGGATGTAATTTTGGGGCATTTGTCTTTGATAAAAGTTGGTTCAGTAGGAAAAGAACCTGGAACAGAGGCAAAACCTGATTGAAGGAATTCAAACATAGTGGTCTGGGAAAGATGGCAACAGATTTGCGAGGCTGCAACAGAGTTGAAAGAACAGGAGGTGGGTCTCATAGACAAGATGAGCTGAGATGAGATAAAAGAAACGACAAAAAGATGCAACTTCTTCAGGACTAAGATGGGGGGAGCACTCAAGCAAGTCTGGCAAATAGACTAGTGGAAGGGTTGGACATGGCTGAGGCAGCTGATCTGATGGTCTTGAAATTAGAGGCAACACTAAATATGGTGATGTCAAAGACCCTTGTTATTACCTCTTTAAAAAATTCAGTGTTAGCCAGGGCATGATCTTCCGTTACCAAGTCCGTGGTGACTGCCTTTGATTGATTTGTGCCTAAATGTAAATTTATACCATTACTCAGAATTGTTTGCAATCATTTACCCAGCACTAAGTTGAAGCTGACTGGTCTGTAATTTATCAGTCCAGCCCTTCCTCCCCTTTTCAACAAGGGTACAATTTTAGCTGTTTTCCAGTACCACACATGTAGGGGGGAATTTTACCATTTTGAGTCTAAGTGCCAGATCTGGGTGTCAAATAGATCCGAGCCTGGAATCCTCTTTCCAGTGCGCCCATACACGTTTTGCTGGCTCCAGCCTGATCCGCGCTGTGGGCGGGGCTTAGCGCTGGCGGACCGATCGGAGCTCTGAACTGCGCATGCGCAGTTCGAAAAAAATCTGACAGCGCGCCCGGGCACGAAAAAAAAAGCAGAAAGTGGAGAGAGCAGCTCTCTGACGTCTCATCCTCTGGTCGGGGAGGGGACGGGGGGACGGGGGGGGGGGGGGGGGGGGGGCGGTGTAGGGGGCGGTGTGGGAGGGGAGGGAGTGTGACTGATCATCCCCTGGGGCGGGGGGGGACGGACCAATCATCCCCTGGGTGGGAGGAGAGGCGGAGAGGGGGTGAAACGTCTCATCCTCTTGAGGGGGGAGGGGGGAGGGGGGGGAGGAGGAGAGGGGGTGTGACGTCTCATCCCCTGGGGGTGAGGGAGGGGGGGGGGAAGAGGAGGGGGTGTGACCGATCATCCCCTGAGGGGGTGGAGAGGGGTTGTGACATTTCATCCTCTGGTCGGGGGGGGTTCCGCTGCATGTCTGCGGCCGATCCCTCCTGGCACCATCACTGCTACACTACCAGCCACAGATTACTCTTCCCTGCAGGTGCGAGAGAGCGGGAGAGATGGCTCAGACAGGCAGCGGAACCCCCTCCGACCAGAGGATGAGACGTCACACCCCCTCTCCTCCCAACCCCCTCCCCCCCCCCCCCCCCCCCGGGGGATAATCGGTCACACCCCCTCTCCACCACCCCCCCCCCACCCCCACCCCGGGGATGATCGGTCACACCCCCACCCCTCCACCTCCAGGGGATGAGACGTCACACCCCCTCCCCTCCCTCCCCCTCACCAGGGGATGAGACGTCACACTCCCTCTCCTCCTCCCACCCCCACCATCCCCCCCAGGGGATGAGACGTCACACCCCCTCTCCTCCTCCCACCCCTCTCCCACCCCGACCAGAGGATGACCTGGGTCAGAGAGCCGTTGCAGTCTCTGATCCCGCTCTTCGGAGGCTGCAACGGCGACTTCAGACTTTTATTTTGCAGGTCAGTAACAGCGCGGACGCAGATCGGGCCAGAAGACGGTAGAGTTGGGCGCATGGTTCATTCAGTCGATTTAAATGCATACAAATGCATTTAAATCATCGGGCTGCCCGATTCGGGCACGCGCTGGACCCGCGCCCGAATCGGGTGTCGGTAAAGCCGCGATCTGCTCGGAATCGGGTGCAGATCGCGTTAAAGGCCCGTCGCCCAACTTTACTGCGATTTCGCGCCCGAAAACAGGCATGAAGTTTTGGTAAAATTAGGCCCGTAGCCAGAGAGGATTAGAAAATGATGGAGTCGCCATTATGTCCTCCCTTCTCTTAGTAACCTCAGATACATTTCATCCAGATCAAGAAATTTATACCTAAAGATGCTGAATGCCTTAATAACTCCTCCCTCACTATGTTTACCACTTCCAATATTCCA